>NC_133576.1:45586719-45942969 GCF_964106895.1 Numenius arquata
CAAAATCTTACAGATTTTGTAATTTCAGATGGTATGTTTTCTTTCACTGGCACCATTTACAGATACTGCCTTCACAGTCACAAACAAGTAAAGTTGATCCAGTGCTAGCTCTTTGTAAGAGCTGTCATTGTAGAAGCGCATTAACGAAGATCTGTCCTGCTCTTCTGTCTTTATGTGAATGGCTTTTTAGTGTGTCACCAACTATTTAAAATAAAATATAAGGTGTATTCTTCGAAGTTTCAAGGTATCCACCAGTGAGTTTCCTCTTTTGATTTTGGACCTACCTTATGCCCTCAATCGATTGTGTTAAGGATGACACTGGAGTTGGAGATGGCTAGAAACATAGCCACATATATGCTCCCATCCCCTCTCCATTGGGCTGGTGAGCACATATAGAAACTCTGGACTGCTGTCCCTAGCAAGCTTGTGGCATGCCATAAGTAAGTATGACATGTTAACTGTGAGTCTCTCATAAAGTCCTTATTAGTCTAAACCAGCAGGTTTTACTCTCCTTCTTTCTCCAGGTTGCTGTGGGAGTGTAACTGATGCGCCTCATTAGACTTTGAGATTGTGTGAGTAATCCTATTGTTTCTATCGTTCTGTGTAAAGTGTGTATAATCACCCTGCTTCCTCATGATGGTATGAGTAACCTCATTTTATGACAGCCTTTTTCCATATTCCCTATTTTTCGCTTTTTAACTTGTGATTCTACTTCTGTAACTTTGGATTGATTCAGGTGAGGGAGGAGGCTGGGAGGTGGGAAGAAGGAGGGATGCAAAAGCACTTTTTGTTCCCTCACCTATAACCCTTAAGGTTTGGTTTGACTGTGGGCTACAGATCAGACGATAAGCTGGAGGAAATCACACAGACAAAATTCGCGTGGTGCAGACTGTTGCTGCAGAGAGCAATGTCTCTGTTTTCAGTTTTCACAGTTCAGGTTTGCCTTCTGCTGGGGGCCTGGGCTGCACGTGTCCCAAAGGAGGCCAAGCAAGAGAGTTTGCACCCTTTTTCATGGGCAAGTCTGACATGACTCTGCTTTGGAGACTTAGAGAGTGCAAGGAGCTTGTGCATGGGCTTTGCAGACCATGCCCTCTGGCAGGGTGCCTGTGGGAGCGTAAGGGGAGGGACGGGAGAGCCCTGCACCCAGCAGTCACTCCTTCTCCCCCAGGGAAGTGAGAAACACCCTTGGCTCCGGCTGCTGTCCCCTAGGCTGGGGGTGGCATGGGAGGTGACCTGAGGCACTATCGTGCAGCTCCATCCTCCCTTTCCTGCTTCCTGTTAGAGCCAGGGAGAAGGCAGGCTGGCAGGGATGTTTCTCAGAGCTCCTTCTGGATGCACCTGCAGCACCACCCGGCTCTCAGGCTGTGAGCACTGAGGGAGTTGCAGGGTGCCTTGTCCTCCTCCTGGTGGGTGGAAGTGGTCGCTTGGTGAAGGTGTCATCTTCCTAGGGGCCTTATCCCTTTTAGCTCTGCCAGTGCTGCTCCTGCTGGTGGAGCCAAGTCACTGGGATGGGAAACCTTGGGCCAAGAAATCAAGTGTAGGCAACATCTAGAGTTTGTTTACAAGTTTGCTACCTAGATGAATCATAGTGTAATAAGTTACCCTCTTAAAAGGGTATACAAATCCAGCCGCTGGCTGAACATTATTGCTGTGTCCTGGCTAATGCCAATTTCAGTGATGATAGTCCATCTGTCTGAGACCTTTCCTTGTCCTCAGCTTCTGGGCAAAGCTGCTCTACTCAGTCCAAGATCTTCTGTCTTTCACCATACAGATATTGTTTTTCTTTTGAAGTTCTTTTGAGGTCTCAGTGAAGAAGGATCTGAAAATCATAAACTTGGACTGGCTTTGGGCACAACAATAGCGTTGCTCTTTACTACTGTCTAGCAGTTACCCGAAAGCAGTGAACATATATTTAACTTAGCTTCATTATTTCAGATGATACGTTTGCTTTCCTCTTGCTGCATGTGCCCCGTTCTTGCAACTACATAGTATTCAGTGATTATTTCCGGCACATCCAGCACACCACAGTGCTTTTTTCAGTGTGTTCCCGTGTTCAGCTCCCCCAGTCAGAGAAACAGTCATATGTGGTCCTACAGTCACATGGATTTTGCAAGATCCCTCTGCCAGTCGTTTCCACCAGTACTGCGTCTGCCCCTGCTGCAATGTTTTGCTGCAGGAGATGGGCAGTGTTGCTCAGAGCATTTCCCAAAAGCTCAATAAGGATTTTTGTTTCTGCAGTTTAAGATTTGTTGTATTTCCTGGGGATGAGACAGTTCATGGTTTCTCGGAAGTGCAGGAGAAGCAGACATATGCAAGTCTAAGGGAGAAAGGAGGTTAAACATCAGCCACTAGATTGATGGATTGGTTTGCATTACTTCCCTCATAGTATTTGGACATAAACCAAAATCTTACGTCTCACACTGACATGTTTTGGCAAACATCAAATACAGACCAACACAAAAACAACAGGAGCACATATCAGAAGTCAGTCCCACAAAATCAACTTTTTTTTACCTTGCTGCCACAGAACCCTAATCCCCATATTGTTAAAATATTTGGCTCTCTTTTTTCCTCCATACAAGCTCAGCCCACTTGATAGATAGTCCACTTCTTTTTAGTGTCTACTATCTTTCTAGTAATATTTTTATTTGCAGGATGAGAGGAGAGGAAGTCCACTCATGACTTTCCTGTTGCTACTAATTTTATGCAAAATTTCATCAGATGCTATAGCAATCTGGGCACCTTTTCTTCTGTAGTATCCAGCATGGAAGGGTCTTGATCCTTGTTGCCCATACAGTAGATACTCATCATTAGCAACATATCAGTGCTTAGTCAATCTTAAATGATTGCTGTTGCCACTGGCTGGATAACAGAGTAAATGGCAGGGAAAGTGTACCCTAGGCAAGTATTGATTGCTGTTTCAAGATATTGCCAGAAATGAGATCCACAGTAACTACACTAAAACATTACAGTACAAGTTGGTGAGACACCATGTTCTGAACTGTTTTCAACTTTGTCAAGAACATTATTGATCATCTATATCCAAGGGGACTTGGTTTCCTAAGCGTTCTCGTTATAGTTTCTGGCTCGCCCACAAGCAGACTAAACTGAGTATACTTCGTCTGGGGAAATAAGTGGTCTCTGGTCTGCCTTGCCCTTGAATTGAAACCGCCTTCAAAGAGACTTCCGCATCCCTGATGTCATCAGCAGAGAACAGAGCTGTGTTGGAACATGAGGGGAATATTAGATCATGGAAATTAACTAAGTGGAAGGACTTAATCTAATTCCTTCATTCTTAGGTTGTTTTTTTTTAAAGTCATAACAAATTAGGAGGACTATGTAGTGTAGGAAAAAAATCACCTTACCCAAAACAAAACCCTAGGAAAAAACCTGTAGTTCCAGGCTCATGATATCTTTGCTTTGTGTTCCGATGTGTCCCTACTGATGTGATTTTAATATACACCGTGTATTTTTCAGACTATGTTCTCCACTGTCTTGCACAGAGCCATGGGTTATTGATGGCACTGGAGTGTGGTAGAAAACAGTTTTAAAATTCCTGGTGAAAAGGATTGTGCTGGGTAAGGTCATAGGCTGATGAGATGATCCAGAAGTGGTGCTGATGATCTGTGATTTTGCTATTTCGGGAACATATATCCTAGGAGCAGGCTGATTGAAACAGCTGTAAAAAATAGAGCTTTTATTTTAATTGTTAATGAGAGATGATATAAGGCATTCATTGCAAACTGAGGCTTGTGAACACGTTGGTCATGTAACACTTCTCATACACTGGCACTGGCTGCAGCGTTAGAGCATCCCTGAGTCTGAGGACTGATTGGGGCAGTTTCCCAGCTGCCCTCAGACAGATGGAGGAATGGATGGATGCCAGATCTCTCTCTGTTTTCTCTACAGGTTTTATGTGACCCAGCAGAGCATTACTGAAACAGCAGGTCCTGTACCACTCATGTAGTAAAGGCTAATGGGTTTGTTGCTGAAATTTTTAGGTTTTCTGTGTGCAGTTGTAAGCATCCCATTTATCTAACAGCTGTGCTATTGTTCTTTATGACCACTGACTTGAATGAGTTACCAGGAGCTGTTTTCAGAAGGGGCTCTTTGCCGCCTGTGGCTGTTTTTATCTATGCTCTTGTGTCCCTCAAAAAGAGCTGGGCTTTAAAAAGGTGTGACTCAGCACAGTTGTGTCATGTCATTTATTATTATTTCTTGTTGAAAGCCTTGGGCATTACCTCAACAGAAGTATGAAACACAGCCCTATTGTGGCTAGCCCTGAACACAAATAAGCTGAAGGGTAGTCCTGTTACAAATTGAACATTACAATGAGAAATACCAGCTAGAGACACCAAAATGAGTGCAGAAAAACAAGGTAATATTGTAGCCATCAGTGGTTGGATTAGTCTGCAACCGCCACAGCTGAAAACATAGGATTTCTAGTTTGCAAAAAGCTCCTTAAAAAACCAGACATAATCTTTACACTATATTTATGAGTCAAAAAGGAACAAAACTTTTGAAGTTGTGAACCAATTGAAAAAATGATTGCAGAATGATTGAAATAGGGTACTGACAAACCTGGACTTGCATCTCATGATCCTTGCTGCTTGAGAACAGGATTTCTGTGGCTGGTGGTTGTGCTATTACTCCTGTCCTTCCTTTCCTGCACACTTCTGCAGACTACTTCATGGTGGGACTGAGAGTGTGCTGAGTCTCAGACCAGCTGGCTCCACCAACATGTCCACTGCTCTGGAGAGGACTCCCAGAATCCAGCCCTGCTCCCATGGATGAGCACATGGCCATCCAAAGAGTCTCCATTAAAAGAAAGGTTTCAGAAATTTCCAGGGTCTCTGCTGCAGAGCTTAAGATCAGTGAGATTAAGAGCTTCAAGACCTTTGGTTCAGCTCCATGGATGACTGCCTCCAAACAGCATGTCTCGAAAGCACTAGAAACGTACCTTGGATCCTGTGAGTGCAGGAGTCCCTGGAGATGTGCCAAGGGTCCAGGCAGAGTACCTGTGAACCTTGTCTTCAGTCCCCCAGCATTCACTGAGTATACACTAACTGGGGGTTCAGTTCATCTCTTGTTGTTGATGAAGTTTTCCTCTAGGAAAACTTTGATGATCTCTAATCATAACACGTAAGGGTCTAACCCATGGCAGGGGGGTTGGAACTCAACGATCTTTAAGGTCCCTTCCAACTCTAACCATTCTATGATTCTATGATTCTGTAACCCCTGCCAGGTGTTTGGTAGAACTTGTGGCTGCAAAATACATTTGATTTTGGGGAAACTTTGAAAGGGCAACAGTGATTCTGCTTTGTATATTTTCATGAGAGCTCCATTATGACTTAAGGGCCATCTTTGATCAGAGAGGCATGGTGGCTGAGGGCAAATTACATTGTTAGGGCAAGAAAATGGGTTGATATGAGCACCAGCAACTGGGTGCCACAGAGATCGTGAGAACCCTTTTCAAGATCCTGCCTTTCACCTAACAATCTATGACCTGCTATATAATATGTGGAATTTGTTCTTTTTGTCTTAGCTTGGAAGGAAATAATTAAGGGTTCGAATATCAATGTCAGCTGACAGGTTTCCACTAACTACCATGGTCTTTAAGTCCACTTATATTTGAAATGTTCGGTTATCTCTCTGCAAGAAGGTGGTAGATGTCCGGAAGTGATTGTATTGTCCCTCTTGTCACTGGTTTCCTTTGCCAGACTCCAGCAAGGTAAAAGGTTTTAATGCCCAAGTCAGCACTGAGGAAAAAAACAATCATTAAAAAAAGATCCATTTCTGCCCTACTGCAGAAAGCTGTACCTGACCTAAGAGTACTGACTTTCTCTAATTTTATTTTTTTGTAGCTATTAGTATTTACATTGTGAGATCACTGGAAATTGAGGAGATGTAGGATTTGGAAAGGAAAGCATAATGATTTTTGAATCTTCAGATTGAGATATATAGGAAACATACTTTGCAAATAAATATCACACAGTACAGAAAATATGGAGGTAGAAGATGATATTTCACTAGGACTGAGAAATTTTGTATCCTTTCTTTGAGCCAAGGAAAAGAAAAGGAATGGAGATAGTGGAAAAAGCAAAGTAAAATAGCAACTCCCCTCCTCTTCTGAATCTCCCCTCTCCCGAAATCCTTGTTGAAAAGGTTGGCTGTGAACAGAAGAAGTGTCATTAGGAGAAGTAGGCATTGAAGTGGCATTTAGATAAAACAGTTCACAATAAGAAATTAACAAAGCAAGGTAGAATTAACAAATAAAAGGTGGTCTAAAAACCCACAGGGAATGTCAGCCCCACTGCAATAATCTACATATGGAAAACTTCTGAGTGAAAGGGGTTGCTCATAGCAGGTGGAGTTGAGACATGGGAAGAAGCATAGCAGGGTCCATGAGGAGGCATGAAACCCTAAATTAACTCTTTTTACTAATCCTTTTCCAGTTTAAGTTAGTGGAGGAGGGCATAGTCAACAGAGGGTTGCCAGCTGAGGGATGAAGGGTCAGGACATGGCAGCAGTGTGGCAGGTCAAAGCTCACAGCCACTCCAGGCACTTGGGTTCCTCTCTGGGCACCAGTGGCCGCCATGACCAGCAGCCTCTTCTCCACCTACTTGCTCCTACTGGTTCACTTTCCTGACAGTTTGCTGATCTGAGCTACCTTTCTCATGGGACACAAAAGGCTCGAGAGCCAAAGCTAGAAAAGCTGCAGTTATCACAGAATGGGGAAGTGGGAGTGCCTTTTTCAAGCTGTAAGACTCATTTTATCATTAAATGGCTGCTGGGCAACAGCTTGGACTTTGAATGCATTTCATCCAAACCATACAATCTGAACAGTGAGAAGGGGATGTGAAACGGACATCACAAAAGTAACTGGGGTGGGGGGAATAGGAGAAACAAAGGAGCACAGGACAATGACCTGATTGGTTGCACAACGTGTTTTGAACACCTGAGAACATCCATGAGGTCATGAAAGCCTCCTAACAATGTCTGCTTTCTGTAGAAGGGAATCGGGCACATTTCTTACTGGTAATATCTGGACTGGGCGTTCTGTGTGAGAGACAGTTGTAAGAGCTGCTAATGTCAGTGGCACCTGAAACTGGGTAAAGCATAGCATGCTGACATCAGCCATTCACAGGAAACAGAAATAATGCATTAGGGTTTTGGTTAGTAGGCAAAAGGAGGTGCTCGAGTATGTCATTTTTACACCTCTGTATAGTATAACACCCTTTCACATTGATCTGAGAACACATAGAGCTTCCCACTAAACAATTTTTCCCCTGTGATTATGGCTTTCTTATTTACAGTCCTCCTTCCACCTCCCTTCAGGTGTTCAAGGGACCAGATCCTGCTGCTGCTGCATAAAGCTGTTCAGCTGAAGTCTGTGAGGCCATGCCAAGTGACCACAACTGAGTATCTGTCCCATGGATATTTTTTTTCTCTGATTAACAATCTAGCCAAATTCTTCTCCTCATAGTCCCTTATGTAGTTCCTGGGAAGCTAAGACACCTGCCTGTGTGTGCAAGCCAGACAAGCAGAAACTTGGCTAGGACTGCCCTACTCCAGTGTCTGGTAGATGGCTACCACAGTGGTAGGCTCCACTGGAAACAAATCATGCTGCTTTGTAGTAATAATGCTTTTAAATGGAACATTAGAAAGTAACAAACCAACCTTGCAATTCCTTTAGAAAAGCATGAAGCTCTTTTTTTTCACCATTCCCACTCCCCTGTAAGATGCCAAACACATTTCTTGCTCCTCTAGTGTTGGGATCTGCATAGCCTGAAAGCAAGACTAGAAGAATGACTTCAATCTGGTGTTCACAAGCACACATATTGTCTGTTTACTTTCTGGAGCTGTGTTTTGGTTTGTCCCCTCTGTGTTCCAGCTGCAATAGCTGTAGAAACAGAATATTCCTCCTCATCAGGATGAGTTCATGTTTGTTTGGGAATTGATTCAGTGATATGTAGGAGTTAATCCCCCTAAGTCTCATACCAGGTCTATGTACTGGCACACCAGCTCCTCATGAGCAATTTGAAGCAATACAGAACCACCCTATCGTACATTCAGCTGGGGATGTTGTAAAATTAAGATGTAATTTAGCAGCTCTTCCTGAAGTGTCACAGTTCCCTCTTGAGAATAGGAATAAAAGTTTTGTTATCACTCAACAAAGTATGAGCTGGTGCCTGCCTTGCTGAGGGCAACTTCTGAGCCACAGCAGGTCGGTGCTTTCCAGGCCAAGTAAAGGTTGCAGCAGAGGGGCAGGCCCCACCGGTCTGTGTAGGAGCTCCAAGTCGAACACTACTGCTTATTTTCCAAGTAGCAAGCTGAACCAAGCATGCAACAAATTGTGTATGGTCAGCTGTGCATTCTCAGAGTAAGTATTTAACCTGAGGATAAAAGGACATAAGAAGATAATGCGTATGTGTTGGGACAGGAGGCAATTGTTTTTATGCCAAAAAATACATGTTTGGAAATAGCCGTTTGATCCACAGGATTTTTTAGAGTTAGAGGAAAAATGTTCATCGTTTGGGTCAAGGAAAGTCTGTAATTTTGGGGTGCTATTCTGAAAATAAAAAATGACTTGATTAGTACAGGGATTCTCTAACTGACTACCTGTCAGACTTAAGCATAGTTTTTTTCCTACTTAGCCATGCGTAGGTTTTCATGCTGAATGGCTGTTTTCAGAAGCCCGATGATGCCAGGGGTCTAGGCTGGCTATCCTTTTCTCTCCCGTTCATACATCTGGAGCAGTCCAGTTGAAGACTATACTGTGAAAACAATAACTGTTTAAAATTAGTCTCATCACTAAGAGCATATAATTCATGTTATGACAAAAAACGGTTTCAGATAATTTAGCAAGTGGCATCTGTATTGTTGTCAGCTGCAACTGGATCTTGTTCATCTCCCAGTTGGGGACTTTCCTTTCAATTGATACTGTCGCTGAAATAGCTGAGACTCAACTCCAGATACCTAAACTTTCTGTTTTCTGCTGATTTTACTGCTAGATGATTCTCCTGGATTCCCTACTCTTCTTATTAATTATACAATGAAAAGATAACAAAATATTACAAAGCACTGCCATGTCTGTGGAATCCAGCATATTGGAATTTTTTGCCTGGAGTGTTAAGCAAGATTAATTATTCTGATAATAGCAGGATTAATCCCTTCATCACATACAGTAAAAAGACACTGCTAACATTCGGACTGAATTATTCTTGGTCTTGAGAGGTGAAAATGGCAGATCTGGCATTTAGAGGGCATTTGTGCCTTTAAAAAGCCCTGTGCCCCTGTTACCTTCTCCTGCTCCTTGGGCCAAGTTCTTGCTGCAGGGCTGGCTGTTACCATGGGGGCAGGAGGCAGCCCTGCAGAGGGTTGTGTAGGTATGAATGTTTGGCAGAGCCCTTGAATTTTAGATAGACGGTATAATTACTCTGTCACTCAACACACAAAAAAAGAGAAAAGGAAAAAGAATAAAAGACGTGATTTTGTTTTTCTCTGATTGCCTTAGTTCCTGCTTTCCTACAGTGAGATTGTCAAGAACTGTTGCACAGCTTTTGAAAGCTAATTTGAGGTCAGACAGTGAGTCAAAATTGATTCTTGATTTTTGTCAACTGTGACCTGCAGCCGAAGGGTCTGATTTGGGAAGAGGGTGAGCCACGCTGGCGTGCTGCCCTCGCTGGTGGATCCAGCTGTCAGCATCTTCTGGACTGGCCTCCATGTTTCTGCACTTCCTCTGAACTGATAAAACTCAGGGGCAGGATCTTTTCAGCTTAAACCCCTCATGTCCCAAAATTTCTTCGATTTTGGTATAGGGAAAGGAAAAGAAAGTTAGATGTCTGGGGTGCATCCTCATTAAAAGGAGGCTGGTAGCCAGCCAGCTGCACAACCTGAGCCCAGCTTGGCTCATGCATTTGTAACTGAAACACCTCAACTTTCCGGAAGTCTCTAAATGGATTGCTTTCAGTTGGAGCAGAACATAGACATTATAAAACCTGCAATTACTTTTACTGTAGGGCCATAAAATACAGATCTGTTAAGGTCTGGGTGCAGAAGACACGGGCGTCCTACAGTTCCGACCAGTGCAGATGAGAGTCTATTATGGATGATGAAAACAAGGTACTAGAAAATCCATTAGAGCTATTCGTTGCCACTTACAATGATAGTCCCTGTAACCACATTAAATCAAAGTGTCTCTGGGACTTCATTACAAGTTTCTTATATCAATACCGTATGCTGATATAAATAATAGCATAACAAAATCAAGAAGAAATTACATTGCATTGCATGATTTAGGGATTTGTGATCAATTATTTAGCATTTATATCAGAGAAGCACTTAATGTTTTCCATTGAGGTGGGACCCTGTAGTGCTAAGGACTGTGTACGTATTGAGCGAACGAGCTGTCCCAGAGTGCTTTGACCATCTAAATTGGGTTAAGGACATATGAGTGTAAAATGAGAGAGTAAAAATGATTAAAATCCTCTCTAGGTACTGCCGCTCTGGGATTGAAACTATACTCATATCCAGTAAGAGAATAGAAAGAAGCATCTGCTTTTGAACTCTAGGAAACAGCAGAAAAGAGACTGACAGAAACCTGCGGTCACTGTGTGTAACACAGCTCTCTCCCCATGCTCTTCAAAGCCCCCTCCTTTTCTCATATGCTGTCTATGAGCAGAAACAAGACTGGCTGGTGGCTCTTCTGGAAATAACGAGGCTGGCCAAAAGTGGTACACAAAGAGAAGCAAGAACAGCATGTTTTTGTGGTAATAAATGGAAAAAGGCTGTCATCGTGCTTTAGACAAGAGTCTGGAGGGAAAACCAGCCTTGTTCTTCCTGATCAGTCAGGAGGTTTGTATTTGAGTTTAGAGGCTCTATGAGCTCAAAACATAGAAAGGAGATACGAATCAAACGTGCCAGTAAAGTTCAGTGAAAGTAATACAAACCCAAAACAATGATTTTTTTTCTCCCCACAGCTCTGTTTGCAGTATGTAATTATTATGAGCTGGTTGGCAGTCCTGCAATAATTAGGCACAACAGCATGAGTTAGGAATGTATCATCAGTCTTAGCTTACAATTTCTTTGCTTTTGTTGGTTTATGCTAACCTCATCATATTTAAATAGTGGTATGCATCTTTGTGAAAAATGTTTAAAATGAAAAAGCCCACCTCAAAATACACTGTAGTGGATTCCTCAATTTCTAGCATAAACATGTAATTTGTGTCTTAGAAATCTAAGATTGATACAACCCCAGATTACAAGAAGTATGACTTGTTGATGCAGATGAGCAGATGTATCTGTGTTATAAGTCATTGGTTTCAAAATAGTTTTAAACAATAAATCTGAAACCCAGACTTGTAAAATGCTACATTTGCAGGAACCGCCTGTGTGGGAGCAGTTCAGATAGGGAGGGCAGAGACTCTAAGTACCTAAAGGATGTGAAAATCAAGTTTTTACTCAAGGTGGCTTTGCAAATCTCAGCCTGTTTATTCAACATATTCACCTCCATGCATTTGTCCCTGTGAAACAGATGTGTCAGGGAAACATGTTCCTATCCTGAAGGGTGATACTGCTGTAATGAAGACAGATTTTCAGTTTTATTTCGGGATGCATGTGGGGCAGAATGGAGTGATGCTCTGCTCTTCTGTGGACGTGGAATGACAGAGCACCGTTTGTCTCTGTCTCCCCCCAGAGCAAAAGCCCTGGAGCCCTTCCCCAGGCTCTGGGCAGCTGGAGTTGATGCCATCCTAGCACATCTGCCTGGGCAGGAGCAAAGTCTTAGTACAAGCAGCAATGCTTGCTCCTAACCCACGTCCGTATTCTTCCTATCAGCCACGTGTGCTGATTGGCCCCAAGACAACCTGCAGCAGCTGATCCTCTACCCTTCCTTGGGGCTTAAAGTCTGGATTTGTTGTATCATCTCCATTCTTTAAAAGGAGAAGCAGTGGTGAGTATCCTAACCAAACAGCCCGTGGGGCAGTTGCTAGTCCTGTTTTGATCCGTAATCAGGCCAGTCCAAGAGAGGGGCTAAATAGAGTTTGTCCACATTGCCAGCATATCTGGAAAGTGGGGGACCCTACGAGTGGGTGTTACAGCATTATGTCAGTATTGCCCCTTTTTCTCTTCCGCTTCACTGTGGAGTGGTACCAGGAAGGTGGATTTATCAATTATTTACCAAAAGGCTACAGATTAAGTAAACACAAAGCCTCCTTGCTCCCACCAGCCTGTGACTAAGGGCTCTCTGAACTGCTTGTCTGCATGCCATATAACAAAGGGAAAAGGCAGGAAAGCTTCCTGTCCTCACACTGGTGGCACGATAGAACCAATGTCCATACCTCTAGTATCCCTGAGAAGAAAACTTTCGAGGTTTAGCTGAAACTCCTGGGGACATCCTTGAACATGGCTTCTGAACACATCAAAAGTTACAGCTTTTATATGTATATGTGTGTCTGTGAACATATGTATGTATATATAAATATAAAAAATTAAAATTAAAATTCTCCTTCAACTTCCATTCCTGGAAAGCGGAATATTTCCATCAAGTTTAATAGGAGAGTAGAATCAAGTCCCAGTTCAGGAAAGTGCTTTAATCCGAGCTTTGAGGAGGAGACTTGTCCCAGAGATTTCAATTAGGCATGTCAGCAAAAGCTTTGCTGACTAAGGACTTCCACAGCTCAGCTGATGTGGAGGGCAGCATCCAAGCTGGATGCTATAGGATCTTGACCTCTCTCAAGAACCCCGTACAGCAGCCAACCATCTGCAAAACATGCAGAGTAATCATAATAATTCCCTTGGCAGCCTCTTTCGGAGAGGAAAGGGAAAAGAAAGAGTAGAAAAAAAGAAGGAAATTCATTTTAGTTAGCGTTGAAATACTCCCGTGATTATTGCCTTCACATTTTTTAGTTTGGGGCTATATATTACAACATTTCTACTCTCAACACCAAATGTTGTAACAAGGTCCTCGGGGCTAATGAGTGGTAAGAGAGGGAAAAGAAAACCTGTCATACTAGTTTTGTATTCCCCCATTAACAAAAGTAAATCCTGATCCTTAAGAGGAAACATGTTTTAGGTAGTTAGCAGTATTTATCAGTTGCCACAAATAGCTTTTATATCTTATTGTAGGGATGGCCCACCTCCCTGACCCCATGAGCAATATACCAAAATCTTCATGTGCCTGACAGCCTGTTGTCCCAGAATTTATATGAATCCCCTAATTGGGGAAGGTACAAGTATTAGGGTCATGTCTGCCTTCTTTCCAGTTACCTTTACTAAAGCATTTTTTTGGTTGGTTTCTATGGGGAAAGAGGAAGGGGAAGAAGATCGTGAGGTGGTTTTTTCTTTTCTTTCTGAAGCACTGGTGTATGCGATGCACTGATATTGCTGTATCTGATGCACTGAATTCGTTCAGTCCTCTGCAAGCGCTGGTAATGGCAGTTGTTTTTTTGCTGAATGGCTGCCTCTGGTTAGTGACTAGTGGGTAACGAGCAGCATGATCACGCCAAAGTTGTTTTACACAGAAGGCCTGTTTACACAGGAGGGGTCAGAGGGTGGTGGTGTCCCCATACAGAGATGAGCCTGTGAGAGCCCATGAAGCTGCCTTTAAAGTAAAGGTACGCTTTAGCAGGTTTAGTTCTGAAATGTGTTGCGTGTAGAAATGGAGGAATGGAAAGTAAAATGAGAATATTTTTCACATACCACATGTAATAACCCTTTAAATACTCTGTGAGCCCTCTAGTGGTGCTCTCCATGCCCTGGAACCATCCAGAAGCCAGGAAGCCGTTTTGCCCACCATGTTAGTACCAACACTACTCTTCAGGGTTCAGCGTGTGCATCTCCTTGTTTCAGATTGCTACTAAAAACAGAGAGATGAGAACCTTATTTCTGCCTATTCATGATAAAACATCCTTCAGAAGGTAAGGAGGAACTGGCTGAAACCTCTTTCCCTCTTAAGTCCTCCCTGTACAAGCTCAGTTCGTCTGCAAGAGAAGCCTGCTCCACAGTGGGTGTCCTGCAGTTCCCCGGCTCCCACCTCGCAGCCACTGCCGTGCTCCCATGGCATCGTTCAAACCTGTAGGTACACACGCTGTAATTCTGCAGAGATGACATTATAACGAGCTTCTGTGCTGCTGCCTCTGTGGGGTGGAAGCCAAGTGAGCTGCTGATGCCCGGCTCATGAGCCAGGGCCATGCGAGGGCTCTTCTCTCACAGGGGTGCATGGCTGCTACATCCCAGTCAGCCACCATGGACAATTAAGGCAACATCATGCCTACTGTGGCAGCCGCAGGTCTGGTTTTCAGCATGCCAAGCTAGCTGGGGTTTGCCAAAGCAGCGTGGTAAGGATATAGGACTGCAAGCAAGAATTCGCCAGAGAATAATTTGACTGGAAAATCCTAAACTTATTCCTGGAACAGCTCAGCTATGGGATTTCTATGCAGTGAAAACCATCACTCTGCTTTTATTCTAAACGCAGGTCTGAGTGCTCCTTTATTTTTTAGAATTGACTCATAAAGACTACAGGAGGGCACCAATTAGTGAAATAAACCTCTAATCCTCAGTGCAGTGCCTGTTATAGGACTGCTGTTTAACAGCCTTCTTGCTAATCAATTCTCTTCAGTCAGCTAAATGCCATAGATGCTATGTAAATAAATGCAAGTTTAAGAGTGTTCTTCAGTGAGCGGTTAAAGCTATGTTCTTCCTACCACCATAAAATCAGCATGCATGTTAACAGATATCTACTCCACCTTGTACAAATGACTTTTCTTGTTCGTTTGATTGCTGCAGCTTGGGAAAAAACAGAAGCAGGGAATAGCAATAAACTGCCTGTTCTTCTTGAGCAACATTTTAAAAATCTGATACCTCAATGGAAACCCAGGCATAGAGCAAAGATGTTTGCTTTAGTCATAATAATGTCCACAATTTGGGTTATTTTACTTCCATTGTAAATTTCAAGCCTGACTACCAGCTTTCCTGATAAAAGTGCTCCTCCTCATAGCCTTTCTCATGGCGTAACATTCATCCAGAGGAGATTTTTTTTCCTTACAAGTTGATATTTTATTGAAATACATAATAAGTGTAGTTTGAAATGAGGCAGTGTGCAGAATCCTATCAAAAACAAATGCAACCCAACTCCATCAAGGCAAAAACCATATTGTCTTTAATAAAACTAGAATCTCACCCCTGGTATGTTCGTGTGTGTATTTCATCTGGTTTTGTGTGTCAGTGAGCAACACCTTTTAATTGACAAAACTGCTTTTCCTAAGTAGGGTCACAGAAAGCTGGACAACAGTATATATTTGTCATTTCTTCTCTATGCTGTCCTGAGGCAAGAGCAATGACGCTCAGGAAGAGATAATCGAACACTTAATAGTTTCAGTACTACATCCCGGTATCCTTTAACACAGAGATCAGTGTATTATCACCAGGAGAAAATAAAGACATGGGGACATGAAATGACTTGCCCTGAATTATCCAGCAGGACTTGAAATAAAGCCCAGGTGTTGTGTGTTCATGGCATTGAGCAAACATTTAAAACAAAGTAAATAGGATGATGTTGTGTCCTGCAAGTTTCACCGAGTTGCTCACATAACATTCTTTAGTCTTCATATTAATATTGAATAATAAATCTGGAATAAATAAAACATTTTGTTTGAGTGTGTAGCATTTAAGAATTTTCAAAAGCTCCAAACTTCCCTTATCTTGTCTGTGTAGGGAAACATATCCTTTCCTCTTTTTTGTTTTGTTTTTTTTTTTTTTTTTCTATGTGGGTTTTGTTTATCATTTCTTATGATGTTGGGTGATAAAGATAATGGGCAACTTCAAACACTCATTCTTTTTACAGATAAATGATCTAAATTAAAAAAATGTCCTCAGTATAATGGGAACTTATTAATCTAGCAATGTGTTATACAATAATAGTAACTAATTTCCACATATATTGTTTATCAATATGTTAGCACGTAGCACAGGTGATGAGCTTTTCACTGATTAAAATGGTGAGTCAACTGAGGTAAACTATACTGAAAGACCATATGCATCTGAGATAGGACTGTTGAAATCTAAGAATTTCATAAAGCAGAAGCAAACATACCACATTTCTTACTGTCCAAATGTTTTCTAACTTAGGAGCCACGGCTCATTTCTTCCTAGGCACGCATACACACAAAATTTTCAGCATTTTATTAAGTACAGAGGATTTAATGTGTTCACATAGTGCACATGCAAAGCAATCCTGAAATCTTTAGTTTAATTAATAGCCAGTTAAATGATTTCAGAATTTGTGTAGAACAGGCAAGACTACTTAAAGAGGAATCTTTCTGAATTTAGTAACGGAAAAAGGTGGTAGCAGACCCTGCAAATTCAGCACAGTGCAAATTAGAGGACAAAAGACTGGTCATGCAAAAAACTAGAATTGAACAGAACTCATTGAGTCCTGGTGAAATTCCATGATGGCAAAATATGACAATTTATTTGGAGAATATTTGAGAAGGAATTTTTTGGTTTGGGTTGGTTTTTTTTCAAAGTTTATTTCAATTTTTTTTTTTAGTATGAAAGGCACAGAAATTTGATTTTTGGTTTTCTTAACTTACCAAAACCCTATCCATTTAGAAAAACATTAGAGGCTTTGTCTCTACCTTGCATTGAATTGAAAAAATACATTTAGTATAAAACAGCTTTAAAATATGTAGCATATTTTCCTGCCAAAGATCTGTGTCTGCTGTTACTAGGGCTAGTGGTTTGTCATAATAAATCATACAAGTTGTCATGGGGAAAGTGCAAGGCAAGCATCATGAGTGTGTGGTAAAAAACATGGATCATTTTATTTAAATACTGATATTCCCTATTTTTAAATAGACATATTGAAAAAAGAAAGAATGATTTCGTTAACTATTTCTCTTTAATTCAGTGACAGCAATAGCGCAGAACCACTATTGCTCCCTCTTAGTTTCTGTTGCCCTGCCTGTGCGGAGCGAGTTGAATGTGTAGTTTTGTGGGGTTGTGGGTTTCTGCCTGTGGTCCACAGACTCCTGGACTCACAGATGACTTATGCGGGGGCTGCCAGGAGGCCGGCCAGCCACGCAGGCAAGCCCCTACTAAGTAGGGTAAAGATCATCATACCAGCTTTCAGCCCTCCGATGGAAAACTGTAGGGATCAGGGATAAGACAAGCCAAAAATCATTGCTATTACATATTTTCACAAAGGCCACCATGTCCCTAGAAGAAGTAGTGTCTCTGTGCTCCCTCTATGATCACAGCTGAGATGCGGGCATCCTCAGTCACTCGCCCAGAGAAGTCCATCTCCCTCCACTGGTAAGAGGATCAACCCTAGTGGATGAACCTCCAGGAGCTAAAATATGCCTCTATGAATTTTGTCCCCCGTTAAGCTCCCCTCCATCCAAACCAGAGATGTCACAGAAACAGAGGGAATGCCTTCACATTAAAAGCAGCTCAGCCAAGCAAGCACCCACCTTCCACTGAAAAAGAAGGTTCTGCTCCCTCTTCTCTGGCCCCTTTCCTCAGTTGCAGGTATCTACCTCCCTCCTCGTTTTGGCTTTGGCAATTGTGTGGCCTTGGGGTAAATCAGCTCAGTTGACAGATTGATATATCTGGCAGCAAACTGTTCTGTTATTTGCATATTTATTTCTGTGCATTGTTAGATTTCCACTGGGTCAATTCTCTGAATTGATTTGCCCCAGGGCTATCTGATTGCTGTGGCCATCCCAAGGGGATTAGGGTGGGAGCGTGTGGCTGGGGAAGGAGAGAGCACAAGGAGCAGGACCTCCTCTCTCTTCCTTGGCAGGACTCAGCAAGGTGTGAAATCATAACCAGAAGATGAAGCTCAGTGGCAGGTTAAGCCAACCTGAGCTGGTGCTGCTGCTGTCCTGCCCGGTCCCTCTCTCCTGTTCTGCTCTCCTGTCCTGTCCTTGCACCAGCTCTGGGGCTCAGCTGTTTGGGCTGGCTGCAGGAGCTGACTTTGCAGAAAGCTCAATGCTTCCTTGCAGTCCTTGTTTTCAGCTGCATTGTCAGAAATGCATTCCCCTACTTGCTGCATACGCAGGCAAGAGCCCACCCACCCTGGTGGAAGGGAGCAGGCAGGACAGGACGCAGGACCACAGCAGACAGGATGCAGATGGCTTGAGCTACTTTGGAAGTGTCCCTGAGATATCCAGAGAATATCATAAGCTCTAGCTGTGAGATCGCATCCTTGAGAGCCCCCCGGAAATGTTCACGGTGTCTCTCTTCCCACATCATTCTCCACATCATTCTTCTCTTAAAAAACAAATGTCTCCTTATGGCAGGAGCTGTGGATTGACTTTAAAACACATGAAGCCAGCCGAAAACAAAATGTGTGACAGCTATCACAAAACTGCAGCTTTAACAGTGATGGCAGCCTAGATGTCGAAACAGTGCTGATAGAGTCAGATGCACTGCGGCGGCAGTCGTCAAAACCTGACATGATGGGAGGTATCCTTCCTGTACCTATACACAGGCATCCCAGAAGCCAGAACTGTCTTTCTACATCTAGCTTATAAAAGCTTACTTCTATGCTGCACATATCAATTCAGTTTTGATTTCTTCTGTGTGATGAACAAATGCGAGCATTTGGGTTTAGTAAGCCACAGCTGTGAGATACCTCTGACAGGGAATCTGCAAAACCAGCCTGATGAATATTCTCAAAACCAAGCCAACTCAGGCTTCTGTACGCTGGATATCACACAGGCTTTCACAAGATACAAGGGACTGGTGAAACAGAACAGTAAGTTTAATTAAAAACCAAAGAACAACTATTAGAGCGACTATGACAGTAACTAAGAGTACCTAAAAAAACAGAGGGTAACTATGCATTCTTGAGATACAAAGGATTAGCTGTTATAGGCCTGATTTATCACTGTATTATACTGATTTTATGCTGGTGTAAACCCAGGATGACAGAGCTATGCTGAATATCACTAAGGATGCATCCCTTCAGTTCTGTCAGGCACTTTCACAGGCATAAAAACAGCTAATAATTGAGCAAATCAAAGAAAAACTTACTAAAAGTGAAATGGCAGAAATGTCAGGTGCAGGGAAAGACAACCATTATACTCCTTGATCAACACAGTTTTACTGCAATGATTCGGCCTGAATGGCAAGAGAAATTTGTTGAAAAGCTAATTTTCAGTAAGATAAAGACCTCTTGCAACGCAGCATTAAAATGTCTTTGATAATTAACTAAACCAGGTGGAAAGTTTCTTAAATACTCTACAGTTAAATATACACCTTACCTATTTGACCATCTCCATCTTACCACGTTATTTAATGTTTGCAGCTCTTCGAACCTTATTCTGTTATTATTGAGCTTGTTGTGCAGTACTTTATTGGTAAAGAAGGAGGTCACTGATTCACAGTGACTTACAGAATAGTATTATAATCAAGAGAAACAAGCATGTGACTCTCTCTCTAGCAGCAGCATATTCTGAGTGGATATTATGCCACATGTTGCAAAATTTATATTCTTCACAAAGCATATGTTTCATGTTGTTAGAATTCATATTTGTTCTCTAAAATTACATAGGAGGCTTTATCAAGTGCAAAAGGCATTAGGAAGTGCGCTTGAAAACACTCTGAAGTTCTGGAAATGCAAGGAACCTCATTTCTACGTGTGTTTATTTGAACAGAAACGTCAATATGCAGAGTGATTGCTAGGCTAGAACAATGCAGGAAAAGAACTCACAAAAAGGGGGCCAGCGTGGCTGGGATTAGTGTATTGTGAGAAAAGTACACCTTGCATGGTAGCAGGACGTTTGAATAATGCAGTAACAAATGGCTTCATTTAATTACATCTATGATTAGTTACTTTTAGCTATTTAAAATATTGCAAATATATTCCTTATGTGATTGTTTCAAAGAAATATTTGGCTTGCTTTCAGTCAGTAATAATCAATGGCAACATTACTTTCACAGTAAATGTACATGCAGTTTGTGAGTGATTGAACAGTGGGACATAAAGATATCTATTTGGCATTTCCAAGTTTTATGAGTTTTCTTCCAAATAAACTTCTGAGAAGCCTATTTACCCATGTAAATATCTATATACGCTCATTTACTGTAAGTGAAAGCAGATCTGTGTCATCTGTTACGTTTATTTTGATTGATTATAGATTGTTTGCCCTTTGATTGCTGCTAATGTTCTGTGGAGCTATTTGTTTTCCTGCAGAGCTAATGGTATTAAAGGAGAAGGCATTGCCTTCTTTTTTGGATTAATTAAATTTAAAAGTGTTTTTGTTTAAAAGGGGGAAAAAACCCCAAACAAACAGATTGTCCATTCTGTCACCTGTCCACTTTAGAAGCGTGCACAAGCGCAGATGCCTGGGACATGGAGCTTATTACTGATTAAGGGAAAATATTTTTGTAAGGAGCCCTCTGTTAAATTATTTGCAACAAATCACTTGTCCCTTAGGGCACACGGCACTTGCGTTTCTACTGGTAAAAACTGGAGGGAACGTGGTCTAAATTTATCTACTATTTATCCTGAAAAGTTTTAATAAAGGCTTAATTGTGAAGGGGTTTCCAAGTAATGACTGGTGGCTGGTGAATGTATCCCAGCCCAGGGAAAATAACTGTTCTGCTGAATATTTCAGAATCTTGGGAATTAGAAATGTGGTCGGTGGAATTTATGAAAAGAAGTGCAAATAAATACATCAAGATGCGATCATTTAGAGATTGCTTTTCAAAATTATTCTTTCCCCCTCCTTTTGCCTTGTTCTCCCCCACGGCACAGCCCCTACTGTCTTCCATTTGCGACAGCGGGGAGGTCTGGGAGCCGGTACGGAGACCCAGGGGCCAGCTGCTGGCTCACCCACCATCAGGACGGGCTGGTCCCACCCTGCTGTGCTCAAAGGGCTCCAGCCTTCCTGGAGAAGCCCCTAAACATGCCTTCTCAGAAGACAATAAAAAAATGAAGGCTCAGGGTTTTAGTTGCCAGTGTTAACCAAAGAGAGATGCTGTACCTACTGTGGGCAAGGGCTTCATCACCCTACAGCACTGCTCTGGCGACAATTGTCCTTCTTTTGCTTTCTGTGGAGGACTTTGTTGACAACAGACTTTTCTCCACCTGAAAAATGGAAGCAGCTTTGCTATTCGTCTTTCCCACTGGAGCTTTTCAGTAGCAGGTGTGCTGCAGCAGCACGGAGAGCTTGGAGAGCCCACCGCTCTCACCCCACAGAGAAAGAGAAAGGCACGTAGGCTTGAAGAGCCTTTCAAGAGACTCTTGAACCTGAACTTGGTTGCCTCCGCACTTGCTTTGAATGAAAGCAAAGGGCCGATCGGCCCTAACAAAACTGGTAGTGCAGCAAAGGGAATTTAAATCCTAAGCATGTTTTGCTTCAAGACTGTGCAGACTTTTCCATTTGGACACTGGTCTGTCTTTTTATTCCAGCGCTGTTGTAAGAATGTAGTTAGTCCTTGTAGGACTAACGAGGAACAAAATGGCTTCTGTTCCTAAGTAGATACTTAAGTTATGGCCATCAGATGTAAGTTTCAATTATCATTGAGGGAACTGAGTACTAACATCTTTTCTTGTGTTTCAGGCTGTAATTATTTGATTTCACAACCTTTATGGTTGTTACTTGTTTTCATGGACAGATTTTGTGCAGTCTCTCATACTGTGTTAAAAAAGAATCTGAAATTACCAGGGCCATAATTAGGACTGAAACTAGGTACAGCTCTTCCTAGTAATTGCAGATATGATAAGTAATTGTAATTTATGTTGGCTTTTTATGTCAGCATGAGTTTTACAAAAAGCAAACAAACAAAAACATGTCAACAACCATATACTACTTTTTTTTTCGCCAAATCTGTCCCTTTCCTCCTGGTTTCTGTGAGCCATGGCCACACTATGGGAAAGCTGTGGGCTAAGCATATCTGCCTATCAGGCGTTGCTGCATCTCTTCAGAGTGTAACCTAGAGTTCATGCCCAGAGTGTAACCTGGGCATGAACCGCACTGGAGCTCATCCACCTTGCCCCTTCCTCCCTCTGTGCCACATCCTCAAGCAGTGTCCTGACA
Source organism: Numenius arquata (assembly GCF_964106895.1). Classification (NCBI taxonomy): domain Eukaryota; kingdom Metazoa; phylum Chordata; class Aves; order Charadriiformes; family Scolopacidae; genus Numenius; species Numenius arquata. The sequence goes on from NC_133576.1 coordinate 45,608,769, forward strand.
CAAGAAGAAAACTGCATGTATACAGAAATGAAGTGGTGCCTCTCCTTCAAGTGGGGCTGAGCTCTTCAGTTGTATTCCTCTTTGCCTCATAGAAGGAGAGAAACCTTCAAAGCAAATTAATGCAGCTTTTAAAATAACTGTTTTAAAGCAAGGCTTAAAAGTGCAAACAAGCTGGGCTGACTTCCGCAGAAGAGAAAGGAAAATGAACTCTGGGGGTATTTAAAAGCCATGTAGATGTAGTGCTGAGGGACATGGTTTAGTGTTAGCTTGGCAGTGCTAGGTTAATGGTTGGACTTGGTGATCTTAAAGGTCTCTTCCTACCAAAATTATTCTATAATTCTGCCCTTTCCTGTCCTGAAAAAGTGGTGCTGCCTATTGCTGCCTCCCACCAGGCACTGCCAGCGTGGCTGCCTGCAGACCACTGGTTCAAGGGGGAGAGGAGCCCTGTGTTCCTGCTCAGCAGCTCACGAGAGTGTAATAACTGAGCTGGCAAAGTCAGAGGAACCAGTGGATGGGAATCCACAGTGCTAAGTGTGTCACGGAGCTACAGCAAGCCAACACAGAGATGTCTGGCTCCAAATCGTACTCCAAAGCATGTCTGATGGGCAAGGGTCCATTTCAACCTCCCTGGTTTCCAGATACTGCAAAAGTACTGTAAGCAATTAAAAAATTAGGACATTTTTTTCAAAAATGAGTGTTTATATTTGGGGTGTTTGCAAGCTCACGTTTTTAGAGATAATTGTGTGTCAAACCAGATGTTTCATATTTCAATCACTTGTCATGAACCTTGAGCTCTGATGCTACAGTCAGGCAGATTTTAAGGATTAGAGGTTTGGGACCATGTAGTAGAACACCACATGTTGTCATTCTGTTCTTTCAGTGATAACTCAGACATAAAAAAATTCTCACTTTTATGATTTTTCTTTAAATTTGGTTTACATTAATATTAACATACAAATAAAACCCAGAAAGTTATTAGATACATGAATGTATCATTAATGCCAGTGTTGAATGACTAAGTAGGATGAGTGCTTTTTCTGCTCCCCTGCATTTCCATGGAAAAAGAAACTGGTAATATGCCTGAAAACCCTCTTTCAAAATGTTTCTTCACAATCACTGACTAGAAAGATCTGAACATTTCCTGAAATGTTGTGGTTTGCATAAGGTCACAGTGAAGATCAAATGGAAAAATTGCACTGTGTACCAGTTGAGATATGTGAGTCTTTTGACCACTAAATTTGCTATTTTGTTATTTTGAATATTTCCTGGCAAATGAACAAAATTAAGATACCTCTACATACTTTATTATGCATATATCTGTATTTACATACATAGACATATATATAGAAAGTACAAGGATTTTGGCTTTTTCAGATGCAACTGCAAAAGTGAAGTTACTTCGGAAAATTAACCAGTGATAAAATGTTGGCATTTTTCCTTGAAAGACAGGAAAGCACGAATAAAGATTAGATTTAGAAAAAAAAAAAAAATTCGCCTGGAAAAACATGCCACAACGGTAAGCACTAATTATTGTTCTTTATCACAGTGCAGTAGGATAGTCACCTACAGCTATGGCAGTGTGGCAGGTGTCCTTGAACATTACTGAGGTCTGCATGCTAGTGGCTCATACTTTTCTCAGAACTGTTAACTGAAATACAAAGGGAGGTAAATTAAATAAAATAAAGGGAATATCAGAGTATGAGTCCTAATAGTGTGTTGGAAGCCGTAAAGCTACAATGCGTTGTCTGGCATATAGTGCATCTGAAGTTCATCTGAAAGTTGGAAGGGGCCACAGGAAGTCATCTAGTATACCTCGGAGATAACAATGTAAATCAGTTTTTGTGGCAATTAAGGTATGCGTGATGAAAACAGAGGCAGATGCATGTTTAGATTAGTGAGTTACGCTAGGTATGATAGGTGCTGAAACCTCAAGAATTGATTGCCAAATTTGTTGTTATTCCCATTCTGGGCAAATGTTTGGGAATATGAGAAGAGTCATTAACATTCCTTCTCTCAACACATATCGGTGTAAGGATTAGCAAAACATCTGAAACCATGCTATGCAGCCCTCTGTAGAACTGGCTGTTCACGTGACCCAGTCATTTTGTCTTATGTTTTGTCATATTTTGTCTCCTGGTTGACATTTTTCCACCTTTTTTGTCCTAAGTCCTGATGTTAGAGACTAAAATGAAATATATGATGGAGTCTTCAGTTCTCTGGGTCAGTAGGAATATTCACTTGCTGAGAGTCAATCACACATCAAAGAGGCATTTACAATGGTCATTTTAATGCTGAATTGCTCTGGCCTGTACCAAAAAAAACTGCATTGGCAAAGATCAATGTTATTCACAATGTTATCTTTCCTGCTTTGCTCATGGCAAGAACCTATGCTTACAATTTATCATAGTTCGCTTCTGAAGTCTGGTGTTGTCTTGTAAAGCCAAACAGAGCAGATGTTATGATGATGATTATTAACATTATTTTTGATGTTGTTTATAAATTAAAGCCTGTTTAGGAGAGCAGTTACATGCATGCTTTAGTCCCATGGAACTGAAAGGACTGTTGAGCTACCCATGTTTGTTTAAATGGTATTCTAAATAGGGATGAACCTGAACATATGCTTAAGCGCTTCACTGAACTGGAGCCTGCTAGAGACATGGAAAGACTCATTTTCTTCATGGGATGAACCTTTGGTCATTCCAGCTAGACCATGCAGGCATAAATCATGCTGAACAGCCAAAGAAGTATCTCCCTGCATAAATTCCTGGATTGCTTAAATTTAACACCTAATTACAGAGCTGGTGAACCTAGATACAGTGAAGGCGGTTTGAAAGGCTGCCTGAAACATCATGGGTTGAGATGCCTTTGTCGGGAGCATTGTGCTGTGATGTGTAACGTGGGTAGATTCCTGTGGGATGTTGACAGTTTGTGGGAAATGCATGTAGGAGGAACTGGGTTATGAAGACCAGGAGCTTTAGGGTTTTTTTTCTTTCTTTCTCTCTCATTGTATTGTTTATGGGCTTGGGGATTTTTTTTTTTTGGGGGGGGGGGGGGCACGGAGAGGGGGTGTTTTGTTCTCTTTTTAATGCAGGGGGAAGGAAGAGCTTCTGGGTTTGGAAAAATCTGGCCAATACACACAGCATGTCATGAGTCACTTGCTCCTGGAGGTTTGATACTACACCAGTCCTACCCTCCCAAAACGATGCTGGCTGATGCTCCTGAAAGCTCTAATGTTCCTTTTTTGCTCAGGGCATTTATATGGAGTGATAATCACTTGATAAGCCATGGATTTATGTAATAAATTAATCAGCTCTGCAGTGTTTCCTCCACCCTCTGCCTGCCAGTCTGTCTCTACTGGGACTTGTTCAGTTTTTTCCAGTTACAAATAGCTCTCTCTATTATTATTTTCTTTTAAATCATTTGTCAGGAGAATGTTTTTTCCTCTTCACACCAGCAGTGGATTTTTTCCTCTGTGTTATTCTGGCCTGAGGCACAGAGCAGACACGATTTGGGTCTGCATTGGCAGTGGGCTTTCCACATGCAAATATGCAGTTTAAAGTTCACTGGCTGACAGCAATGCAAGGATAGGGCCAGAAGCTTTGGCATTGGAAAAGGGTGAATCTTACCTTCATGAACACCTTGTGACTCTTGCATCTGATATCAAGAGGGCATGAGATATCACATCTGAAGTAGTAATGCCATTAGTTACAGAAAAACTATTTTCATGGCACTCTCCCTCCTGTACTTCCTTTTTCCTGTCCTGAATGTATGCTGGAATTGGCATATGATATCAGACCAGGATCTGTTTAATCTAAAGGCGGTGTATATAAACGCTTGAAAAATATTTCTTGAACTTAATGAATTTGCATATTCTAATTTTCTTTATAAGTGTTCAGTCCATTTTAATCCTGCTAGAACAAAGAGTTCCAGAGAATAGTTTTGTTTTTGTATTGTGTGAAAAAAATGCATTCTCTTATCACTCCTTATGGATTTTTATCATGTAATGTTTCCACTTTTTGAATGAGAGAAATGTTGAATAGCAGAGGATATTTCATTTGAATTAGTCATCATATTGCAACCTCTAATATATTCCTTCTTATTTTGTCTTTAAATTAAATGGACCTAATCCTTTTTATCTTTTCATATAGAAAATTCTTCATTCCTCTACTTATTTTAATTATTTTTTATCTGAATCCCCTCTGTTACTGTATTGTCTCCTATAAAAGCACTGACCAAAACTGAATGCAGCATCCCAGTTGGCAGTGTATTATTCATTTACCTATCACATTATGCTGTTTATAATGTATTTTCCACCCTGTGTCTTATGTCTCATAATACATCATTTGCCTTTTTTTTTTTTTTTTTGCACAGATGACATACTCTACAGAAGCTTTCCTACAGAGCTGTCGTCAGGAGTGATCCAACCCTTTTCCAGAATGACACAGTTTATAGTATAGTCAATAAAGTGCCTGTGACTTTCCAACCACTTCTGCTAGTGGTTGTTGCTTTTTATTTATTGGTATGTACTGGGCTGCCATTCACCTGGCCTTGTTAAGGCCCTCACCATGTTTTTCCTCAATTTTGGCCAATATTTTGTGTGCATGTCTGCGTGTTCTGCAGATGCACCCACATAAGTACATAACTCTTTCTTGGGTTCATTCCCATCAAGAGCTCTGCTAGAAGACATGAGACACCCTGCCTCACTTTCTGCCAGGCCATCTAGGTTGTTTGTTCTTATGCTTCATTTCACACCTCTGTAACAGCCTCCAGTTGTTAGTGCAGAGCTGTTACTGGAGCTCGTGCAGGCACATCTGAGCTGCCTTTGAACTTGTTAGTTCAGGTGAAGCTGGCAGCAGTAGGTAGTGTGGGAGGCTGTGAGCCCTCCTGGTTTGCACAGCCTCCTCTAGGTAGCTGTGGTGATCTCTGTGCTGATACACCTACCCTCCTGCGGTACGGGAGCTACGCTAGCAAAAAATGACTTACGTAAAGCTCCTCAACCTTCAGCCACACCTCCGAGGGCAACTTGCTCACGACCTTCATATCTCGGTCATGAAGAGGGTTTCTCCAGCATCCTGGTCTGCCACATGCGTTAAAGAGCCTTTCTGGGAAAAAAAATTATCCAAGGCTTTTGGAGAGTTCTAGTGCATTATATCCACTGAGGTAACTCTGCTGATTCCATCTTGTTATAGACTTCCATCTAGCAAAACTCTAATCAGTTGCTTAGTATTAAGCTACTTCCAGTGGGATTTTATTATGCTTAAATGCAAATGCATGCTCCTATGCTGTATTCAGCAATGGCTCTCTATTTAAGCACTTGGCTGAAGAGATAGTCTATTTTACAGGATGTAAGTCTTACACTTTTATTTCTAAAACTTTCCTTTCTGTAGCATGCAGAGCAGGTACAGGTTCTGTAGTCCTGTGTTACGAAGCCCACTTACTGATAGCTGGGAACGTTGGCTGCGCTATCTTCATAAACTTAGGCCAAAATAGCATTCAAATTAAGCAATAATTTGAGCGAGATTAAGAGGAAAGGAGAGAACACATGGCCAGTTAGTCACCAGAGGTACACACGCATGCATAAAGTAAATCCCCAACCTGTTATAGTAATGCACTTAGTTACTGGAAATGCAATACGAGCTTACTTTCATGAGCAAGGATGAAAGAACTTGTTTAACCTTTGTACAGCATTTTCCACCCACACAGAAAAGTGACATCAGATGCTTTGTATAGGTGAAAAACAAGTCAGCATTTGGGAGACTCCTGAACAAGAAGCAGAGATACCGAGATACCTCCTTACCACGAAGTTTGTTCACTGAACTTGCTACATGCTTACGGTGGGTCACTTGAAACCTCTTGTTACTTATTTCTGTATCTTAATGACTCCGACGCAGAAAAAGAACCCTTCAGTCCAGCGCGTAAAGCACTGGACATGAAGCACTTGCTCGAAGGTATTTAATGTTTGTGTGTGCAGTATGAAGTAAGGGTTTTGCATTTAATTTGGGGAATATTTTACTTTCCAATATGCTGCGGATCAAATCATTGGTACTGAAGAGGGATTTTCACAAGGCCAGTCATTAAAGCATGAAGCCTTGGCGTAGGAGTTAAAATGAGCATCATTGAAACAGCTAAGTAAGACGCAGGCTGGAAGCATCTACCTCTGTGCGTCACCTGAGTGGATTTCAGTCCACTTCAGTGTCACCTAAAAAGTACTGCAGGATTTCTGAAGTTCAAGGTTTCTAATCTTTGCAGAGCACCTCCATGCTAATATTTTGCGTTGCTTTCCAAATAGGTTGGGGCTTAGTTCCTGCGTGTCCCAGCATACAACAAGAAAGGATTTGGTTTTAATTGACGTTTTTGACCTACATGAACACACTTATTCCTCTTTCCTCCCTCCTGCCTCTCCCTCCTCCCCCCGCCCCCTCCAAAAAAAAAAAAAAAAAAAGAAGAATAAATGTTTGAGAAATAAACTTTGAAGTACTGGGAGAAGTAGCATGTGTTTGTGAAGGGAGAAGGTGGGGGTGGCAGAGGTGGTGGAAGGAGTTCAGTTTGTCAACATGACAGCCAGGAAGCAAGTTATTTATAACGCTTGTGGTGGAGAGGGGGCCAGCCCACATGTTTTTAAAAAAGAGTTTAACTAATCGCACGGTACAGCTAATTCTGTTATTTGTAAATACGTTTCGCTTGCAGTCTTGGTGGACAGAGGGAGAGTGAGAAGAGGACCATGGTACAGGCCATGGCTGGTCTGGCACAGCACGTCTACACAAGTGTGCTGCCCCCACGCCACTGCCCAGCTCTCTCTGAACTTCAGCGATGCTCCTGAAAAGGACTTTGCTCTCCCTAGAGAAAGTAAGAGCAGAGGCACGCAAGAACTGACGCTTTCTCAGAATTCAAAAATCCCTTATTTAAAACATGGATTTGACAGTGCACAGCCTAAATTTTGAACAAGTTCTTAAACCACAGAATATCTCATTTTCAGCTGGGTTTCATCACTCTATCAAAGAGGAAGTTAACTGTGAGAGGCATATGACCATGAGACTATACTTGGCTGGACTGACATCAAAAGAAATAATTTTGGACACACAATGATTTTTAAAATCACTGCTTCAGTGCAGTCACATTTAGATATTTTTTTTTTTTTTCAGTGTGGAGCATATAGTGAGCTATTCTTGTGGACTGAACAACACTCTAAGTCCCATGATGTATGCATGACACGGACTTGACACTGCTGCTACATTCCTTCAGTTCAACAGCCGAGTGAAGGCTGTATCATCCTGAGCTAAAAAAGGTCAAAAAAAAAAAGCTTTATCTCAAGGGAGATAACCTTCAATTTAATGCTTGGCCATGCAAACTCAAATCACATGTGTGTGTATTTATATGTGTATATATATATGTATATACATGGACAGATATGTATACACAACAGTATTGTATTATTCAATACAGTTATATTTTAATTTCAGTTTCTTATAGTAAAAAAAATTAACACAAGTCCATCCCTTTATTTTTTTTTTTTTCCTTAAAGAGCAGAAAAAGACCTAAGTATATGACATCTTGGGAATATGCAAGTACTCGTACCTTATTTTTTTACTTGGAAAAGTAGATAGAAGGTACATTTTTAATAATAATTAAAAATAAAAAACAAAAGAGAAAATTCCATACTGAGGTATAGCTTGTTAAAGATAAGGCAAGAAGGGAGTAGTTGCAAGAGGTAGTGCTGTAGCAACGTCCCAGAGTTCCATCCATTTACTGGTTAGAAAACTAAAATTGCTTAAGCGCACCCTCTGCCCTTCTCACTCTGGGAGTTCTCCCACCAGGGTCCTGCAGAGCTCTGGCAGCGCAGCAGTCCGAGATCCAGCTGGGGACACGCTACGCACCCCAGTGCAGCAGCTTCACAGGTAGTGTGCAGTGAAATTTCTGGGTGAAATTCTGGCCCTACTGAGGGTGGGAGGTGTTTTGTGACTGGCTGCAATGGAGCCAGAATGTAATCTTTCTCCAGAAGAGAAGCTAGGAATCAGAATTAATACCTGGGAACAGAACTGCAGGCCTTTTATATTTTCTAATATCAGGGACCTGCTCTTGGCCCAAAGGATCACAGGATGAAACAGGAAAGAAAATGATGGAACAAAAATCAGCAGCTATTTCACTGATTTCCTGGTGTTCCAGAGAGGTAGGAAATTAGGATCAGTGGTAATTTATATGTACCTTGCTGGTAAGATTTACCAGAATTTTCCCACACCTGAGATTGAAAGATTGTATTTGACAAATTTTGGTCTCACTAAAACAAAACAAAACAAAAGACATCCAAGAACAAACTTGGAAAGCTATGTTTTGAGAGCAAAAAGTTTTAAAAGGAACAAACATTTGGAAAAGATCTTTTAGACAACAAACACTTTGGTACCCTAAATCACGGAATTGACAGAATTGGAAGGGACCTCTAGAGATCATCTAGTCCAACTCCCCTGCTAAAGCAGGATTGCCAGAGCACATTACCCAGGACTGCATCCAGGCGGGTCTTGAAAATCTCCAGAGAAGGGGACTCCACAACCTCCCTGGGCAGCCTGTTCCAGTGCTCTGTCACCCTCACCATAAAGAAATTTCTCCTTCTATTTGAATGGAACTTCCCATGTTCCAGCTTGTGCCTGTTGCCCCTCATCCTGTCACTGGGAACCACTGAAAAGAGTTCTGCTCGATCCTCCTTCAACCTACCCTTTAGGTACTTATAAGCATTGATAAGGTCTCCCCTCAGCCTTCTCTTCTCCAGGCTAAAGAGTCCCAGCTCTCTCAGCCTTTCCTCATATGGGAAGGAAAAGGGAAGGAAAATGCAGGACACGCTGTGCTCTTCCAATACTGCATACAATGATGGAAATTGCTGCACCCTCAGCATCATCGTGAAGCACTTCAGTTCATAGTTAGCAGAACACCACACTGGTATGGCAGTAAAAGGAACACTTACTTAAAAGTTACAATTTGTATCTAGTCTCTGAAAGGTGTCCGAGCCCATCATTTCTCACCCAACGGTTTGCTCAGTGTAACATAGTTTAGCTCTCCCCAGTGGATCATAAATAACGTTTTCTCTGGGAAGTACAGGAGGCTTCTCGACCTTAATACTCTCCTCCATTTATATCAGGCTAATTTCTATGGTATGTCTTTGTGTTATCTAAAATAAGTGATAGCAAGCAACATCATCTGGGTCTCCCAGCTATGATTTCTGGCTGATATTTTTCCCAGGAATAAATTCAGGCAGTCAAATCCCATCACTCCCCTCCAGCTCAGTTGTAATAATACAATTTTATACTGTCAATGTTGGATTGTAATTTCTTGGGATTTTACCTATGTTTTGAACCATGATCAATACCTGGTAAATGGATATGATCTGCAGATGCTGTTGGTCTAACGTTATAACAGCTACAGCTAATTTTTTTAATTAATTGCAAACAATTTTATAGGATCTTTTTTCTGTAAATTTATTTTTAAATGATACATAATTATCTTAAACTCATATAAGTGTTTAAACTGGCAAGCAAACTAATTGAGACAAACGTCTCAAAACCATGATCTCCTTTCTAGTAGAGGAAATGCTCTAATAAGACAGGCAGTGGATGAAACTTTGTAAGATTTGCAGATTTTATTTATACCGGAAGCCCATAATATCTTTAACACCATTAGTGAATCCATTTCAAGCTAATATGACCTTTCCAGACTGAGTACGGATCAAAATCAAAAAAATCTATGCTTCCCGAGTTTCAAAAATGTTTGCTTTCAAAATTCTTTCTTTGCATTTTCTCTATGCATTTTATGGACTTTGAGTAGAACTGGATGAAACACTCCAGCGAGAGCAGTTTCAGTACCAGTGATCCATACAGGAAGCTGTGTGCTAGAATTGATCAGGCTGTGTTGCAAGTATTGTGAAGCTGGAATCTTTGTTTTGAAAAGGCACAGATCATCAAGCTGGAAAGTCTCAGCCACTTTTTGTGGTGAACAAGTTATTTCTAGCACTAAAGCACTAACTTACTTCTTTTTCTGTACAAAATGTGGGCTCGACTTATTAATGGAAGATTATAATTAGCCTCAAATTCATATGTTGTTTATATATTTGTAGGGCAGAGGTGGCATTTAACCAGGAAAGGAAGGAATCAGAGTTTTTCGTTCTCAACCTACCAAGCCAAGGTGCTGCCCAGCTGCCTTGAAGAAATCTCTCATGTCTCCCATGCACCAAGAAGCAGCAAATGAGTCCATTAGGTAGTTCTTCCTGCTCAGATGACCAGCTGAGTAACAGTTAATCCTGACATTTTAAACAGAACCGACAATTCAACAATAACTTCTACAGCTGTGAGAGAGTTCATTATGTTAGGGGGCTGCATCTACAATGCACAATGGAAGTGACTCTGGGGAGAATTTGAATAAAAAGGAGCTAAGCTGTGTGGAGGGACAACATGGAAGATGAAATGGAGTTGGGAATATGAAGGCTGCCTTTGTGTAAATACGAACATATGAAAAGAGATTGTGAATGGAACTGAATTTCACCAGGGAAGCAAACCTCCCATGCACAAGCACTGTGGGCTAAGCTTCCCTATCAGACTTGGATTTTGCCAAAGTGCAGCACAGCGTGAGGAAGTTTCAGGCAGAGCTGTGGTACAGCGAAGCAACTCAGGAGGCCAAATAAACTAAGACCGTATTAGAGACCTAGAAAGAGCACTCGTTCTAATTTCTTTTTTTATTTAATTTAATGGATCCTAGAAGACAAACTCTCTGTTCCAGATAACCTGTCAAAATAGATTTCAACCATGCTGTGCTGGCATCCTCAGAAAGTCCTTGCCTAGATGTTATTTGGTTGTTAATATTAAAAAAGGTGGGCACCCAGTAATGGACTGCAGAACACAGGCTCAAAGCCATAATTCAAAACTATATAACAATGTATATTAGGCTATTGGGTGAGCTGTACAGTACCCTGGTGTTGCATGACCTAGCCTAATGAGAGATGTATGCAAACAAAACTTGCAGGTAGTGTCCTTAGAAGACAAAGAGCACACTAAACCACATCAAGGCCTCTGCAAGCTACTTCTAAAATGTTAACAAGCAGCTTGCTTAAAGAGCAGCGGCAACGATAAGAGAGAAAGAGATAGAGAACGCAATTGGCTAAAAATAATTTTACTGCCAGCATGCTCTTTTTAACTGCTTACTATAGCTCCACAGCAAATTTTTTGCAATTTCAGGCTGTATTTAGCAAAGTTTCATTTGAAACAAAAAAAAAAAGTAATAAAGCAAGCAGATATAATCCTGTATGTCTTCTAAGTAAATAGTACCAGCTGACAAGAGGAAAATATGACTGGGCCAGCAGTGTCACCAGTTTTAGATCTTTTGGAAAAACTTAGAATGGATGAAATGAGAGGGAGGGTGTGAAAGGTGTCTGATGGCATGTTACTGAATGGGGGGTGAGTGGGTTGTGATAGTTGTTGTTTTTAAATTGTATTAATAAAATGATTGCAAACATGACTCACGTGGCAGCGATCTCCTTCCTGAGCTAAAAGGAAGAAGGAGAGCTGGTCCCACCTGCAGCCTGTTAGCTCCCGTCATGACTGTCGGGGTTGCAGTCCCAGGTGAGATGCTGAAGATGAGACTCTTGGAGGCATCACAGTAGCCTGGCTTCAAAGCAGGTGATAAAATGCAGCATCTCACTGGGCCAGAGCTGTTCTTACGACAGGCATCTCCTAAAGCGCATGGACTTCCCTGGGCTGAAACAGACCCCCAAGCGATGGCAGGGATGTGCCGCTGGTGTGCAGCCCTTCAGTGCACCACTAGCCCTGCCATCGCTTCCAAAGTAGGAAAATCAGACAGCCATGGTGCTCTGTGGCTCCTGAGAAATAATCTCCCCATTTTAGATCAGCCAGGACTATACTTTAATTAGACACAGTCGTATTGTTTGAAAATCTCTGCAATACCCTCACCATGGCTGATGTTAAGAGAAACTAGAGTATTGGATGGGCTCTCACATATGGCTTTTTTTTCATTGCTCCCTATGCAACCCAGTGCCTTCAGAGAGTAGCTGTGCTGTTTGTTTATTATCGATATTATTAGATTTTATTAGATTCAATGCAACCTACCTCAGTGTGTCCCCTGTTTTTCAATTTCTGGTTTGACACCATTATTTGTACTGAGGAAAAGTTTAATATATTGTAGATATTACTATGAAGTAAGTTATTATGGGATAAATTATTAAAATTTCTTATATAATATTTTAATAAATAATAATCAATTGTTGAAAAATATTAAATGTGAATACTTTTACAGCTGGCTGCAGGGATAGCAAGCAGCTGTGAAATGTTTACATTCCTGGTATCCATAGGAAAACTGAAGAATTTTTTATACAAACTAAGCAATACCTTGATTTAGACACAGTTTTGAGGTGAAGATCTGCAGTAGTTCTAGCAATTGGTTGACATGGCATATACCTACTGCAGTAGAAAAAACTCTTTTTATAAATGTAAAAAAAGCTATAAAGATGAATGATATTTGTTTGTTGTAGAATTAAATCGCTAATGTCGACATTTCAATTATCATCATAAGCCTTCAGCCTGAACACCCTACTGAGATGAATGGGATCAGCTTACAACCATGCAGAGAGTTCTCGCTTCAGGCTGTTTGAAGAGTTGGGCATAATTCCTCGTGCCGGGCTCCTGTTCAGCTAATGTCTCAGAGGTTGCTTCCATCACCACAAAAGGCAGACTATGAAATAGGATGGAAATGATGGTTTAGTTCCCAGTACAGTCCCACTTGTTCCCACTGCAAAACAATTCCAAAAATTTCAGGTGCTGAGAGTTGTGATAACCGGTTGCATTCATGGCAACTTCAAATGAGACTGATGTCCCCGTCTTCTCAACTTCTTCCCCTCTCTCACTAGAAACTTTGCCTGTTCTGTACCCTCTATTCCCAAACCTTCTTTGCTTCCACATCTTGTTGCACATCTGCAACACCAAGGCCCTGTCCTGCTTTGGAGCCCTGTGCAAGGGCCGGCTGCTGGCTATGATACAGGACCTGGTGCATCTACTGATGCAGCAGACACGCAGCCAGGAATGCCTGTCTCCTGCGGTGTGCTTACCTGGGTCCTGCAGGACAGCCTGTGACTCACAATGTGCACCAAAGCCATCGCGTCTCCCTTGCTCTGTGCCCTGATGCGATGCATGTCCATGATCATGTCCTCTATCTAGGCAAAGGCATGGTGATAAGGATGGTACTGAAGGTGGGGGAAGAATAGCCAGCTGAGAAAGAGGAAGGTGGCACATCCAAAGCAGAGTTGGCAGCTTTGTAAAGAGGCACAATGACACCAGTAATGTAAATGTCCAGATGGACTACCCAATACATCTCAAAGTTTTGTGAGGAAAAGACAAGAAACACCGGTTTCAGCAATGGAGAATTTAGAGCAGTTTTGTCCTGTATAGTGAGACTATTCAGTCAGGAAAGCAGATACAAAATTGCAGATTTTTATAAGGTACCTCACCTTCATGCATCGTATCTGAAGCTACTGCTTGGCTCACATGCAGTCCAAGTGCTCTTCCCAGCTATGAAGGTGCTGTCTGCACGAGAGCCAGACAGCGGGCCAATGCACTGAAATCTGCAAGAGCCTGCGGGCAGACCTGTGCAGGGGGGCTCAGTGTGGGTGCAAACTATCTTCATTCAGGATGCTTGCCACCTTTCCTCCTCCTCTTCTTTTTCTGTGTCTTTTTTCCCTAGTTCCCGTCCTGCAGGGGTGGGATGAACACAGGCTGACTACATTTTTTTGTACATTTTGACAGCGTCAGACTGGGCCATTTGGGAGATTTTACCACATTACCATTGCAGCCAGCTATCTATTCTGTGAGGTGAATAATCCAGATCATCCGTAGCTGGGTGAAGAGGTGGCCAGCAGCTCTGCACGAACCACTTGGAATCTAGCAAACCTCCTTGGCTCCAACTCAAAGCTAACTATGGATGAACAGCGTGGGTGTCTCTGCACTGTGCTTCCAACACCTGCATGACCCCAGTGAGCAACTTGTCCCAGCCCCTGATCCTAGAGAACGGGGAATTGATTGTAGCACAGAATTACAGTACAAGCGTTGCATTGGCAGGACTGCCAGTGCGGAGTATCAAGTTCAAAGTGACAGTAACCTTTCTTTTTTCTTTCTCTCTTTATCTTATGAGCATTTTTCTCATTTTACAGTCTGGCAAAACTGATGCAGAGAAAGTTCAGGTGACATACAGGAGAATATCAGTCAAAATATAGACTAAGTTGTCTGAATCACTTTATAAGCAGCTTTTGTCTCATATTTTGGCCTGACTCAGCATCGTCTCACATCCCAAGGACTTTTGAGTGTATACTGTCTTGAACAATGCATGAGAGTGGCTGTGTGACATTTCCCAGACCCCTGAAAACTTAATGCGGAAATCTAGCAGTGATTCTGATGTGCTTTTATGTACACATCAAACCAAACCTCGCTTTAGTATACAGTCACATTACAGTAGCTCAGATTTATCCCAATCATAACTCTGTTGGCTTTAATGAAGCAGCACCAGAAACTAGGTTTATCTATGAAATGTTAAAAGTAAGTTTCAGAAACACATTTTTTTCAGCCCATGTTTTTTCACAGTGGAAAGAGTACATTATTATTTGAATGAAATAGAAACACCAACAGTTTGAGTATTTTATTTGAATGAAAGTATGGTTTTTCTTCATCTGTTCTCTTCATGTGCTGAAGGAAAGTGAACTGGCTATTTTTAAAAATGTGGCCAAGCACAGCTGAAGAGTAATTAAGTAACATGTAAAATTACTAAAAAAAGCCCCCAAACCTAGGACATTTTCAGCATTGCTGGAAACCATGCTTTTAGACCAGAATTCAGTCTGAATCCAAGGGGGTTTTTTTGGTGTTTTTGTTGGGGGTGGGGGTGTGTGCTGGGTTTTTGTTGTTGTTTTTTTTTTTTAAAATCCAACTCAGGTCTATCAGAATGTGGCAGAAAAAAACCAAAAGCCTGTCCACAGCATTTTCCTCTGTGAGGGAGGTCACAATGGCAGAAATTTCACAAGAACAACTGGCATCATCAGATTTCCATCTTTCAATTGGTTTGGGGCCAAAACAGTCATTGATTTTTCACTTTCTGCTGGAGCTTGTAAATAATCATAGTGTCTTTTTTCTGCGATAATAAAACTGGTATGATACTAATTAGATACAATAAAACTAGTTCTGATCAATTTTTAATTTCTTCATCTTATCATTAAATGTAGTGATGTCTATATTTTTCACATTCAGTCATATTTGAACTCAGATAAGATATCTTTAGTGAAATACTAAATAAATGACAAAGATGTATGGAGGATTTTTTGTGTACTATTATGAGCAGTAAAAACAAAGCAAATCAGTAATTGAGTATTCAATTCTTCTATTATATACCTGTAGAAAATAAGGTAAATAAAAATATATTTGACAGCAAATACATCCAGTGGGAACACTTCCTTGTGTTTTGCTTTATAGTGGCTAAACATTAAGTCAAGACTTTAACTTGAATTTAATGTATTAAAGCAATAACAATCAAGGCACAAGGCATTTCCTGGGAATTAATAACTGACTGGGCGAGTTGATGGGGCAATGTGAAGCTGAGGGCCATTAACCTCGGCTAGTCATTAATTTCCCTGAAAATTCCCTGTGCCGAAGTTGTTAGTGCTTTTTATAATCTTCTTATATATTAAGCATATATGTAAACATTTTCCCATCTGTCCAAGCAATTTTTAAAAAGATACCATAGGAAGGAGACATTTAGGCAATAATGCTGCTTCCTTCGGCTTTCCTGATAAATTAAAAAAAAAAATGACAAAATTAAAAAAGAAACAAACACAAACCATTTTGGAAGCAAAATATGAATTCCCTAAATGAATACTGTAAGGATTGTTTGAGAACTCTAATACAATCATGCACCACAGGGAATGAGGCAGACCATCAGCTTCTGCAGTCAACAGTGCCCGGATGGCTGTGATGGAGCTGCTGGCAGCAATATGCCTCCTCATTTATTCTAAAGGTTCCACAAAGTCAGATCTCTGATGTTCCCTTCCCTGACACTGCTCACCCCTGTTAATTGCTGTTGTCTCACTTTCGCACATTTCCCCAGGGGTAGAAGATACGAAGACCCCACCAAATTAATTTTAATACTTGGAACACAAAACGTTGATGCAAAATCACCATTCGCCAAAAGGCAGCAGTTGAAGCATGGTGGTCCTTCCCATCTACGCAGCACTGGTGAGGCCACACCTGGGCTGCTAGGTCCAGCTCTGGGCTCCCCAGTACCAGAGAGACATGGAGCTACTGAAGAGAGTCTGTTGAAGGTCTACAAAGATGTTTAAGAGACTGGAGCATCTCTCCTATGAGCAAAGATTGAGACAGCTAGGATTGCGCAACCTGGAGAAGAGAAGGTTCAAGGGGATCTAATAAACATATTTAAATAGCTGAAGGGAACAGGATGGGGACAGGGTCTTTTTGGTGGTGCCCAGTGACAGGACCAGAGGAAATGGGCACAAACTGAAATACAAGAGGCTCCATATGATCACCGGGAAACATTTCTTCACTGTGAAGATGACTGACCCCCGGCACAGGTTGCCCAGTGAGGTTGTAGAGTCTTCATTCTCGGAGATACTGAAAAGCTGTCTGGAGATGGTGCTGGGCAATGGGCTGTAGGTGGTCCTGCTTGAGCAGCGTGGTTGAACAAGATGACCTCCAGAGGTCCCTTCCAACCTCAAACATTCTGTGACTCTGGGAAAACTGTGAGGTTCAACCACAGAAAAGTTTATTTCTCTGGGCTCCTCAGAAATCCTTATGAGTAAATGCCCAATTTCCAACATATTCTAGTCAGACAAAGAACCTGCGTGGTGGCAGTCTCATGGAATCAGATCCTAAGATATCCCATTGAGTTTAAAACCAAAAAGGAACAGTTGTGATCTTCTATTCTGACATACAATATTATGTTCCTATATATATAGCTTGACAGGTCATCTTTGTGCGTTATTAGTTGTTATTAATAAAGTTCATTGCAATAATATCTCAGGACCATTGGGGAATGGCATCCTATTGTGTTGAGGGAACAGAACGGACTGCTAGGTATTTCTATGGCATTCACAATCTTACTTTTCATATACTGCTTGAAACAATAAATAGATGATCCATAGCAACTCTAAGGAACAGAAATGGTGATGGCATTCTTTGTCTGGCTTTCATTTTTTGCCTTTGATGGTATTGATTTAACCTTTATGAAAATTAATCTCAGGAGAGGAACAGAGCCTGAAGATTTTACTTTTAAGACTAGCAGTTTCCAAGAGCAATTCCAAGCTCTTGCTCTTCCTGTTTTTTGGGGTGTGGTTTTTTTTTTTTTTGTATGGATTGATTTTCTTATTTGATAAAGCGGTTGCCAGCTAGTGCCTTGTAACTTGGCCAACCTGTTTTCAGGAGTCATTCATCCATCTTATAATTGGCAATAAAATGGTCCACCTCCTACTGTAGCTTGTTTAAAAATCAGTCATTGCTAACAACAAATGAAAGCTCAGCATGTGGAAGTGTTGGAAAAGGATGTTGAACCACGTGTAGGGAATTTTATTCATCTTGATATTTTTGTGCACCTGTGAAGTAATTGGGGCATATGAGTCCATGATTAAATGTAGATGGCAAAATAATTTCAACCCTGTATTAGACCTAGTGATGAAATCACTCACTTCACATAAGGAATACCCTCTATATTAACATATTTAAGACACAACCCTTCAGCATGGAGAAGTAAAGGAAAAAAATTCATGATTAGAAAGGGACTGCTCTCTTAAATCTGAAGCCCTATGTCTGATTAGGTACCATTAGTACATGGTTTTCCATAGCTCTTCTAATTTTCACCATGGAGGCAGCCCTCTCAAGCAAGCAAGGAAATGGAATGCAATGCCAGCTTGACCTGACCAGAAGCAAAATAGGAGATACTAACTCTCTCTTTGCGCCATTCTGATTGCAAATAGGAAAGAGGAAGTCTAAAGAGGATCCTAAACCAAAAGCACGATACAGACATTCAGCAGACTCCAGGGAAGTTGTGACCCAAGTCACAATCGGAACTTTGTGGCTGATGCTTCCCTCTCGAATGGGCTCAATTAAAATCTAAACCCCAGCAAATGAGGTTGAATTGACAGAGATGAAGAGATGAAAAGACAATTCAGATATATACTGTGTCACCTCAAACAGTGGCAAACTATCCAGCATGAAACTATAAAAAGCTATATCAGTGCCTTTTCTTTTTGGCAAAACACCACATATTTGACAAAGCTGTTTCCACTAACTGAAACAATTGCCAGTGAGGAGCCTGTATTTTCTCATTTGACATGCCACCACAGCTGTAAGAGTTCTATTAGATTGTCCTGGCTCAGTGTTTGATATTTATTCTTATCATTTAGGACCATCAGATACCCATATCTTGGAAGATGCCTATTGAATGGTGATAAGTGTCTGGAACTCACATAACAAGCGATATCACTGCACTGGCATTAACTCAGTTTCACGACCTGCAAGTTCAGAGCATTATCACAGAAAGAGCTGGGATTTATTTGTGTCAAACTGGCCTATAATTGTTTGGCACTTGCTTATATAAAATTTGGGATTTCTCTAGTGCTTTCCCT
This sequence comes from Numenius arquata, assembly GCF_964106895.1. Taxonomy (NCBI): domain Eukaryota; kingdom Metazoa; phylum Chordata; class Aves; order Charadriiformes; family Scolopacidae; genus Numenius; species Numenius arquata. The sequence continues at coordinate 45,627,430 of NC_133576.1, forward strand.
CCAAGATGTTCTACAATTCTTCCTTAGGCAGTTAATCATGTGATTATCCTATTCATTGCTATTATAAAATACTCACTTTAGAAATGTATGTATTGCATGGAGAGTTAGAGGTAATTTGAAATAAATTTTACAAAAATATTCTAAAGCCTTGAAAAGAGATCCAAACCGGTGGAAGACTAGCAGTCCACAAATTGCAGTGTTACGAGCTGTAATGACTGCAGAGAGCAGAAAGAGGGGCCCTGTAGCTTCTCTTCCATCTGGCTATGGAGCTGCTAAAGAAGTGTAACCAGGCAGAAAGAGATGTTTACAGAGAATTGCAGTGACTCATTAGTATGGCAGCTATTTGGTTAACCAATTAAGAAATTATATTGATTTGCACAGCAGTTTCTAGAAATACATGTCAGTTTTATTGCCACTGCTTTTAATAAGCAATGGTGTCTCTAACTAGGTCTCGTCCAGGGAAATGGTTGCATTAGAAAACAGATTAATAAATGCAGAGATAAATATGACTTCAGCCGCTGATGTGGACAAATAATGGCTATATTTCCAAGGGAGTTATGTGGTCATGGCCATCTAATTTGTAAATCCACAGTTAGCTATGATCATTTGCAAAGTAGATTAAAAAAATCTAATGGTTTCCCAGTTTGCTGGAACTGAGCTCTTCTTTTTCAAATGAAAAATACAGCTTTTTGGAAATCTGTATTGGAATCTACATGGGAACTGTATTGCTTTTTGGCTTCCTCTTAGAGATGGTTCTAGAAAAACCCATGTAGTTTTCTGTGAAAAAAAAAAAGTGACTTGAGTTCTACTGAAATCCACTGGGAAAAGAGCATGGTAAGGGCTTGAGCAGACGTATGGTAAAGATCATTCTAGGCAAGAATATTGATTCTATTACACGTGTTTAATTCACAAACTGCACTGATCGTGAACCTGTTACGCAGACTGCAAAGGAACCACTTCAAAGGACAGCAGATGAAATAGAAGATTTTTACTAAATGATTGCGTTTCCATGGAATTGGCACTCTAGCCTTACTTTGCTTGAGATGGATGGTTGCTAGCATGATCATATGCATTGGGAAGAGACCGGAAACAGTCAGTAATGAAGAAACTGATATGAAGGAAAATATCTCTCTTTTTCTTGAGCTGATAATTGGAGAGTTTGTATCTCTGAAACAATGAGTTTGGAAAGATTGTAACAACATCAAACTGAAACAGCCAATTTCACTAAAGCCTAGCATTAAATTGTTGTCCAGGATTTTTTATCATTTTATGACTGAACATAACTCTCAGATACTCTTTTCCAAAGAAGGAGAAAAAGGCTTCTGATGGTCCTATTAATAGAAGGATGATACTTTAACCTGGGAGGAAAGATGTAACGTGAGGATATTGGTTGTTGTTATAGGCAACTGTTATTCATTACCAGTGATTTCAGAGAAAGCAGATTCTTTGAGGAAGAACTCATTCTAGGGAAGCTGATCAGCTGCTGCCTTCTGGGTTTTCTAACCCTGGCTGGAAACACAGCCTTTGTGGTGTCATTTGCTTAGATGTGGAATGAAAGATCCTAACATCTTCTTACCCTTGCAGAGGTCCAGCCACCCTTCTCCCACTACCACCATGAACCGGTCCTCCCCACTGCTAGCTCATTTCCTTTGCTTTTCCGAATCCCCTGCCAGGGAACTTAATCTCTTCTCCACTTCTTCAGTGCTCTGGGGTGAATTTCAGTGCTTACTGACAAATTAAAGTCTTGAAGCAGATGTAAATACTAAATTAATAGTTTTAACTAGAACAGCATTTTTACTCTTGACTACCATAGTTCTGACCATTTTTCCTTCATCTCTGATGTCCTTTCGGGAATGTTGCAGAGCTTTCACAGAGGTTCGAGTTATTAAACTACCCTCATTGCACTGTGTTGACTTTCATTGTTTATAGCAAATTGAAGCAAGGGGAAGTTAGGATATCCTGAAGAAGAACTATCCTGAAGTTAGGATAACTTTCCAGCTGCTTGTGGTACTTTTTGCAATGCGTAGTTCATAAGGGCTATTCAACACAGATTTCTCATTAGCATAATATTCTTGCATGTTAAATGTTTTATATGACATTTTTTACAGCTACTACAGGCAATGAATAAAATGGCTTTCCTATAAGAAATTTTTTTATTGGTAAATTTAATTTAATAATTAATAATTTCTTGGTAAATGTAAATTAAAGTGTTTTAACTCCTTACTACTACTCAGAACCATCATGTGCTGTCCTAAGTTTGTCTTTGATTGTGCGTGTTCATCTGTGAACATCAAAGAGCCCACACTGCTATTCTTCTTCAACCAGCTGTTAGCTTTATTATGCCAAATTCTGGTTTCCATAGAATATACTGAAGTCATTCTTTTGCTTATAAATGGATCAAAATTTGCTTCATCACCTCACTGACTCTTTGAAGGGATTTTGCATGTGGGGGAAAAACCATACTTTTCCCAGAAGTAGTTTCTAGAAACTACCTTGACACAAAGTGAAAGCTCTGTGCCAAATGTTCAGACTTGTTCAGTCAATAAACAGAAGTATGGTCCAGGCTGGACAGTGGAGAAAGGAGCATTTAAGGTGATGACCTGCACAGCCCATATTCTCAGAGGTGTAAGCACACTTGGGTAGCAACTGAAATAAGGAGGTGGTCTAGAAAAATGCTGGAGTTGAAAAGGTTTTACCTGATCTGATCTCAGATGGACGAGGTAGAACATCGTGCGGCAGATTAAACCCAGAGACACAAGATGGTGTTTAATAAGTTCTGGTGGAAGGAAAGTGAGAGATGATTTACCACCACATAAAGTAAATGGATGGTGCATTGAGGTACATCAGTAGGAGTACTGAGTCACAGCTCATCATCTGGAAAACTGGAAATTTTCGGTACTACAGCAACCCAGCAGTTGCTGTATATATTCTGGGAGCAAAGAGAAAGTGACAAGTAATGCTTTTTGGAGCATATTATAAAAGAAGTGGGTTTTCTCTTCTGGGTGTTTCCATCCTATAAGTTTTCCTGTCAGATTTGGGAGAACAATATTTCACTTGGCTTTCAGTTTGTCTCTGAATCATTGTAACAATGGGATTTATTCTTCCAAACCTGAATTGCTGAAGAAAAAAAAGGCAGAGCTGTTTAGGAGGTGGGTGGGAAAGAGGAGAGGGGGGGAAAGAAAGAGATTCTGTGCATGCCTGATCTAATTTCCTGCATCTCACAAACTCAAGGCAAATATGATGGCATTTGATTAATATTTATTGCAAAGTGACCAAATTCTTGTTTTCTTGGTTTGAAAACCAGAATAAAGAGAGCGTTTCTCCTGCGATGGGCTAGATCTAAGAACAACTTTGTGTAAGACCTTAAAGGAGTGATGACTATTTTTTGTAAAGGGAACAGCCTGTGCAGTGGACATGCTTCAGTGAAAAAGACAAGAACTTTCTGCTATAATTTAATATATTTGTAACAGTTATAGGAAAGACACCTGCAGACAAAACAGTACGTTTATGGAGGAGTTAGTGGAACGAGAGTGAACTCTTCTAGACTGGAGGCATGTCGGTGTAGTCTCTATTGCTGATGTACTGTTTGAAGAGACACAGTTGGACAAGCCAGTCCTTGAGGTCACTGGCGGACCTTACTGTAGGTAACCATGAAATTTCAGAGTGATATTTACTGGTCAGTAACTCTTGATAACTGCTGGCTAATCAAGGAGGCAAAACTGGAAAACCTATCCTATTTTTTTAATATGTTTCATACATTATAAGCTCAAATAGAAAGAGGATAAACATTCAATCTAAAGTATTCTTTATTACTTAGTATCTGTAAAAGCTTGTGCTATATGTTTAACAATTGCCCTTGTAATCAGAGTTATGGCACCTGAATTTTCAATATTCACATTGTCTTCTGAATTATTGCACCAGTGTGCCACTAGGTTTTTAGGTTTTGGAGTGAAAGACCAAAACAGTTTTCTTGGTTGGAGTAGAGTCAAAATGCTTTTTCTAAATGCTTGTATCAATTTTTATCCTCATCGCTGCAGGATTTTTTATACTTTTTTGGTGAAAGCTTTGTTTGATTTTGATCTTCTTATGTTATGAATAGCTTGCAGATGTGCTTATATATAGTTAATATTTATTAATTTTAAAAATGAAAATGTTTAATTTTAGTGAAATGAAATGGTTTAAACTTCTTTCAGATAAGTACCTGTCTGTGTTGTTGTTAACAAAAATGTGTGTTATACTTGCTACTTTTACTACATACAGACTCCTGGTTTACTACTCATTAAATATTCGGGTAGTCTGGTGTCTCACTTACGAGACATAAGAAGAGGAACTGAAAATAGCCTTAATTCTGTAGAAGACGAGACAAAGGCAAGTGATTTTATTTTTTTAGCTTACTAAATATCACTAGACTACAGCGTGATATCATAGTTTGTAACATGACTGCATGGATTTCTGGCTTACCTGGAAAAGGTTGGGTCCCAAAAATACAGAATTAGAATAAAATGTTTGGAAACGGTAAAGAATTGTCTTAGCCAAAGTGGAATCTATGGCTGTGAAAAGAATGAATGCAACAGATTTTTATTATACAAATTTGAAAACAGTAATCAGTCAGTAAGACTGCATCAATGCACTCAACTCCTCCCAACCCTCTTTTAACTTGGTTGAACTATTGGATCGTGCTAGCATATCCTTTTAATGTCAATATCACAATGAAACCCATTTGAACAAAAAAGATACAGTAATTTAAATACATCGTTTGTGTTTCCGAAATGCAAATACATCAGGCAGAAGTCAGGGAATGAGAGAACTATTAGTAAGGGATGGGCTGTTCTTCCATTAGCACGGGAGCTAGGACAGCGTGTGCAACCTTAAGTTTCTCTGCAGTTTCAGTTGCAATATGGACATTACTTTTGCACAACACTTACTTTTACGCATTTACCTGCTGCTTTTGCAAAATTTGTAAGCATTGCAAAATCTATTTTTTAAGACCTGACCACCTCCAGCTAGGTCACCTCTCACCATCAGCTGTTAGAGAGCCATCAAGAACCGGGCTTCCAGCATATTCCTGAAAGCGTAAATTATTTGTGAGGGGACAAGACGAGGCGTTTACTTTGGTGTCGGAGCAAGGCGGCACCCGGAGCTCCTGAAGCGCCTCACCGACGCCCCCCTGCCCAGGGGGGAGGTGGGCATCTCGGGCACTCGGGGGCTGGAAACACCGGTGAGAGGGCCCCGCTCTCGCAGCGCAGCCCACGCCGGCCACGGCGGAGGCGCCGCCGTTCTCGCCTCGCTGCCGACTCCCCCAGCGTTTGCCAAGCCCGCTCCCCCGCCAACCCGGGGGCCGCGGCGGTGAGGCGGGGGGGGACGGGGACGGCGGCGGGTGCGTGGGCGGTGCGTGGGCGGGCGGCTGCGTGGGCCGCGGCGGCGGGGCGCGGACAGGTGGGCTGGCGGGGGGGGGGGGCGGTGCGAGCGCGGCGGCGGCGGCGGGGGCGGGCCGGCCGTGGGTAGGCAGCGGCGCGGCTGGCAGAGCGGCGCTGCCCCCCGCACGGTAGCAGCAGCAGCAGCAGCAGCGGCGGCGGGAGCCCCGGCCCCGACATAAAAAGGGAAGGGAGGGTGGGAAGGAAGGAGGTTCACGCTGCGGGATCCGCCGTGCGGCGGCACCGGCAGAAACGTGCCCGGGAAGGAGCGGGAGGCTGTGCCGAGCGACGAGCCGCCTCCCGCAGGAATCCCGGGGCGGGCGGCGCGGCGGCACCCGGGACGTGCGGCTCCCCCTGGCCGCACGGCGGCGGCGGGGGGAGGGAGGGAGGGAGGGAGGGATAGAGGGCGGGAGCCGCGCTGGTGAGGAGGAGCCGCCGCCTCATCCTGCGGCACCGGCCGGCGGCGTGAGGAGCCCGGCGAGCGCAGGTGGGTGGGCAGCGCCCGCTCCCCACAGCGGCGGACCCTCGGCCCTCCGGGTTTAGCGGTTACACCTCCCCCCCCCCCCCCCCCCCCCCCCCGCTCCCTGCTGCTCCCACCTCCTGCGCTGTCCCGGCGGGAGGCAGCTCGCCCGGCGGCTCCGCGTGGGGGGGTCGCGGTGAGGGGCTCGGTGGGGCTGAAGGGCGGCCGGGGTGTGAGGCTGTGAAGGGTTCGGGGCGGGGTGTGGGGGGTGTGAGACCAGGGGTGCGGGACCGTGGCGGGTGTCCGTTAGGCATCGGGGCAGCCGCAGCCGGGCTGGCAGGATGGCGAGGTCCCCGGGGGGTTCCCGCCGCCGGGGGAGCCTTCCCGTACGGGGATGGCCGGCGGTGGCAGGGCGAGAGGGATACCTGGACTTCGTGTGCTTCGAGGCGCAGGCAGCCTCACCCGCGCTTGGGATTTTATTTATTTATTATTAATTATTTCCTTTTTTTTTTTTTTTTTAAAGCCACTCGTTCTTGGGGAAAAATCGGGTTTAATTTCGGTTTCTATTCCAGTTTGAGATTTCTGGTGGAGGCTGCGATGACTGTTGACATAGGGTAGCGCAGGGGTGCGGGTACCCGGGCAGCCGTAGCCATCCGTGCGCTCGCAGTGGCGCGGTGGAATGAGTTACTTTCTGTCCCTTAATGACTTGAGAGGGTTTTTTGCAGATAGAGCCGTAGTGGGGAGCGTTCGGGCGGCTGCTTCCAGGGATGGTGTGAGCGATTCTTAACTGGAAGAAGGGGGAGTTGCAGGCGCACGTGAAAGCCGGTGTTCCCCCAGAGCTTGTACTCCGAAACTTCGTTATTCGGTGAAAGCCCTGTTCTGAACACCAGAAAGCTTTGCTTTTTCCAGGAAGGCTTGAATTTTCTATTTTGTCGTATTTTCAGGAAAGGATTCATTTGAGGGCTCTGGGTACTGCGTGTTTAGGTCTTATTTTGAAGTAAATGGTTAATTTGACAGAATTAGTGACATATTGCTCGAAGTGCAGTAAGCCTGGAATAAATTGAGTGGTTTTCATGGCATAAAGAAGTTAAAGATCACTTTAATTCTTCCAAATACTAGCATATTTTTTTTATATGCATTTCTTTACAACCTATGTAAGGTAACTAAGCTGAGCATGGAGGTTATGTTTCTGTAAAACTATGTTCATTTTTCAGATGGAAGAACAAATCAAATTAGGTTTTGTATTTACCAAGTAATTAAGTGCAGATGTTCTTTGTATTCCCACTTCAGAAGCCACCTTGTTCTGTCAAGGTTATATGTGTCCACTAAGCGACAAGGATAACATAAAAATCTGTAAAGCCTGTATCTGTCTTTGGGAGTTTTAAATGTTCTCTCGGGTTAAATTGAGTTGGGATTGCGGGTTTTCTTCCTTCCTGAAATTTATTAAAGAAAAAAATTACAAATAACTCAATTTGAGTATCTTAACACACCTTTACAAAGGGGAATGCTTTAGAATGGTTGTATAGAAAAACAAGTGAGCTGAAATATTGTGGTAATAGGATTTGCAGCATAAAGTATGGCTAATTTCTCTTGTATGACTACAGGTGGCAGTGTAGAAGCCAGGAACAAAAATTGGCAGAAATTATATTCTGTGTACGAGAAAATGAAGAGTGTACTCATGACTAAGCACAGGAACCTGGAAAACCACAGGTATGTGAAGTGATTCATACAACTGCCTATGGTGCTCCCAGTATTTACTGTATTCTGATGTTCCTGGCTCAATAGGTATTTTTGGACCAATTATCACTTAATGTATTCACAGTAAAAGCCTAATCAAAATGTCATGGAAAAATCTATATTTGATTACTAAACAGAGCAAAAATACTTTGAAGGCAGTATACGAGGAGAGGTGGGATTTTCCCACTTCTTTAATGGTTTATTTTACCTATAAAGAATCGTAGCACTAAGTTGGATTAAAATATTTTTTCCCTCTTTAAATAGATCTCATATTGATAATTGTAGCAGCAGTTATAGGCCTGAATATACTTGAAATGGAGAAACTTTAGATATAATAGAAAGATTTTTCTTGTCTGGATATTTTGGATGTCTTATCAGTACTATTTTTATGAGCACTGAAGAATTGAAAGCATGAGAAGAATTACAGAGATGCAATTAAGATGATGTAATTTTAAACTACAGTGGGGATGCACATGTTAAGGGTTAAATCTTGTAAGATTAAAAAAAATTTTACAACACTGTTTTATATTAAAAATAAAAAAATAAAAATAAGCAGTACATAATAAGAGTTCATTATTAGCGCTCATATTTCAAAGCAAAGGGAAGTACTAGATTACCTTGGTAATTAATTTTTCTCATTAATTAGCAATGTTAGAGGGAGGCAAAGGTTTTCTTGTATGTTTACATCAGTGTGCACAGCCTGTAGAAATTAGTTCATAGGTCTATATTCCAGGATTCCTGGGAAGCCATGGAGGATGGGACAAACTCAGAGCTGGAGCTTGTGGATTTTTTAGGACTCATGAGTGGGAAATTATCCTGGTAAGAAGTGTTGAAGTGCAGCTATCACTGTGTTTGTTTATATATTTATACTCTTGCATTTGGCTGTTCTTATTCTAGTCTAAGAAGGCATTTTGTCTAAACCTTTAAATTGCTTTTGAGATAATGTAGTTATACCACAAATACCCACAGATGACCAAGTCGCCTTGTGTTGGCTACCCTGCACTAACTGGCCTTGGGCACAGTTTTAGTTATCCCCCATTGCAAAACAAGTTGCAGACAGAATGATTTATTTCACTGTTAGAAAGGGCTAAGAGCATACATCCCATTAGGTATAACCAACCAGCTGTCACCTACGAACCATTAAATTATAGTAGCATCTTGAGATTCTGGAATCCAAGTCAAAATAATTTTTTTTCTACCCACCGTTAAAAAAACATCCAGGAAACTGTACTTCAGGTATAGCACTGGGCACCCAAGCCCTGAAGCTGTAAGCTCTCCATGGAGAGGCTGTATCTCTGTTGGTGAACAGTAAAATCCTGATCTCTGAGTGGCGTTTGTGGGTACCATCATCATGCTTCCAAAATACAGTGTGCCTTGGATAGAGTACCCTGAAGAGCTATCACACTTCTTAACGTCAATTGAAAAAGAAAAAAAAAAGTTAATAAATCTAGATCTATAGTGCAGGGGAGAGCTCTTCTAGCTTTCTTTGCCTGGCCATTGTGTTATTGCGTGTCACCTGCTACTTCTGAGTGGGGACTTATTCAGGTGTAGCTGGGGAGAAAAAAGCATCAGCACTAATTTCTATACAGCCCTGGAGGTTTTTTATTATTATCTCTTACTGAGCAAAACAGTTAAGCATACTTAAAAAACTTAAATTAATAGCCCTGATAAAGTTAATTGAACTGTTTGTGTAGTACAGGTCAGCATATACTTATGGATTTGTTGAACATTGAGTTCATTATTTTGTGCTAACACATTTAGAACAGAAAATGAAAATGTCATTTGTCATTGGTACAAAATTTTAATGGGGTCTTTCATTACATCAAGTGTTCAAAATATTAAATAAAAGAAAACTGGTAACTAAGCAGTGTGATGCTCAAGAGTTCAATTTACAGACACTTCTCTGTGCTAATTATGAAGTATTGACTTAAATGAATGAAACTACTTGTTAAAGCGCCTTTTGCAGTGTATAGCAGTTATGTGTTCACAAGATGATTCATAACATTCAGCAATTTGTGATGAGTTTCCCTGCCATTACTGGAGATTACTATGTATCTAATGTATTTGCACTACACTGGGTTACTTTTAAATTAGATTCGATGGTGGAAAGGGAAGGAGAACCATTTTCTATCAACTGAAAAATCAGGCCTGTTTCATGAATCAGTTAGTCAGTATTGAATTTCTCTTTACTGTATAGTACAATTTATCTTTTACAATAAAATTAAAATGTTTAATCATCTTGCCTATAAATACAGTAGTGACAGTGTGTGCAGGGGGAGGAAACCCTCAAGACTTCTCTTGTGTTGAAAGCTGTGTACATTATAACTAATAAAACACAGCAGACTTGCTATAACTGAAAGTAGAATTCATAGTAAGAAATCTAAATTTGGAATCTAAATGTGTAAGGTCCCATTTTTGAATCAGTGAATCTTGGTTATATAGAATGCTATTTGATTTGATACAGGATGTATTTGTAAGTACAGTTCCCATTAACAGTGCAACAGATGCTACATCTAAAAAAACTGTCTTGCGCTTCTGCTTTGAACTGAAAGTTGTGGCTGGTTACATGTCCTGTTGTCTTAAGAAAACTGTTTTAGGACTTGCACAATCAGTCATTTCACACCATCATGAAAATGGCTGTAATCTGTTAGATTATAAAGTGTGATTGCCTGGCAGTTATCGGAAATGTCTGTTAATGATACCAGGGTTTTACTCAAGAAAACTTAAACTTTCTCACTCCTTAGTACTTGTATAGGATTGTCTTGAAAATGGTTCATGGGAACCTGGGGAATGTACTGAGTCCATGGACTAATGATGCTGAGTGGAAGACAGAGTAATTTATTATATTTATTTATTTTGTGCAATAACAGGTACCAAACAGTCCAGTATCAAAGGCAGATTTTTTAGAAAACCAGTAGATTCTCTATCAGGAGGATGAGAATGGTCTGAATCAAAGTCTTCGTGGGCACAAAGTGAAAGTTTGAGGTGAAATGCCCTGAGAGTAAGCCTAAAACACAAGAAATGTGTCTGAGGGCATTTAGCTTAGGCGCTTTGGCTTCTCAGGCTAGAGCTTGATACCAGAAGAGAGTAGAATTTTCTTAATCTCAACAGTATTAATACAGCTGTTAAACCAAAGGGAGAGTTGCGACATTGCAAGATGCCCATTGTAGATTACTGTAACTGAAGTGGGCTCTTGTGAAAGTAGCAACATGATAAGCATATGTGTAAGGAGAGTATCTTTAATTAGCAAATGAGGAAAGTAAACTTCCAGGTGTGTAGTCCCACTGCTGTCTTTGGGCAGGCTGCCACTGGACTTCTATGAGAAGTAAGTCCTAATGTAGGAGGACATCAAACCTGTAAAGGGGAAATGATCCTGAAATTACATCCTGTAGATGAGACCTTGCTCTCAGGTGATGACCAAGTAAGTTTGCTCTAAAATTGCCATTGCGTGGTGTTGATCCCAGATCATAGGAAGACATCTCCTGCCACGGTGGAGTCATGCTCCACTTAACTAAATGGAGTGCAACTAACTGGATTTATGATGCTGGAAGGGAGCATATAATAACCTTCCAAGTACATGCCAAGGTGACTTACAACGAAAGGAGTCTTGACTATCTTTTAGTACTGGAGAAGTGCTGGTGACATAGAAAGGCTATCAAAATTATGCTGAAAGCAGCATCTGAGTTGCTAGATAGAAGGTTAAGAAAAAAGACTTCTGCAGCATCAGTCTGCACTGTAATCCCCATAGCCTACATGAGGACAAGCAGAAAGGGCACACGGGTCAAGATGACACAGCTTCCGGGGTTGAAGTCCTTAACATTGCTCAACATAGGACAGAAGTTGATGAAATTCATGTAGAAAACAGTGAAGAAATGCCTGAGTAAATTAAGTCCAATTTAGACGGGAGCACAGAGGAATAGGCAGTCAGACCAAAATAGAAGTGTTTCTATGCAAATGCTAGAAGACCTAGAGATAAGATGGAGGGACTGAATGCCTAGATCTAAAGTAAGTTATTGAGAGTGTAGGTCTACCATAGAGAAGACAACTAGCAGGACACTCATTAGGGTTTCTGTGGAAAGCCTGGTAAGAAAAACAGTCAAAAGAGTGAAATACTTGCAGCCAGTGTGGAGGGGCTCAAAACAAATGCATATTCCCTAACAACTACTTCTATGGCCCTTTAAGAAGAATTAAAACACAATTAGCGTAGTTGAGTGAGCAGGCTGTAAGGAACAGAAAGCTATACTTCAAAAACTTATGCCAAAAAAAAAAAAGTGAAAATCAGGCAAATTAAACATACAATATACAGTCAAACAAGTTAACACCTGATACACGATTTGTAAAAGGCAGAGAAGCTTGTCATAAGTATTCTTTCAAAAACATCGGGAACAGGAAGGCCTTTGGGCCAATATAGATAGCTAAGATCTAAAAGAGCTCAAATAAGATTGCACTGAGCTGAAAGAGTATGATATATTCATGTTCACTGTGCAGGAGCTGAGATTTCCAAACAAAATCTCTCCTCTGTGAGGAGAGAAGCACAAAGTCCTATTGAGGCATCTGTTCCAAATCAAGGTGCTGCTGGGGACAATTTTTTTTTTTTTTTTTTTAGAACAAAATGATAAAAATGAGTTACAGCAAATTGCCACCTCTGGATGTACTCAAGACTTCTAGAAGATCTCTCTGTATGAAGTTGCTGAGCTGGTAGCGTTGGTGTTTAACAGCACAATTTGTGGTAACAAATTGGTGTGGTAACAGCAACAATGCTGTGGTAGCAGTGAAGTTAAGGGTGCCAAACATGATGCCAGTTTTTAAAAAGGTTTCCAGAAAGCCTATAGAAAAGAACGGGACAAGTGTGACTGGCATTCATACCAGCCAATTTGCTGGTAAATATAGTGAAGAAGAAAGCTAATGGATTAATGGACAAATTTTATATACGAGGAGAGAGTCAGAACAGCCTCACGGGTCTGTTAGAGTTCTTTGAAGACGCTGTTGAGGTTGTGAGTAAGTGTGATCTAGCTAATGTAGTACAGGGTTTCAGGAAGTTGTCGGAGAACTACTCACCAAAGGTGCTGAGCAAAATGAAACTGCTCTGACATAAGAGGAAAGTTCTGTCCTAGACTGATGATAGTTGGTGAAAAGATGGGGTAGGAATCAATGACCTGTTTTCACAGAGGGGATGGAGGTCACTGGTAGAGTTGTGCGTGGTTCTGTGCTAGGTTTACCACCAGTCAGCGATGCATTGGTGAGCTGGAAGAGTGAATGCAGAGTGATTCTAAGTTAATAGGGGTAGCAAAAATGAAAGCTATTTATGAAGAGCCAAAAGAGGAGTCTTGTTATGCTTAATAACTGGGGAAGAAGCTGACTGCTGGTACTATGAAGCAACACATGCAGGGGAGAACAATCCTGCTATTACTGAGACTGTAAACTATTAGCACCAAAGGAAGCAATGTTGCAGAAAGCTTACCATGGTAAATCCAAGCATTGATTAAATATTCAGGACTGGTCTGAAAAAAAATATTAGGGAAGAATGGCCAACAGAATGGAAATCTGCTATGCTGGTCTATAAGCTGCCTGTGCTTTTGTCTTAACCTCTGGGTGCAGTTCTGATCCCTATATTTAAAGGAAGGCTGAGGAAAAAAAGGATAGATAATAGAACTAGAAATGGGTGGCAGTGATGATAAAGAGCAATTAAGTAGATTAAGAATCTTCAGCCTGGCAAAGAAATAGCTAAAGATGAAAATGATAAAAATCTATACAGGAGTATAATGGAAAAAATGAACAGGGAATGCTCATTAACTGTCTCTTGTAGTACAAGACCCAGAGGGGATCAAATAAAATTATCAAGTGACAGATTCAGAACAAGTAAGAGGTTGTATTTTTTTTTTTATAGTGCATAGTTTAATTGTGAGTCACTGTATATACTAAGAGTTTATCTGGGTTTGGGCTTCCAGTGCAAAAGCATCACCTCTTACTCGGAAGAACACAAAGCCCAGTCCCTGAAGGCTGGGGAGGGATCCTGAGGTGCATCCCTGCAAGCTTTCCCTGTCCTAGTGCTCTTCCCCAGACCTCTGCTCTCAGCCTTTCTAAAGACACAATAGGGGGGATAGATGTATCTTTGGTCTGAGTGAATATGGCCATTAGTATGTAAAATGAAGACACATTACAGTCCCCTAAAGAAAATGCTGATCATATGCCACTCCAGACGTACAACAGAGTTATTGGTAAAGAAAATGTGTGAAGGATGCACTTCTTTTTTCTTGGGCCTAATAACTTCCCAGAGCGGAAAAAAAAAACAACAAATCAGTTTTCTTTGAAGACTGTACCAGTCCTTATTGTACCACATTGATACGTGCAGTTTAGTGTCTATACAGGAGAGTTGAGATTCTTTGTTCTGAGGGGTCAGTCTTCAGCTTTAATTTTGTGCTTGCTCAAAGTAAGTCGGGCATTTGTTATTCTTTGCAGTTGATCTTCAGATGGACTGAATTAGATGCCTAAATGCAAAAATAATTTGGGAAAGTTGGGGGCAGGCTTGCCCATATAATGAAATGCTTACCTATATAATAAAATGAAAAATACAGTTCTTGAGTCATCGACATGGAAGATGAAATCTCTTTTCCTACAAATATGTTGAGATTACACCAATATTCTTTCCTTATCCAAACATACAAGGACTAAAGCTATGTTAGATTTGGACTGAATATGGACTTGGAGGAAATAGGTTATTGAGAATAAAGGATTATTCTCAAGAATAATGTAGAATTATGTAGTCATCCAAAGAACAAGAATTATGTAGTCATCCAAACTAGGTAACAAATGAAATGAAAGAAGAGTCTCCCAATGGTAAGGCTTATGAGCTTGTGTGAATACAACCAGCTGTGAGGTACAGAATCAGCACAAAACACAGCACTACACCCTGTAAGGAGTTACAGGACTGGATATTGGGGTATATACAAAGGTTAACTCCAACCCAGGAAAATTAGTTGTCTTGGGTTCCTGTAGTTGATAGCAATAAATCAGCTTCTCTGGTGGGTGATACAGAGCACCCCAAGCTGGTTTCTGCTCTAAATTACCCTCTTTTAGAGGAATCTTTCTCTGTCCACGCTGGCTGCAGACTGACAAGGGAGAAAAAGATGACTGGCCTCTCTAAGTGAAAGTTGGCCTTTGAATATACCTACTCTATACGTTAGTGTCAGATCTGATTTTTCTAGATGTTTTAGTAGGTCACTTTTTTTTTCCAGTGGTACTAGGATAAAAATACATAGCAAGACAATACTAGCTAAACCGATTTGTAAAGGTTTCATGAAGTGCCTATTTCATACTACTTAAAGTTCAGATTGTCCCACAAAGTTTTCTGTACTTGCCCTATAAAAAGCTATATTAAAAATGAGACCAAAATAAATTTCTGTTTAAGAAAATAAAAAAGTAAAATCAAAGATTTTTCTGAAATAAAAGATAACTTGTACAAAAAGAAAACATCTGGAGTTTTTTAAATTACAAAAGTTAGGCAATAGAGCCTGTTTTAAAGAAGGGGTTAATTATGTACACCACCAAATACCCCCAACACACTCTTCTAACTGAAGAACGGAAGAAGAATCAGTCTTCTCATTAGCTTAGTTATTTTGATGATCTTCCTGAACGCTCTTCAGAGTTTTCCTATTTGTTCAACAAAAGCAAAACATAACTCTAAGAGTAACTTTTTTCATTTTAATTTCCTGTAATGGAATATGATACCGAACAAAAAAAAAAGTGTAGGAAAAATCTTGGTTTTTTCATTTGACACTTTGCACACTACCTTGGCAGTGTGACATTAAAGGAGATTTGGTCAGCACAGATGACAGTAAGTTTTTGGTTTTCTTTTAGAAGTAATTTGGTACCAGATACTATAGAACAGAACTTCACTAGTCAAACTCAGGGGGTTTGACTTCCACATCTGTTTAAAACCATACTTTAAATCATAATGCATGGTCTTAAATAGATAAGAAAATGCACCGGCCAAGCACACTTCTCAACTAATATTTATTCCAGTGTTATCTCAGGAAGTAGACACTGCTGTATAATTTATTTTTTTTTTATTATTGTATGAAATCAGTTCCTTGGAAACTAGTTCAGTTATACTTTTCTGACAGAAAATCCTCTGAGAAGACAGGTTGTGTATTTTCAGTGTTATGAAACTTCTACAGACGTACCAATTTGTTTTTTTTTTTTTCCTTTTTAATATCAACTAGACTTGTTGTATTTCTCTCTTTGTTTTGGGGAGGGTGGCTGGCTCTGTGGTTATTCTCTAATCCCTTACAAATAGTTGATTGTACTTGTTAATTTTTATCTGGATGGTTCTTAGTGTTCCTGATAATTGAGGTAGTTGTGCACTCTATTATAGAAATAATAATAATTCTGAAGTCAAAATGAAAATCACATGCTGTCCTTGACTCAGATTTCAGTTATATAAAGTCTGTGTTGCTCACAAATAAAGTTGTAAGCTCTTATGGAACCTTTGATAAAATGGAAGCCAGAGCCCAAAGCAAAACAAAAAAACTGCTTATCAAGTCTGCTGAGGCCATTGGCCAGGGCAGGCATACTTCTGACACTACCTCCTACAGCCTTACATCCTGCTGGTTCCTGAAAATGCAAAGAAATTGCAAGTCTTCTAATTTAAGAGGCTGAAACTGTTGCAGATTGCTTTTTCTACTTTTAGATATGCTGCCTTTTCTGTTTTTGTTGTTAGGGTTTTTTTTTGCTTTTTCTTTGCTGCACTGCGGTTTTACCTTTAATCATCACCCAATTGCACAAATGTAATAGTTGTGTTTTTTTTTTTTATTTTTATTTTGACCTATCTTGGTGTTTCCTGAAACTTGTAAATATCATCTCCCTCTTTTTTTCACTCCATGCATAAATAATTTCTAATTGGAATGAATATTAAACAGCTTATTAAAGATGCAGATATAACAGTGGTATCTCCATTGACTCAAATAGGGTGACTTTATGCAGTTTAAAGAAGTTCTTATTTTGCTCATTCAGTCAGAACAACCTGGACTACCCTAAGGGGTAGTGTGCTTGTGAGGGTTATTCAGTTTAACACGTTTTACGTCACGAGAGAAACACACATATGACCAATTACAGAGGCCAAGCCAGTCCTGGCAACTTCTTGAACAATGTTATCTCAAATGCTTGCCTATGTGAGCATCTGCATGTTGAGTTAGGAACCTGAAAAGGTGTAAGCTCCTATTGAGTATAGTGAAGATGCTTTTGAACAGGGGAGGGGCTGTTGAATGGTTTCTGATCTCTAAGACTGTAGCATAAGAAGCTCAAACTCTGCTGTATGCTTGGGTTAATCTAAAATGTTCCTGGAAACATGGTTGTTGGAAAAAGCCAAAGAACTCAAGAATTTTTTAATTTCTCCGCATTAGTGCCAGTCATGGCTCCACTTGCTCTCACTTTCTGTGGTCCAGTTCTTTGGGGCAGTTTTCTGGAGTGAGTGAAAGGCAAGGCTGCTCACCCCACAGAGCTGCTAACCTGAGGGTTAAGTTAGTGACTTTAGAGATGTGGGATGGGACTGTGATTGTGCTGTAGTCACAAGGCTGTCCACTTAGGTAAGTACCTGAGCTACTTGCCATCAGACCATTTGGAAAGAGTCTCCTGCTCATCTGCTTAAAGAATGAGCATAGGTACTTGGCCTTGGGAGATGATTCTGGATGGCAGGTGGAAGTATGGCCCTCACCTACAGCACAGGGTCTAGGCTAAGGTAGGACTAAGATCAGTGTCTGCATTTGGTTAGGCCTGGATTGTTTCCAGCTTTGGCTGAGCACTCTGGATTGTCCTTCTGAGACCTAGCTCTTCCCACTGCCTAGATAAGGAACCTGTCTATCTGCATCAGAGCTCTGGCTTCTGCTTTGGGGACCAACCTGTTATCAGCTAGGAGCACTAGTACATGGCTTGAATTGAGCCTTTTATTTTACCTAGTGTTTGGATCGGTGTCTGCAAGGTGGGATTTCAAGGAACTGCAGCATCTAGAGACAGTAGCTGTTCTGAGACAATACATTTCCTCATACTTTTCATCAGCCTTAAGTTTCCTAACTTTTAAGTCCTAGACACTGCTAGTAATCCACATCTCCATGCTGTGTCCAGCTAAAACTTGAGATCTGCTGAACATTGTCCAAATGATCTTGTGTAAATCTTTGTCTGTTGCTGCCTGTCTTTTTTTTTTTTTTAAAACTCCACTATAGATTGCAACTTGTAGATGGCGACTGAGAGTGGAAAGACAGAACAGAACTGTAACTTCCCTTTCTGTTTGAACCTGGTATTAATGTGAAAGTTTCAAAAGAAAAAAAAAACTGGTTAGGTGCAATTTTGTGAATTAAAAATTATTATTTTTTTTAAATACTGGGCAGTTGAAGGGAGAGAATCTGGTAAAATCAGAGATGTGTTTCACAACTCTGCCAAATGTCACTTTTTAGCTCTACATGAAGAGTTCAACATGCACAAGTTGGTCCATTCTAGCATAGAGCCATCGAGCGTTCACGTGAAGTAGGACATTATGACTACTGTGGATGGATATAAGTATGTAAATAAGACTCTTCAGGGCTTGAAGTCTTGGTGATTGCTGTAAAGAGTTCTGTAGCATTTGCTCTCTTCATTCATTTCCCCCCCCCCATGCTCTTAAAATTGTTAAAACAATTTCTTTTGGATGAAATACACAGTTTTATTATTGAGAGAATCTTCTGTTTAAAATAGTTACTATTGCTCCAGCATTATCCTACAGAGCCAAAAAATAATTGCAAGAGTTTCTTGCATAAAGATCTTTTGAATCTTTTCTTTGACACAGTCTTTCAGTGAAAATAAATAAATACTTTAAAAAATATTTGAACCATCTCTTCTTTTATTTTTTTTTTTTTTTTTTTTTTTTTTTTAGAGACAGACTTGGAAAATTTCAACCTAAAGAAGGATTTATTTCCATTTTTGGGGCTGAGGCATGGGGGAGAATGGTGGCAGTGCTAGTAATGAGTTTTGAAACCTTCAGAAAGTAGCAGTCATTCCAAAAAGTCTGTTTATAGGTCCTTTGATTCAGCAAACTTAGAAAGCTCATAAGAATTTGAAACCAGATGGGCAACTTTCTTGCATAGTACTTTGAGCTGTTCATAAACTGTGTCTGGTTTAATAATTACTTTGAGTTTGATTTCATTTTAATGATTTAAGTTAGAAGAAAATTTTGTCCCACAGAAATTCCATTTTGTTTTACTTCTCATTAATTAAGTAATGTCTTGGAACATAGTGAAAGGGCGATCAAACGTATGGATGAAATAAAGCTGGGAAATTCTTAAGGAGTTAAAATTAAATCAAACTTAGCCTTGATGCTTTTGGGGAGCGGTATGGTGTAAAAATTGAAGTTTTAGAAAGAAAAACATGTAGCCTGTATCAAAAGCACAAACATTAAGTAACTTGGTTAAGTAACTGATGGGCGGTGGTACTTGGGCAAGAATTTTGAAGCCAGTGGTAGAGGTTAAGTAGTGTAGTGGGAAAGAGAACCATGTGCCTAGATTTCATGTCCATCAAGTTCTTTACATTTAATGAAATCAGAGGTTGTGACAAAAATTTATCAAAAGGCCCAGGGAATAAAAAACAAAGGGAAAAAGTAGCCCAGGCAAAAGACATAATGACTGAATAC
Source organism: Numenius arquata (assembly GCF_964106895.1). Taxonomy (NCBI): domain Eukaryota; kingdom Metazoa; phylum Chordata; class Aves; order Charadriiformes; family Scolopacidae; genus Numenius; species Numenius arquata. The sequence continues at coordinate 45,646,697 of NC_133576.1, forward strand.
CTAAACAGATAAAATTAAAAAGGTCCATTTAACAGTCATTTTGTCAAATGAGTCCTGTTACATGTGATTCTTTTTTTTTTTTTATCTGAATTTTGATTGCTGCCTACTTGCTGAGGTCTTTTTCCTATTATTCTTCAGTGGTCATGCTCTGTCAAAATATGTCCATCTAGTTGTCCAAATTTGAACTGGGGAATATTTTATTAAGAGAATTCTGTGGATCTTCAGTCCTCAGATTTGTTATTTTGTACAGAAATGTATCAGAACTGATAAAAAGTTTTGTCTCTTAGTCCAAATATTTCTTAAATAGCGCAGGACTTTCCTTGAGGGGCAGTTGTGCGTTTTCTTGGTTATGTGGTGAAAGAAATGCTGCTGTCTTATTATTAAAGTTCAGAGATGTTCTTGTTGCCTGCTCTTGTTGCCTCAAGTGTTCTTTTACCTTTTCCATCACCAGCCTGTTACTACTCCAGGAGCCTTATGAGGAAGCTTCTCTTGTCTTACTTTAAGAAGCTGGTTACAAAGTTACTGTTTAGAGTCACTTAAGGTTTCCACCACATTTACTGATAAAGTACCATTTGACCTGTATGATGCCTTGAAAGTCTAGCGCTTGCCTTCTCTTCAAAGGCAGTAATTTTACTGTTTTGTTTTGTTTTTTGACACTGAACGTTAATTTTTCTCAAGCTAGTTTTACTGAAATGTTCATTATTATCATCCTTTTCCTCCCCCCTCTGATAAATTCATTTTATGCTCCCCCTTTGTAAGGCTAGACTTTTTCTCCCTCTTTTAGACAGCGTTATTTTCTGCTGGAGTATTAGTTGAAGGGCATTAACTTTGATGACTTTGGTGGGGCATTCACAAAGGCTATCTTTAGTCTAGTGCGAATACTGACTGTTTCCTCCCTGGCTAGTGGAAAATGATTGGGGTTTCTAGGGCAATTCTGAGTTTCCAAGTTAGGCTTTTTTTTTAACATTGCCCTCCAGAGAAAGCCATGACTTCTGCAGATGGTGCCAGCTGAATTATCCCTTCTGCTGTTTCTGCAGTCCTGTAAGCAAAGGGCAGAGGCTCCTTTCTGATTCCTGTATCTGCAGCAAGGCTGGATTTGATGGCCACTGGTGAAGAGCTAGATCTCCCTGCCCATGGTAGCTGGATGTATCGGAAAAAGAAATAAGATGAATGATTGCGAATTACGCCTTTTTGTTAGGTTACAGGGCCTGGGTTTTTATGTTGGCTTAAGCTGTGTACACTTGGTACAAACTATACCCTGCAAGCATTTCAGTGCTTGAGTTGTGTTTCTGTTTTGAGTGACTGTTGGAAATTAAAGAATCCGGATAGTTTAGCTGGGATTTTTTCAGAGTGCCTTGCATATAATTGGGCTGCAAACACTTAATGGCTGGTGTCACTGGCTTCATAATGTACTAATTACTTTTTAACGTAGTTCTAAAATATCTGTCCTGATTTGCCATGTAGAAAACTGTATTTCTATCTTACCTAAATTGAGCAGACTTTTTAAGCTGGTACATGGCTAAAATATTATATGGTGCTATTACAAACTTGTCACTAATTTAATTTGTTTTACTCAAGGAATGTAGTTCTTGTAGTGTGTCCCCATGTTTGTTCTAGAAAGACTTGAGACCTCTGCAGAGGGAAGGCTACCTTTGAGACCTCGGAGACCTTCCTCCTTATCCCTTTGTGTGGTTGCGTAAGGTCTGCTTCCAGGCTGCTATTAAATCAGTAATTATTTTTTGCTACATATTCATGATGCTTCACGATCCATAGATTTTGGGACTTTTTGGGCAGAGATACTGTTTTCTTCTAAAATAGTTTTTGCAGAATAAGAAAGCTGTTAGACAACAGATGAAGCCTTTGCTATATGCTCTTTTCCTTTCTCTTAATTCATTATTTTCTCCTTCCCATCATATCAGTAATTAGTCTATCTAGTCTCATTCAGAAAGTTTATCTCAAATGTATATATTTATGTATTTTAAAGCTAAATTCCAAACTCACATATGTAATACTTTTGTTATTTGTATCTCACGTAATTCCTGGGGAAACCCATTGTTGAAACATGAACAATAAGTTGATTAAATTGCATTTCTTGGTTTTTAATGTGAGTGGGTTTAATATTTGCACTTCTTGACCTTGCTATTCTTTTACAGATTTTTTTAATTTCCTTTTTTATGTTTTCATTTTCTATGTTATTTTTTCTACATATACTGGGAGGGGATTGATGGTGGTGGAAGTATGTGAAGGTTTGCAGAGAACCATGGCCTTGTGACGCATAGATTTAAATTGTTTATTTGATCCTAATACTTTGCTTAATACTATACCTAAAATCTAAGTTTGGAAGAATAACGTGGGGAATTCCTTTAAAAAGTTACACAAGTAGGAAATAATTTTAACAGACAGTGATTAATTACTTTATTGCAAAAGGGGAGCTTTTTGTATCTCCTCTTGGTTTGAAATGAGTTGCCATGTGTTGAGAAGGTATAAACTGACAGAAGACTTTCCTGTCTTACTAAGTTGTGAGATGAGGAAATAACTAAATTTACCATGGGGAGTTTACCTAACTAACCACAACCTTTTACTAATATGTTCACTTTGTCCTCACATAAAAATTTTGAAATAAAAATGCCAGTACTTATGTGTCACTGATGGGAAGTAAAAGGCAATATTTTGGTCATAATTGGTAGGAGGCGAGACTGACATTCATGTGAATTTTCCCCAATTACAGAATGAGTACAAAATATTTCATAGAAATTCAATTATTTCTTATAATTTTTGTCATGCTTACCTGGCACTTGGAAATGCTTGTGCTTTCCCACTGTTAATGCTTAGTCTTTAAAAATAGTTTTCTTTAAATTGGAAATATGTTATTTATTTAAAATGTTACATATTTTCTATGGATTTCTGTCTTCAGCTTTAGCGCAGCCCTCAGAATCTTGTTGTCAAGGCCAGAAAGATCCTTACACTATCTTTTCAAACCTCCTGCGTGCCAAAGGGCACAGCAGTGTGCTCAGCCATGATTCTGCTGTGCTCAGTATCTTGCAAAAACTTAAGGGGATGACAGAGAATCTACAGCTTGGCATGGTACTCTGTTCAAACAAATTATCCTCACTGATAATTTATACAGACTTAAATCCTTAAGTCCCACTTGAAGACACTTTGTTTTTATCCCTTAAATCACTTGGGGCTCTTTCTATTTCTTCTCCACTTTCTTTAGAACCTTCTGCATACAGTTCCAAAGTCTATGTAATCTAGTATTGATCTTGCCGCACATAGAAAAAGCAAGATCAGCAAGCTTATTTCTGTTAGGTGTCTAGGGATTGACTTAAGCTTTTTTTTGCCATAAGACTGTCTGCCAGGCACATGTTAAGTGATTTCTTCAGTGATCTAACACCTTCATGAAAGCAGCTGCTGTAGCTGCTGTCCACGTTACAGTCCCAGGTTTCAGACATACACCAACTTTCTGTGTTCTTGGGGGAATATGACATTGCACTTGCATTACAGTTTGCCTTCACTGGGCGTTATTTGTGTGTGCACTGGGAATTTGTGGAAATGACGGGCCTGATTTGAGATAAGTCTGCTTATGTAGGGTATCTGAGTTTTATAGCACTCCTTTAAACCTGATTCTGCTGAATGAGCCTTAAGACTAAGAAAACAGTCCTAAACTGTGTCTTCTCTGACTCCTTGTGTTTTGTAATTATTTAAAAATGAATCATCTACATCTATGCTCACTCGCATTTAATGTTACACTTTGCAATTAAGTCAAACTGTGCCTTCCTCTTACATAGAGAAAAACTTGAAAAATTTTACTTTTCCCTACAAATTCTAGGAGCTCTTGAGAATTCCCCTGCTCCCAGTTTGCCCCTTTGTAGTCTGTTTCCATCTTTCTCTTAAGTTGGGGGTTTTGTTTGATTTCTTTTTTTTTTTTTTTTTTTCTTCCCCTAAGCTAGAAGACACCCATGCAGGCTACTGTCACTTTCTTCCTCTGTGACCTTGACCACCTGCAGTTACATATCTGGGGTGCCTTTGTTAGAAGGTACAGGTCCTAGCCTGGCTGGTGAACTGCAAGAGCAGGTCTCTATGGAGAACCTCATACAGGGATGAGAACTGCACTGATTGGCATTCGGGCCTCACTTTGCCTGATGGCTTGCAGTTGTCAATCTCCTAACTGTGGAAGGGGGAGATTTAAAATGCCAGTTTGACATTTCATGCCTTCTATTCATATGTGATACATAAGACAGCATCCCAAAATATAGCTTATGAAGTAATTCCATGGTGTATGGCACCTTGCACTAAAACAAGGTTTCTCAGGTTATTCTCTGTATTTATAGAACCACTTTCTGGAGCCTTTCAAAACCTGCTCAGAGCTGCTTACAAGTCAAATAACTCTCTTCTAATGTTCTAGTTCATTGAAATGACTTTGGAAATGTAATGCCATCTTAAATTAAAGCAGGCATTCATCTCTTCCACAGGTCCTTCACCTTCTGCATGGTCTTGGCAGATCTTTCTGAAGCCCATGTCTGGTAGTTTGTAACTAATCACAAGCAGACTAAACTAAGCTTTCCAAAGCTCCTTCTCTCGTAAAAGTAGTCCGTTATGTCCCCTTGTCTCTGTGTCATGGATGATGGCAATGGTAGGTAAATAGGTACTGGAGACTCTTAACTGCGCAGTGTGCTAGAAGTCCTAGCAGACCTGCTTGACAAATCTGGGAGGAGATGCAAACAGCATTTCTTCCCTTACATTGTGATACGGAATGTTGGCTTTTTCATTAATAAAGTTGGAACTATTGATCTGTTTTGGGGAACTGGCAAGTCAAGATCAGGATCAGGACAAAGCTGTTCAGCTTCCCCGACATGTGCACTTTCAGGGCTCTTAAAACCCTTTTGTATCAGCCTATTACATGTTGCAATAATGATCGGCTTTGGCAGACACTAAGTATTCCTGGTGTGTGGTGGTTGCCTGTAACAAGTTATCCTCCAAGAAACAGGACTGTAGAGCTTCAGCCTAAAAACTTTTTTTTTTTTTCATACAAAAACATATTCTGTATTCCTATCCAATAGTCTAGGATAGGGCTATCCTAGACTAGGGCTGCTCAGCTGCCGAAGTCTATATGGCTTGATAGTAATGTTCATGTAATCCTCTTTTCCAATGGCTTATTCAATGCAGACCGTGGATTTGGAGATAGCAGCCTGTTACTGCCACTGTTTTCCCTGCAGCCACTCTGTTGTCACTCCACATACCGCTCCTCAGGAAACACTATGTATGCATATGGTTGTCACCACCAGCATAATTCAGTTTGTGTGGGTCCTTTCCTTATCTCTATGTGAGTTGTTTCTGGGGATAACTGAGGCCTCTTATAAGCAGTGTGAATTATCGAAGCAGTAATTGCCCATTCCTGGCAGTTGTCTTCCCATCCCAGAGGGCAGGTGAGGATACAGACTGTGTTCTGTAATGTATATTCAGGAAGTCTGATGCTTTGAGGGAGCATCCAGAGTTTGCACAGACTGTGTTGTGCTCATGTGAATTTGTGCTGCTAAGATGTACAGAGCTCCATTGTGCAAATGAAGGGTGATGCTGTTGGGGTCTCACAAGACATTCAGGGGCCTGGGGCAGGAGGCATAGAGTAATGGTGTTTGGTAGTGCCATGCCATCACATCTCTGAGTCTGGAGCAAAGTTTTGAGAGGCTGGGGGCATTGTCTGTGCTCTTCAGCTAGTCTGGTTTGTTAAGTGGCCATGAACACCAGCTTTTGAGGAAGTATTGGTAACTGGAGAATCCAGTCATAGTGAAAATAGTGGGACTCTTTTATATGTCCCCCTGGGATATCAAGTTGCTTACCCTAGCAAACCAATGGGTGGGTGGGGGAATTCAGAATCCCACACACACGCTGTATTTGTGATTTCTTTTTGCCCTTTGGGGAAAGACAGCAGAGTTGCAAAGCAAGAAACTGATCTTGTCACTGGGAGCTGGGAAGGGCCAAAGCTAAATGCACAGCAGGATGATAATGAACTACGGAGCATACATGATCAACTCCTGCAGTGTTAAATTGACTTCAAAATGAAAGATGTGCTAGAATAGAGTTATGTTACTTTGAGTGTTAAGTGTGCAGCATACTAGAACTCAAAACTAAAAATGGACTGGGGGTGTGAAAGCTCAGACATTGTTTTGACAGAGGTGAGGTCTGTCCTACAGATTATTCAGGCCTCTGAAAGCAGAAAACCAGCTGGAGGAGTTGAATGCGTTGCTTCCAGTAAAATTCTGTAGACAGTCCTTATATATTTAAAAATAGTGACTACGTTGATATTTTTCTGGAAAAATGAAGAGTTTGTTTCTGAGCAAAGTGTTTAAATTCAGAGAAGAGGGGGAATCACACTATTGTACACGTCATGAAAAATAGGGGAACAATGTAGGTCTGGACTTCTATTCCCAATAGGTTTTTTTCTTTTCTGTGTTCCCTAGTACATACTAAAAATATTTTCAATATCTTAACATCTGCATTGTTATGAAAAATGGCATGTCTTTGTTTTGTTTTCAGCTGTGTCATTCTTGCATTACATTTTGTTCCATGTGCTCTCCTCAGTTGGGATGTGAAGTCATTTTCTTTTGTCAGATGTAGACCTAGTTGCCCCGACTCCAGAACTGTACTGTGCACTGCTTGGAATAAGTTATTCCTTTTGTTCTGCCTCAAAAAACCCCCGATCTTTATGTTGGGGAATGTGGAGTTACTTGATTGTGAAAGTGTCTTCGGATTGAGAGAGTGGCAGTAAATAGGGTAAAAATAAAGGGAGCTAAGCCTCTTTAAATGTAGAAAAAAGGAGGCTGAAGAAAGACTGGGTATGTGGTATATTTTGCGTACTGCTGTGTATTAGCGTTTCTAATCTTCAGTGCACCAGTGTGTCCCATTTGCATGGAGCATGGGATGCACGAATAAGGCAGACCCTCTCACAGTTGTGCATGCCCCTGACAGGCTTCTAAGCACTGTGCAGCAGGGGAAGATGGGTGAGTGAAGGTTGGCTGAAGTTCTGATTCACATGTCAAGTAGAAGCAGCAAACCAGCCAAGAAACAGGGCCAGACTTGCTGTGAACACAAAGAAGGGAAACATTAGGACAGGCTGGTAGTGAGGACAGGATGGCAGTAGGTGAGGGACAGCCAGGGGGATGTCATTAGCTGTTGGATGCTGCTGCTTTCCAGTACACTGCCTGGAATACAAGATACCTGGATTCCTCTTTTTTCCCCTAGACTGGGGCACTGTAAAAGACAATACCCACACACTGGTTTTGGTTTCTTGATTGACTCAAGCAATAGAGCTGAGCATTAATGCTCTTACTCTGTCTCTCAGGTGTGCAACTGTCACTAGATTGCCACAAAGAAGGAATTTGACTGCCTGGTTTGATTATTTTTTTTCCCTCTAAAGTTGAAGGAAGTTTGCATGTACACAATGCACTTTAAAAGACATGTTAAGGGGGCAAGGCCAGGCTGCCAGAACTGGGAAATGCTGAAATTGAGGTTGCATGTGTTACTTCAATTCTGCTTGCTTGGATGTATGTGTTGGTGCAAAATCTTCTAACACATGGTAAGTATTGGAAGAAGAAACACGCCTGTGATGAAATGATTTAGTTCATGGGATGAATAGGGGATATGTAGTAGATAAGCCATCTCAGGAACATCTGTGATCATCTTACTTGCACAGAAGTGTAGCAGACATCCAGCTGCCCTAAGCAACCTCCTCTTCCCAGGGGTTCCTGCCAGGTGCCTCGATCTGCAACTCCCCTTTTCTGGGCAACAGCATTTATGGCAACAACAACCTCCGGAGCTTACATGAGCTTAGTTCCTTCCCTTAGAAAATCCCTAGAGGTATAAGTTTTGGGTTTTTGTACCCTTGCAGTGAGCCAGCAGTTCCCTGGCTTCATACAAGCTTCCCGTGTGCTTCAAAGGAGGTGCTGGGCTGTGCGGGCAGCCTTCATTTATCATTTTGAAGTAGCCAGCATCCCACTAATGGTGTGTGTGCTGTACTTTGGGAACATCTCATCTCTAAATTTCTTCTTGTCACAAGAGTGGGAAAGTGTGAATGACATAGGGCATTGGGCAAGGACAGAGGAGGGTCTCACGACTAAGACATCAGATGGTATGAGAGTGCACTGAATTCTGGCACTGCTGCCTGTACCACAGAGTTCCTGCATGAAGCTGTCATTTTGTGGCCAGCTGCTCAAATGCTGGTGTGTGTCTTGGTTTCTGGATTTCCAAATCAACTCCAGGAGCCACATGGTCATTCAAAGCCAGTTTTAGATGATTTGCCATGAGGAATTCAATAAAGGCACAACCCCTATTAAAGAAGTAATAGGGAGTGAGACTTAACTATTGAATAGATTACATGCGACTGGAAGAATCGGACAGCTTGGGGTCTGGAATGATCTAGTGTTTGAATTTACAATTTCAGGTCAAACACAACTTACTGGGATTTCGCCTCCTTTCCCCCTCCCCCAATTTTCATATTCCCCAGAAAGCAATGAGCTTAAATAGAAGGCAATAGATCTGTCAGCTAATCTATACCTCATTTCTATATTAAGTTAGTTTTAAATAGCATTAAAGGCTCAGTTTAGCGAAACACTTAGTAAGGCATCTAACTGCATATTTGAATTGAGGCCAGGATTGATAAAGTTGGATACAGTGTGATAATACATTGTAATAGGAACACTGGTTAATGTGTATGTCCCAAACAGGGCTGTATCTTCCTTCTACTGAGATTTCCCATCACAAGTTCCAAAGCTGATTAATTTGTGGGTTTGGTTCACACGTTTCCAGTAAGAATGGGATAACAAGGAATTTTTTTGGAAGTAATATATTTATAAGCAAAGAATATTTTCTAATTTCTCAAGATACCTGCTATCAGTCACAGAGCTCACTCTCATTTTGATTCCTTGAGCACTTATTTATTTTTCCAGCGGTTACTGATCATTGCTGTCCCTACACAAGATCTGGTTACAGCAGATTTTCTGGAAGAGTGTTCTGAGACTTCAGAAAACTGGGAAAGGAAAAAACAGGACAAATATCTATCCTTCATTTATGGAAAACTTAATAAATGTATTACCTTCTTCATTTATGGAAAAAGAAAACGAACTCTCCCTTTTCGCTTATAGTTTGTGATCTTCAGCTGAAGGATTCTGTCTGGAAATCCTCCCACAAATTGAACATAACAGCTGACAAAGTAGTATTTTACTGTACAGTGATAGGGCACTTTTCTATTCTTCTAGTTATAACAATCTTAATTTTGAGGCTCTCTGGGGAAAAAATTACCATTTCTTTTCTATATTTCTGCAAATCTTTTAGTGATCATAGCTAAATCATAGGAAATGCTAATTTCAAATTTTTACCATTTTCTTTAAAAGGAAAACCTAAGTAAATTTTATGAATATTACTTATAATTATGTGTCTCTGCTAGGCAAAATACCAAAATAATATAGTATAACTTCCTTTTGTCTTTTTTTTTTGTAGACGTTATCATAAAAGTAACTATATTACTTTTTTCTTTCCTCTTCCAAATCTAGACTCTTGTTTTGTTTTCTGTATGCATAAAGACCTAACTATTTAAAAAAAAAAAAAAAACAAAAACAAACAAACAAAGAGGCAACAGCAACAATGATGTGTTTTCATCAGGAACATGATCCTATATTTCTATATTGGCCCATCTGGCTAGGGTATATTCCTCTAGTGTGTAGCCCCAACTAGCTCATAGTTGTAGAAGAATTGCATGTGTACAGATAGGTGATGTGTCTATAAATTAGAATTTGCTTCAACTCAACAACATTGAAAACAGTAGGCATGGAAGGGTAATCTGTAGTCTTCCATCTTCCTGGAATAATTGTTCTATAAAAATTATTTTTCACCATTGTTTTCTCTTGTAGCATTTCAGGCTCAAAAAAAGCTGGGTAACTGATATTGGCCTAGAGAGTAACCTTTCACTTTTATTTTTTGCCAGCTCTCACAAATGTATTAGGCCATTTGAATATTTGTTTGATATATATCCCATATGTTTTATATATGTGTGTATATATATAAAAATGTATGGCAGGTGTGTGTGTATACATATATACACACATATATATGTTACTTATCCAACTTCCTCTGGTTGTTTCTATCATTGTGACGGAGACAAAATGGTTTTTCTTCAATGGTAACGCCTCTCTCAGTAGGTGACTTGTAAATGTAGTTGTCCCAGGTATCTAAATCCCCTGCTGGAACTACCCATACAGAGAACATACTAAGGGCCTATTGCTGTGTGCTTCATATGAACAAATAAAGAGCAGGCATAAAATTTTGATGCAGAAGTTAATGGCAAAAGTCCTATTGACTCCAGTGGGATGAGTATGTGTGGGGAGGGGATCCACAGTAATCCACTAGCGTATTAAATCACTATTGCCCCTGAATGTACTTTGTGCTGCTTCACTGTGATTAACTGACTGTACCTTTCTCTTTAGCTTATGAAAACTAACTGAATTAGTAGCAAAGTTCAGATGAATCTCAAGATATACTAGTGCTTTTGTTGTGATTAAAAGCAAGTTAAAATGCTATTAAAAAGGTGTTCAACAATATCAACCTCTGTTAGTTTTAAGTGATATTTTTTATTTTTTTTTAGGACCTTGTTCTGTCATGTGCTTTTACTGTTTTGGAAAAAAAATATTTCCCTTCGGTTATAGATTCTACAGTAAAATAGTGATCAAGAGCATTAATAAGTCAACTCTGTAATGGTATTACATGATCAAGGGTAATGAAATAATATAAAGAATCTGGGGCCATTTGACTTGGACGTGCTGTACTTCTGATGCACCTCCTTCTGCAAGTAACTACATTTATAAGTCACACTAGTATGGCTTCTTAAGTGTGTAGCATTAAAAAAGTTATGCGCATGGCTAAGGTCAGCCCTCTGTAGCATAGTCATCCAATCCTTCGGTGCGTACTGTGAGTTCTGTGGGCTCTGTGAGTGCCTAGATGTCAAAATTAAAGCACCGCTAAGTCTCTCAGGCCTTGCAGAATCTGTGCTGCATTTGTGAACTTGAAGTCCAACTGGTGAAGTGTAGATGATATAGCAAGTGTTCCTCTACATGACTTCAGTTAAAAATGGGGTAGTTTTGAAGCATTAACCTAATGCTTTGTTGTGAGTGCAGTGAATACTAGTGAGATGCTACAAAGTTGCTTATTGCTTTTATCTAAGGAGAGATTGATGCATTGCTCTGTAGAAAATGATAAAACTAGATGATAGTATCTAGAATATCAACATCTAGTATTTGTGATACTAGAATATCATACACAGTAGTGTTATGATTTTAGATACTCAATTTATTCAGAACATATGCATTAATCTTGTTTTGAAAACGTAAAGCCACATCCTTGGTAGTTTACAGATATGCTAATTTTGCCAAGAGTTGCCAAGAAGTAGTTGACAGTTTGGACCAAGGATTGCTGTGGTTGCTATGTGCAAAAGCCTAGAACAAGCCAGCGGGAAATAATACCAGGGTGGGAAAGTATTGCTATGGTTACAGAGTATTTTCTTTAAAAGAGAGGTGGATAACACAGCAAGAATTGCTGAAACTTAGGTAATACTGTATTATACAAGAAGCAAAAAGAATGAAAGATAATAACTGTCTTGTTCTTAATGGCATTTTGTTAGTTTCCAGCAAAGAGGGATTTAATTAAAGTAGGAATAATTTGTGAAAGCTTTGTTAGAAAAATATACTTAGCTTTTATTTTGTAAAAGTGGAATGCCGACACAATATCTTGCATATTTTGGCTGTGTCTTTGTTTTTTAAAACAAAAAGATTTATTTTTTTTTTTGTCAAGTGGATTAAGACTTCTTCTAAAAAGAATAAAAGTGTAATTATACCCAAATAATTTAATTCAAGTGAACTTTTAAGTCAGTTTTCCAGTACATTAATACTTGTAAAATAACTACATTTTGCAAAAATGCACGTAATACAAAATAATTACAAAATAAAATTAAAAATGTAATAAATAATAAAAGCTTGCTTTAAGTGTTGCTGTAAATCTGAACTGTGAACTTCAGCTAGGAAACATCCTTTTTCACTTACAGACATCCTCTAGGATTTAGCTGTAATCACCTCTGATGGTTTGATCCTGAAAATCAGGAAGTAGAAGACCACTGTACAGCTCAGAGTTTCCATCTTTGGTATTTGGGAAGATTGTCTGTTCTCTTCTGCCATGTTGGTCAAGAGGTACAGTGTGAAGCATCTAGATGGCGTAGACTGGACCATGCCCAGCTCACTCTGCACCACCAGCCATTCAGAAGGGCTCTGCTGGGAAAGGTGGGGCTGGGGACCAAGCAGTCCCGTGGGAGGGACAGGACAGATCTGTGCTCTAGGACCAAGGAAAGGGAAACTGTAAGAAGTGTTTTTTTCTTTTTCATGGCTACTGTATTGCATTTATCCATCACTCTCTAATAGCCATGCTTCTGAAAGCCGCATTGCTTAACTGCGCTTTGAGGCCCATCACTGTAGTTCACTTGAGTCCGGTTGATGGAACCAGACGTACCAGACAAAACTCCTGAGCTGCATAACTGTACTGAAGGTCTACACCTGACCCTGGCTAATGTGCCAGCTTCATTCCTGGTCCATGCTGGAGGGCATGGAGAAAACTGATTGTGCTGGAGGATAAAGGATAGAAAGAGGCTCACAGAAGCCTGTTCTTTTTCAGAACAGGACTCCACCACACCACATAAATTATCCATGTCACATCTCTGTCTTGGGCACATTTTCTTGAAGGTAAGAAGGGTGAGGATTTAAATTGTCACATGAAATATGTTCAGCTATTTGTGAATATTTTCCATAGTTTTATTGCTGTTTTGCCTGTACTATGGGATGAGCATTTGAAACTTGGAGGTGAGGCTCTGCCCTTTTACTTGCTCTTGACAAGTATACCCAAACATGGAAATAACCTGCTGTACCTAGTAGTGCAGACCCTGGCTATTTCAACTGAGATCAAAGAGACTTCTTCATCCACTCACAAGTTCAGGTGGATTTGCCTGGAGCTGCATCAAATTTGATAGCTACAGACCGTGAAAATGTTTGATGAGTGAGAGAAGTTTGCAAAGAGAGAATGACTCAAGGGATGGACAACTGAGTGGTGCCCTGGGACTCTGTTCCTGCCTCTCTCATAGAGGTCTGAAAGACATCCTCCATCGAGTCCTTCACTGCTGTTGAAAAGCTGGTTTCCCTACTCATTTATGCTGTTTTCAGAGTTTCTGACTGCTTGATTGTTGGCAGTGCTGAGCAGCCTTTTCCTTCAGTGAGATCAGTGGCAGGTGCATTTTGAAGATCTCTGACTCCTGGCTGGTGACAACTTACTCAGAGATGATTGCCCCCTAGCCAAGAACCATTGGAGTGTCTTGCTGTGGGGATAGCTGAGGTGGTTTTGAAGCAGCTGCTGAATTTACAGCTCAGCCTGTTAGATCACCTGGCACCATTTCTCATTTTCTTTGCTGTAGCTTAAATTGAATGACCACAGCCAGTGGTACTTTAAGCCTTACTTTCTTAACACCTCAGTTCCCCAGGTGTGAAATGAAGATAATTCTTGTTCCTTTTTTTCATAGGGAGATGATGCTTAAATATTATGGAAGTCATTTTCACAACATACATACAGTGGTATACATAAACTCATGAAGAAATTTGTACTCTCTGTCTCAAAGCTGGAGTTGAATAGGATACAGCAGGAAAGTCTATGGCTGTGTGGTGAATGGCAGAGTAAATCGAAAATATGGTTTTGCTCATTGAGCAAACAGCTTATGATCTTGTGCACTGAAGGGCATGGATCTCTAAAAGAAAAATAACCCTAGGTTTTGAGCAATAACTGAGGATTGTTATCATGGCGTGTGCACACATAAAGGAAGATGGACTTAAGGTTGCACAAGTGTTCTTCAGTCTGGCCGCATCTGCCTTCTGAGTGCTCAGCTTCACACTGTTTAAGATAGCTTTTTGTGCATTATACATATTTAGAAGTATTAGTATTTTCCAGACCTGTATGCCTTTTTACCTTGTTAATGATTTCATTAAAACGTTAAGTAACTGGGAATACTAATTCAGTGATAAATTTTACCTTATTTAAAAGAGTTCTTAAAAGCTGCTCATCAGGCCAGTCCACATGTACCTCCATCTGTCTAACAACCTGAAAGACAGATTTAGAAAGTGATTGAGATAATCTCTGTAAAAATCATGAATTTCGATGCTATTGTTAGGTGCAATGGAAGCCTAGCATAACCAAACTTTACATTTGGTAGGACTGAAAACTCGTCTTCCTTCTCTCTGTCCTGTTCTTCCTCTACACCCTTGCTTGAAAGCTAGCTTTCATTCTGTTTGCCAAGGTCCTCCCCTTCTTTTGTTTTCTTGTGATTCTCAAATTAAACAGGACTTGATCTAACTAGTGACATGCTATTGAAAAAGTTAGGCTTCTAGCCATGAAACTGTGAACAGGCTATTTGAATTTTAATTAATGCTTCACATTTGTAGAGGATAAGTTTTTGAAATAAGCTGTTGAAACTTTTTAGAGGGAAAAAAAATAATGGCAGTTTCTCAAAGACCAGTGAACTTCAACTCTCTTTATTTTTTTTTTAAAAAGACAACTTTTTTCATATTGTGTAACATTTCTTAATTTTTTGATACAGCACCAGTAAAAGAAAGTGTAGGTCTTGTGCACAACATCACTGCTTATTAATAATAGCATTGAATAGCTATAAGACAGCTTGGTCTAACGAGTCCAGAGAGTAGGGTGCTTGATTGCTGGTCATCAGTCTGTGTACCTGCTGTTAAGTTCTGATGTCCTGAATAATCCTGGTAAAATAACACTGAACAAGAACAATAGATAGGGAGCCCCTGAAATCATCCACCTTCTCTTCTACTAGGAATCATAGAATAGTTTGGGTTGGAAGGGACCTTAAAGATCATCTTGTTCCAACCCCCCTGCCATGGGCAGGGTCACTTCCCACTAGACCGGGTTGCTCAAAGCCCCTTCCAGCCTGGTCTTGAACACTTCCAGGGATGGGGCATCCACAACTTCCCTGCACAACCTGTTCCAGTATCTCACCACCCTTACAGTAAAGAATTCCTAGTATCTAGTCTAAATCTCCCGTCTTTCAGCTTAAAACCATTACCCCTTGTCTTATCGCTACATTCCCTCATAAAGAGTCCCTCCCTATCTCTCCTGTAGGCCCCCTTCAGGTACTGGAAGGCCGCTATAAGGTCTCCCTGGAGCCTTCTCTTCTCCAGGCTGAACAGCCCCAACTTTCTCAGCCTGTCTTCATCAGAGAGGTGCTCCAGCCCTCTGATCATTTTCGTGGCCCTCTGCTGGACTCGTTCCAATAGGTCCATGTCTTTCCTGTGCTGAGAGCCCCAGAGTTGGACACAGGTGGGGTCTCATGAGGGTGGAGTAGAGGGGCAGAATCATCTCACGTGACCTGTTGGCCATGATGCTGGGGATGTGGCCCAGGGTGCAGTTGGCTTTCTGGGCTGTGAGCACACATTGTGGGGTCATGTTGAGCTTCTCATCCACCACTGTAGGACCTTTAATTTTGAGTATAATCATTGCTTGAGATTTCATAACAAGATACTAGTATGCTGAAAAATACTGAGCAGATGTTCCTACAGACAAATACAAGACAAATATTCTTCTGGTTTTGTATACATGGAAAAAATAGTCACTTGCATAGGAACAGTCCAAGTACAGAAAAGATATTTTTGTCCTCCTGTTTGTGTGCTTACACACATAGCAGTGTGCCCAGGTAGCCACGAAGGCCAACGGCATCCTGGCCTGTATCAGCAATAGCATGGCCAGCAGGAGTAGGGAAGTGATCGTGCCTCTGTACTCGGCCCTGGTGAGGCCTCACCTCGAGTACTGTGTTCAGTTCTGGGCCCCTCACTACAGGAAGGACATTGAGCTGCTGCAGCGTGTCCAGAGGAGAGCCACCAAGCTGGTGAGGGGTCTAGAGAACAAGTCATGTGAGGAGAGGCTGAGGGAACTGGGCATGTTTAGTTTGGAGAAGAAGAGGCTGAGGGGAGACCTCATTGCCCTCTACACCTACCTGAAAGGAGGTTGTAGAGAGGTGGGTGTTGGCCTCTTCTCCCAAGTGAATAATGGCAGGACCAGAGGAAATGGTCTAAAGTTGCGGCAGGGGAGGTTTAGATTAGATATTAGGAAGAATTACTTTACTGAGAGGGTGGTCAGGCACTGGAACAGCCTGCCCAGGGAGGTGGTGGAGTCGCCATCCCTGGAGGTATTTAAGAAACATGTAGACATGGCACTTCAGGGCATGCTCTAGTGCCTGAGATTGTTCGTTTGCATCTGTTTGTGGGTGGGTGTGGTGTGTGGTTGTGGGTGTTTGGTTTGTTTTTGTTTTGTTCTTAGTGTTTGTTTTTTTGGTTGGGTTTTTTTGGTTTTGTTTTTTTTTGGACTCTATGATCTCAAAGGTCCCTTCCAACCAGGAAGATTCTGTGATTTTGTGATACAGCGGAATGAGATTATTCACAGGCATGTCATGTAATGGCCATTAAGCCCCAAAAGGAGGCTTTAAGGATATCCATTCATGCTGCAGTATCAAACAGAAAATCACAACACCAACAGACAGAATGCCATGATAACACCGCAGAAGAAATGAGAGTAATCTTTGGTACTGTGTCCCTTGACTTTCCGAGGAAGCAGGATACATGCCAATATACTTGTGTTGCTGCTAGTCCCTGAGGAACAATATCCCTGCACCTCTCTGAGCCAAGTGATCAAGTTTGTATTTTCTGTTGATGTGTTGGTCTGGAGCTGCTTTTCATTGGTTTTGTACTGTATTTTTTAGTTGTAATGTATTGATGGTAAAGTAAAAATATTTGAGGATACCTTTCCCTCTTTTTTTTCTTTTTTAATTGAAAATGTCATAGGTCTATAAATATTTCAGAGCGTGAAACACGAATGAAAACATGGAGAACACTGGAAAAGATGTGAGGAAAATGTAAGCACTGGCGATGTAATTATTTTTGTGTGACAGATTCTATGAAATTTCATTGGTGATATGAGACACAGGTGCCTGGTAGGTTTTGGCTGATTTGCTTGTGCTGCCAGTATCTGAAGGGCTCTTTGTGAACTTTGTGCTATAAGAAAAGACACTAGGTCTCCTAGTTTGTGTCCATTTTTATGTAGTAGTAAGATGGCCTAGATTTGCCCCCATTCCTTGTTGGATTATAAGTAGTTTCTAGTTTATTGCTGAGCATAATTGCTCTTGCTTTCAGACAGACAATGTATACACTTTTGTGAATGAAGAAATTTTATTGTCTTTTATGAAGGGAAGGGTTACTGCAGTAAGGAGGAAAGGAGGAAGTTGGTTGCAAATTGGAGCACAAAGCTTGAGTCAAGTAATTCTTATTCCCTATTGCTCTTGACTCATGTCTTCTGTGGACTGTTTTGTTGTTGATTAATGGCACAGAGGACCGAGTGTCACTTTACATGTGTCTCATGCAATTTTTTGAACTATATGCATGAACAAGAGTCACGTTGTCATTTGGGTGCTTAGGGTGAGTTTTGGTTGCCCACGCATCATCGTCCAGTGCTCTTTGAGGTGGTGCAGTGTGTCGCAGGCCTTTGCATGGGGTGCATGGTTCTGGTGCAGATCTTGAGCTCTTTGGAGTTTGGAGGACTGGCTGCAGGAGGCCAGGGGAGACATGGCACCAGAGACCTGGACTGGAGGAACTGAATCGCACCCATAAAATCTGAAGAGTTTGTTGTTACTGTTCTTGAATCAGGAAGTTGTTTGTTCTGTAACTAGCTAGCCCATTTAGCAGTAGATCGCCTGATAATGAGACCCAAAAGAAAACATTTTCTGTTCTCTTTAGTTACTTGTGATAGTTTGACACTTCAGAGACTGCAATGGAATGCTACTAGTTCGTCAGTCAAACTCAAAGAGACTGCTCTTGTTGATTCCGTTATGTTTAAAAGCACCACGAGATCATCCTAGAAACATATACCTGAACAAGTTTGCTACTTTTAATTATGTAAGTGTTTTACTTTTTTTCTCTCTGAGCTCTCTATTCTAAGCCCACCCTCCCAAAATGTGGAAGTAAGACACAGAAAATGTCAAGGTATCAGAAATGAACTGTCACTAAAATCTTACCTCTTCTACTTCAGGGAATAACTCTGGGATTTGAGAGAGAGAAGGGGAGTGTAATGAGCCTGAGGGTTTCCTTGTCAAGGAAGGAAGGAAAGTAAAACCTTTCATGAAGTCCAGCCTGTAGCTGAAAGTAAGAAATAATGGTGTTAATGAAAGCAGCATGCACCTTAATCAAAGTATGCAACTTTTCATAACCTCTTGGAAGATCTATACATCTGAAAGGCCTACATGAGCAAGTGCGAAGTCCTGCACCTGGGGAGGAACAAGCCCATGCACCAGTACTTGATGGGGGTTGCCTGGCTGGAAAGGAGCTTGGCAGAAAAGGCCCAGGAATTCTAGTGGACACCAAGCTGAAGACGAGCCAGTAATGTCCCCTTGCCTTGAAGATGAATACTCTGGGCTGCATCAAGTGCTGCTAGCAGGTCGAAGAAGGTGATCCTTCCTCTCTTCTCAGCACTGGTGAGGCCACGCCTGGTGTGCTGGATCCAGTTCTGGGCTCCCAGTCCAAGAGGGAGATGTGGAGCTACTGGAGAGAGTCGAGTGAAGGGCCACGAAGATGATGAAGGGACTGGAGCATCTCTCCTGTGAGCAAAGGCTGAGAGAGCTGGGACTGTTCAGCCTGGAGAAGAGAAGGCTTAGGGGGGGATCTCATCAAAGCGTTCAACACCTGAAGGGAGAGTGCAAAGAGGGCAAAGCCAGGCTCTTTTCAGTGGTGCCCAGTGACAGGTTGAGGCAATGGGCACAAACTGAAACACAGGAGGCTCCATCTGAACATCAGGATACACTTTTTCCACTGTGAGGGTGACTAACCACTGGCACAGGTTTCCCAGACAGCTTGTGTAGCTTCCATCCTTGGAGGTATTCAAAAATTGCCTGGACCCGATCCTCCGCAGTGCACTCTAGGTGGTCCTGCTTGAGCAGGGAGGTTGGACCAGATGACCTCCAGAGGTCCTGTCCAACCTCATGCATTCTGTGATCTTGTAGTTGTGTTGAGATGCCTCCTCTACTCTGCTTCTTCAACAATTAAGAAGGTGGAAATTATCATTCTGGTGCCCCTCACTACTGTTGTGTCTGCTTATGTTTATTTAGCCATCAAAGTGTCTTCTAAAAGTTATTTTTAATTAATAACATTCATTTATATTAATGTCTAAAATTTAATATTTCATTTAAAAGCCATAGTTAATTGTTTGACTGTTCCTCCGTAATACTGAAAGGTCTGTGAATAGTTCCCGTATTTGTGCTGCATTGTACAGTCTACATGACTGATGCTTGCTCATACAAGTAACCGACAGCTAGTATGGCAGAACACCACTGCTCTGTAGAACATAAGCCTACTCAATCTATAAACTCTTAGAAAACAACTATGATTGGAGGCAAAACAAATATCAAAACTCTCAAAATATATCTAAGCTTGTAGATAGAAATTTGTATACGTCTTCTGAGCAGACTTTTGGCATGCTGTGATTAGATGGATTATTATTCTTGGATAGTGGGACAGTTCTTTTCCTTCTGACTTCTTTAAATTTTTCTTTTGCGCTTGATTGTTACCTTACCACTACTTTGATGTGTATTTATATATAATTCCATTCATTCTTGCTTAGGGCCATAATGTAATTTTGAGACAGTCATGCATACTGAACAATGTACCAATCTAATCGTTATTACTGTACCAAAGTCTCCTTTAGAACAACACTACTGCTCTCTTTTCCCGCCCAACTTTCCTTCCTTGTCTAAGTACCAAAATGCTGATTAAGTTCCTTGCACTTGGAAATTTTGTCCTGCTCACAGACATTAAGCTTTTTTGCTCTCTTTATAGTTTTACCTACCTCCAGGCAGAAGTAGTGGTAATTGTTCTCTTCTGACACTGCTTTCTCTGAAATACTTTATGTGATACTATTCTCCAGAACACCTGTGTTTAGGTAGTGACTCAGTAGTCTGGATGCCCTGGTGAAGGTTGCTAGTTTGGTGGACATACTCATGATAGTTTACATCAACAGAGAATTTTTCCTGCATGTTGATTCGAGACAATTATTTTGAAGAAGATAAACTTTGAAATGTTCAGAACCTTTCTTCTTTCTTTAACTGCTTTTTTGGGTGCAATTGTTTTTAAGAAATGAACTCTCATGCCATCTTTGGAAGAGTTTTTATAAGTATTTTGTGTTTTTTCCTCCTCTTTCTTCCTGCTACAAGTTATCAAACCATTAATGGTCATTTGTGCTCAAATAGTCTATTAGTTACAGTAAACCTGCTTGCTGTAAGCTGTGCTATATTCGTTATATCTAACAGCTGAGTGTGGGTTTTTTTATATTTGTTTTATAGTTCAGTTGTCCTCACAGTTCCTTGGGGACTGCAAACTAAAAATATGTTTAACTGTACAGATTGTTCTAGTTGCTAAAGAGCATTTCCTTATTCCTGTAAAGGCTTGCTGTGGGAGCAGCTCTGAGTTGACTGAAGGGCAAATTTTTGGCACAAGAGCATTCCATCTAATACCAGACCAGGAGACCATCTTTCTCAAATAGATGCTATTGGAATCAAAAAAAGTCCTTTTGAGAATTAGAAATTTGAAAGTCACAATCAGAGAAGTGGTAGCCAAGGCTCTGCAAATAGGCTGATTGGTTTAAAAATAAAAAGCCCAGGAGCATCAGTAACTTGACCAGTGACAGTATCTGGTCTTGCAAAATTACACCTAATGTTACGATTCCACCCATAATCTTCTACTTTGGGAACATGTTTTTGTATCTCAGTATTAATAGGCTTGCTACCGCATAATCTGTGAACTTGTTGCAGCAAAGGCCTTAGAATAAGAATTGCATTTGAGTTCATCCCAACAGCGCAAGACAGTAGGACACCTATAAGGGACCCACGTATGTAAAGATGTTTAGGATGGCTTTTGCTCAGCATTATAGAATGCTGTCCCTTTGGCAAACTGACTTAGAGATGCAATTTCTTGAATTTCTCTGTTTTTAAGAACTAGATGTTGCTTCAAATGAAAGCTGAGAACTTTGTTGATGTTAGTGTACCAAATTCTAATGTCTTGAAAAGTTTGGAAATGTATGTTATAAATAAATCTCTTTCCAGGCACAGTATGTGCTTTTCCTGCAGCAGTGAAACATGAACAGATGTACTTTGCTATTGTAACATGAATTCCTTTAAAAATGTTACTCAAAACCTAAGTTTGTAAATTACTCTGCTGTAAAGTTGGGCTAGCAGATCACATTGTTTCCCTATCCCTGCAGAAAATACCTGTGCACCACACGGTTCATTTTATTGGGTAAAAACTTGCAGGACTATTGAACCTTGTGGTGCTTGTTAGTATAAAGGAAGGAAGTTAGCCATTTTGTTGAATTTTGACTGGGGACCAGGGGATGAAGCTCTGTTCTTGCCTCAGTCTCTAAACCTTCCTATGTGACTATAATTTAGTTTCCTTGAGTCCTTATGTTCTGCACCTATAAACAAGAGACAAGTTCTGCAAGAACTCGCTAATGAAGCCTTTTAATTCCTGAGCATGTTCATGGTGCTTTGGGGTCCTGAAAGAGAATGTACGAGATAAAGTCAAAGGGCAGATTGCTATGTTCTTCCTTTTCAAGATTTAAAAGCAGAATTTGGAAAAGCCGCTTGAAGTTTGATTTTTTCCTTAATATAGCTGTCATCAAACATAAACACTTTTTTTTTTTTTTTCTCTCTGGCTCACTTTTCAGCTTTCATTTCTTACTCAGGAAAATCTCCTAAAACTGGTCCATGTGTTCCTGCTAATTACTACTCTATGCCATTTTAGAAAAATGAAGAATAATTAAGTAGTTAGAGGAACTGGGCAGTAAAAGGGGTAGCTTTTGGACAATTCATTAAATAGTCGGTGCCTTTTAATGGTAGGGTACTCCCTCTGCTCATGAATTATTCATATTAATGCTTTTGTTATAATGGCGACAGTGTTCAGTCTCTGAAGCGGTTCTGGATAGCCTTCCTCTGCTGAAATACCACACAGCAGCAGCTACCATTTGTTTTATAAACTAATGCATTGAAGTCAATAACATAGTGAGTAAATGTATTTTCATGATCAAGAAAAGGAGAAATGGGGAAGAATAACAATATTATAACTAAGAGGGTCTGTTTTGTTGAATGGTTCAGTTTGTTTACTTTTCTGGGAACTATTTAGGGAAATAATTTAAAATAAATATTTTTACAGATTATTGTGTTTAGTATTAGATGCAAATTATATCTATAATGAAAATAGACACTAGTGTCTCTGCTCTGTATAGCAATGTGCAATAAAGGCGGTTTAAAAACACTCACTGTACATAAACACATCAATTTTTTCTTAAAACTAATGTTTAAAGGTCTCTTTGAAACAGTTTTTTAAGATGAAACATAACATAACCACATAACCCACACAGAAAATATATCTGAGTCATGTGCGTACAGAAATAAAAGTTTCTTTGTGGTATCTAGTATCAGTCTTTCATTAAAGCGTGGACTTTCCTAAAGAGAAATTCCAGTGCAGACGGTTAAGGGTTCTCCCCCTTTCTCCCCACCCCCTCCCCGCCGCCTTCCTACCCTTTTCTGATGCTGACTTAAGCCCCTGAGCCTGGCAGGGTGCATTAGGGACGGTCCCCACACAGAGTGGGGAATTCAGGGCTGGAGACTCCGTGGTACTGGTTTCAGTGGACAGAAGCATGTGCTCCAGTACAGTGCATGCTCACGCTCTCTCTGATCTGATTTAAAAAAAGGGGTGTTTTCTCCTTAGCCGTATATGTACTCCTAAAATGCCTTCAAGCAATAGATAAGTGTGCGTGGGGGACGGAAGCAGTGAGCAGATAGATGAGCGATTAGGTCATTTGGATTAGGACGGAGGGTTTTTTACACTGAACTCTCTTCTCATTCCTTGCTGATCAGATTCTCCGCGTACACGGAGGGTTGAAACTGCGTAAGTAGAGAAAAGAAAACTCCATAGATGGATATAGCTGCAGAACTATAAGGAGCACTGAAGAAGAGAAAAGATTGAATTGAAAGTATATGTGGTTTCGGGGAATCTGAATCATGCAGTATTACTTTCACTTTTTCTAGGCTTGTATTTCCTACGAACAAGCCATCGGGGAGATAGAAGTTCTGATTTAGATAATGTCTTGCAGTCTTTGGAATAACACATTCTGCTGGAGGGGGAGTCGTTTTGGCAAAGGTTGCGCTCTGTGAGTGGAGAGCTTTCCCCCCTGCCCACATTCACATTGTTTCTGCTGAGAATGTCAACTTTGGGCCTTTTCCTGCAAATTTTTCATGTACTTAGGTAGCTACCCCACATAAAATGGAAGCACCGATAGGAACCCCTCCTTTCCTTTTTCCTGTAGCTCTGCTCAGACCATTCTCTGTTAGCATGGTAGTGGTACAAAGTGTGTGGTCTTTCAGCTCTGACTAATGCATTTTGTGCTGTGTGACTGAAAATGCCTCGTAGTCTGCCAGGGCTGACTGAGGGTTGTGGAATGTGGTGCCTTTTCTCTGTTTCTCTCTGAATATTATTTTTTTTTACCACTCCCCCCCCTTTTTTTTTTTAGTAGAAGTGTGTAGGCAGCTTGTTGAGAAACCTCAAGATGCAGGGGAAATGCTTGTACGTTGTGGAATGCAACTTCCCCTGGGAGACCCTGGCCGGGCGCGCAGTGAATGAGCAAAGTGGAAGAATGAGAAAGGGAGGAGGTTGGAGGCAGGGACAGATAGGAAAGAGTGAGAGAGGAGGAAGGAAGGAGGTGGAAACGGAGGGGCCCGTTTCCCTTTTTCTGAAGCAATGACAGCTGGTTCTGTCCTGCCTCACATGACAAAGTGCTGTGGAGAGGAGTATTTAAGCTGGAAGCCAGCGAGCAGGGGTCGTCAGCTGATTTTTTTTTTTTTTTTCCAGGCTTTAGTCAGGTGATCGCTGATGACTAGTCAGCCCACCAAGAAGGGACTTCAGCACACAGGTAAGAGAGAAGCTGTATACTCTTACATGCAACTGGGGGATCCGGGGTGGGGAGGTAAACAAGCCTAACATTGTTTGAATAGTTTTAAAAAAAAAAAATACTCCTGACTTGCTTGGGTGCATAACACTGTGATTGTGTCTTTCAATGCTGCTACTTTTACTATTCAGTCTTCTTCTTGCATTTTTGTTTTTTGTTGTGTTTTGTTTTGTTTTGTTTTTTCTATAAATCTGTCTTTAATTAGAGGCTTTATTGGAAAAAAAAGACCAATTGTGTGCTGCTAAATATAGTCCTGGGTATTGCATGAATGTTACATTCTGTTACTTTTTGAATAAAATAACTTTCCATAATGCAAGTGTGTCAAAGTCATATTTAGAGGGGAATTCCCAAATACTTAAACTATGAGTCATAAAAAGTTAAAGGACCAGTACAACAGTTCATGATAAAAACTCCATTCAGCCTTGGGCAGCTGCTTTTGTATGTGTTGGTAGTTAAATACATCTTAAAAAAACCTAGAGATGTGCAAAAGCTGAAGCAGTTACAACTCTGCTGACCAGAACCCAAAACATACACAGCAGAGGCTAAACAGATGACTGGGGAGGAGGATTGTTCGAGGGCTCTCAGTTTCATGCATCTTTTCTTTCATTGTCTGTATCTAAGATCCTGGTGAAAAAGTCTTCTCACATGCTAAGGGTGTTTCAAAGGGCTCTGACTCCCTAATTCCTTTTATATAATGTCTCAGAAAACAAACCAGAAAAACAGTAATAAAGACACTTTTACTGTAAGTGAAAAATTAAAAATGAAAATAGCTAGTGAGTGTGACAGATAAAAGTGGTTTCCAGCTGGTTGTATGCCTGGCTGTTGTGCCACACTCCTTTCTCTTTAAACATAACTATGTAATGGGTTCTTTCTTCCCATTGCTTCTCTTTACTTAAAGATCTCAGATACTCTCTGAAATTTTGAATGACTCATACTGAAAGATGCATTCAAGAGTTTTTAAGATAAAAAAGACAGACAAGTGTTCCCATCTTCCACCTGTAGCTCTGCAAAACTCCTCGTGGTCTAGGCTTGAAGAAGACTTTATTTTGAAAAGCTGTCATACAAATTTCCATATTTTACTGGCAACCTTATTTGTGTCTACCATTTTGCAGTATTTAAATAAAAACTATTTGAGACATACTTTTTCCTATCAGTATAGGCAGTGTTTTATAAGACGCTGGTGCTGTACACAAGAGGCATAAAGATGCATGACTTTTCAATTCCTTTTAATTTCATGTTTCTCTTTTCTCATTGTTGAAAACATCTCTAGTTGTGACAAGCTGGCTGTGGGTTGTTGTTATTGTCTTATAACAACAGACAATGCTCAGATGCTCAGATGAACTGAGGCTTAATATGAAGGAAGGAGATCCTGGAAAGGGGTAGTGGCATGGGTGGAGGACTGTTTCTGTTGGCCTCAGTGGACCTTTATCACATGCAAGCTTGAGGAGACACTCAGCTTTGATGGCAGACTGGGAGGATAATTGCAAGAAGCATAGGAAGCATCAGATAGGTTGATAGTGATAACAGTGTATTTACAGAAAGGGATAGGAGCTGTGAAGTTGGCTTTTGTACTAGATGATGGCGCAGAGAGTGTTCTTAGGTTTCAAATAGTCTTTAGCAATAGTGCTCTACTGAAGGATTTCAAGATGTATTTTTCCCTTTTTATGGGATAAGAGGAGGAGAGGTTTCATGAAGTGAGGAAAGATTAGTGAAGTGAAACTGTGTCAGGCAATAATGACTGGTTAGCAGAGATTGCTCCAAAGAGACTGGTCTGCTTGCCATGAGGACCAAGGAGAAGGCACTTGCTCTTCAGTGCACTCTTCTGTTGGAGAATTGGGAATTGCGTAGGCTTGGTTGGGGCTCTGGAGAAATTAGGTATCAAGTCTGAAAGTACCCTAAGTTCCAGTAAGCTGTTCCACATTGGCTTCATCTTAAGCAAAGGGATCTTTTATGAATGGATGCAAATCTTCTTGCGGTTCGTGCAGTTGTCCTTAGGGGAATTCCTGGCAGGTGGGCTTGTCTGGGCTGCATGCTACAGAAATGCTGTCAGTGCACGCACATAAACAAGAGACTTCATAGTTTTATATATGGATGCTGCTGTGGCATGAGAGGGGATCAGACGTCTAAAACTAGAATGGGTAAATATAAAACTCTTTCAGAGAGTACTGATTTCTTTTCCTCATTTTTTTTTTCATCTAGTGTTTTTTGTTGTTGTTGTGGCTGTTTGGTTTTTGGTTTTTTTTAAATCTATGGAGTTTCTTCAATTTATTGATTGCCTATGAGCACTAGCATCTCTGAATTCTCGGCAAGGTAGCCTGTCTAGTTCAAATATATCTCAAAGACAGGAAATATTTTAATTTCAGGTATATTCCTGTCTTTTCATTTGTGTTTTTAATATGTTTGCATCTGAAGAGAGGGGTTTGTTTGAAATATTTCAAGTGCAGTTCCTAGACTTCCACTTACTGATGTGAGAATCTCTCTTTCAAATAACTTCGGACTTGTGATCACTTTAGGTCATGTTTATTTAAACCTGGCATTGCCT
Organism: Numenius arquata; assembly: GCF_964106895.1. Taxonomy (NCBI): domain Eukaryota; kingdom Metazoa; phylum Chordata; class Aves; order Charadriiformes; family Scolopacidae; genus Numenius; species Numenius arquata. Next base: position 45,673,365 of record NC_133576.1, read on the forward strand.
AATGATTATGATTGCCTTGAAGCTAAGTAGGAAAAAATAAATAACTTGCCTGCAAATGAGGAACTGATTCTGTGTACACGGCATTATAAAGGATAACATCTGCACCATTTAATTTTACTTAAGAGTAGTGGAAGAAGAATTAAGAGTTCAACAGCTGTACTGAGTAAACTTGCAACAACATGAGCTCTTAACACCTTTAAATACAGAAATGCTTACTTTTATAAATAAAATCAGTTTTAGAATCTCAAGAAAGAATAGCTGAATCACGTTATTTTAATGAAATATTTATTATAATGAAGTGGCTTACTATACCTTTTCTCATAGTTTGTTTTTATTAACTTTGGAGAGTGAAGACCACAGAGTTATTTTTTTTCTTTTTCATTACTAGAAAAAGGGCAGACCCTGCTGTTAGTCATTTTAGTAAGATCTCTAGACACGTATTTCAGGGCTTAATTTGACACCTAAACAGTCATTACTTAAGTGTTACATCCCACTTCTGTTTCAGTTGGACAGTGTTCTAGTTGCTTAAAACCAAAACTCTTCCTTCCCCTCTTTCCTAGTTACGAGCAGACTTGCGAGCGCAGATATCAGAAATCTGCAATAGGATTTTCCACTTCTGAGGAACTAAGAAGCTTAGACCTTTTTGGTATTATTCACATGAATCTCTTTAAGATTTCAGTTGCATACTAAAACTCAAATAACCTCGTGAAATTTTCCTATCGCCAGGCAAAATCCTTCTTGCGTCTTTAGGATCCTCTTAGAGGTATTATTTGATAGTTTATCGCTCTGTTTTAATTTTAAAATAGTCCGACGGCTTACTGCTTTAAGTCGGTGTGATTACAGCAAGCTGAGTAGTGCAATTACTGGCTTTCCCTAATGGCCCTGAGCCTCCCGCAGCGCTCGCCGTACCCCGGGGCTTGCAGCGGAGCCGGGGGGGTCGCCACCCGGCGGAGGGCCGGCGGTACTGCACCCCTCCGCACGCCCCGCGGGCCCCACAGACGGCAGCTTCCCTAAGTTGGTGGGTTTTACAACTGGAGAGTCATGTGCTGGGCTTGACGCCTTTTTTTTTTTTTTTTTTTTTTTCCCCCCAGAAAATGAAAAAAGAGGCTGCTAGAGGCAGCTCTAGCAAGTTCAACGTTGCTCTAGTTTCTCACTTTCCACCCAATATTTTATGCGTGTTTTCTGTATTAGTGCAGATTACATGATATAATATACTGCAAGCGGTGATTGTGTGCAAAGACTTACTAAAAAAAAAAAAAAAGTCCACCTTGATGAAAGCTGATATTACCCTGAAATGATGAAAGAAGACTGAAATGCTACATTACTGTTAGCAAACCAAGTCTAGTCTTGATGCAGAAGCATACCAGCGGAATCGTTTTTCATGTGGCGGGATAACTGGGAAGCGCTGTTTGTCAACTACGCAGAATCTGTTGGACTGTAACAAAATGTTAGAAATAGAATAGAAATGTTAGAAGCTTCCTAAATCAAGTATTTCATCTTAGTATTTAATATCAGTATACGTGAGCTATTTCCCAAATCAATTTTGCTTTCCCTCTTAGCAGTTGAAAAGAAAAAAAAAGAATTATTCTCTTACGACTATATGCATTGATAGAAGTAATAGGCTTCTACAATAGTCATGAGCTCTGACACTTAATCACTGTTTCTGACGAATGATTATTCAGAAGTGAAAGTCCTGCCACAACACGCTTATATTTCAATTGAAAGCTGTCATTGCAGCACATGCTCTAAAGCTCAGCTACGGGGACTGAATATCCAGTCAGTTCACCATGGGAAAGCAATAAGCAAGAAACTGCATTTGGTATTAAAATGCCACTGCACTTTTGAAGCATCCTAAGAATAAAGTAGATACTCTATAAAATGCAAGAGTGAGATGTATGGAGCTGCTTCCATGGGACTTCTCGCTGGCAGCTTGCCATTTTTCCCCTCTGCCACCACATGTACCACTTTGACCAGCGATAGCAGATTGTGCTCTGTGGAAGCTGATGAGAAGGATTTTTCTGAGCCTGAACACAGAAGGTGCCATAACAAGCATCATAAATGTCCCATATTATAAAATTACTGAAGATGGGGAAGTACGACAAGAGTTAGCAAGTGATGCTAATGATATGCAAAATTCTTCAGCAAAATCAGGGCGCAGTACTCGCTTACAAAAAGCAAAATAAGACTAAAATGAAGAAAAAAATGCTGCAATTTAAGTGAAGCAAACTAGATCTTGATGTCTTTTTTATTTTTCCCTGCTCATTCAGATCATAGCTAGCTTTACGATAAATCGACATTTTTGATTAATTTGTTTATGTGTGCGCCTTTTTTAAAATAGTGTTATGATTTGTATTTATAAGAGGAGGATATGCGTAAGCCTCAAAATGCTGACCTGCAACTGAGCTTGGCAATCATTTGACATCTTAACAAGAGTAATCAGAAAATCCACATTAGAGGTGCTTTCCCAAGGGCTGTATTCCAAGCTCTTTAGTATTACTGTATATTCTGAAGCTCCTACTTAGTTTGTTATTCAATCAAAATTCATACCGACAGAAGCAACATATTATGACAAGTTAATATAGTTTGTACTGTGCAGTGCCACTGCTCAAGATCTTTTCCTGAGGATTTTCTTTTCCTTAAAAATAGAGGCCTGTTTTTTTATGCCTCTTCTCTTCTGTTATAGTAATAGAAGCTCAAGAGCCACTTTTCCAAATATTTTCTCCTCATTTATGTAATTATTAAATATCTGAGTGTGTACTGCATGATAGAAAAGTTCTAATCCTCTAACCTCTACCTTCCATCTGTGGTACAAATTCATTGCTCTCTTCCCAATAAGACTGCCCACTGCTTAGTAGCTACTGGGTAGGAATTGCTGCTCTTCGGAGCAGGGTACACAGTCTCGTTCTCTCTAAATCTACAGGAAGTTTGCCCATGAGGAGAGGCCAGATCTCGAGTGCTGTAATAAATCTTGCAAATAGGCAATTATGGGTTTAATTGTATTTTAATCCATACATGCGTAGACTGTACAGTTGGTTCTATGGCTACATAGGATCTCTTACAGACTGCTCCGTATGAAAAATTTTTAGGACTGTGTATTTTTTTCCAAAGAATATTGAAGAAATTAATGTCAGTGGTTCACTATATTTAAAAGGTCTTCTATAAGACAAATTCTTTATTGAGTGCTGTTGTGAGAACACTGAAGATGTAATGAAACAGCCCAACCTGTTCACCTTCTCTCTGAATTGCTCTTCCTTTGAAGAAAAACGAGCCGTGGAGTTAAAGCTGAGTTTTCAGTGAACATTTTGCACTGTGGGTAGTTGTCGTGCAAACCGTTGTCTGATACAGCTGAATATTCTCCTTAATTGAAGACAAAGCTCTTTTCAGAACTTCTCATCGGTCTCCGAAAAATGCTTTGTAGATACTGATGTAAATGTTTCCTGAGAAATAGGGGTGGAATACCCCCCCAAAAAAACCTATCCGGCTGGAAAAAGAGTTCAGCCCAGCGGGTTTACGTGGGAATTCACTGGTTGGGGGTGGTGGCTGTTAGGGGGATTATTTGGTCCGTTCTGCGAGAGGCCTTCAGGCAGGCTACGGAAGGGAACTTCCACGCTGCCCCCGCCAGCCCAGTGCCAGCGGGGCGGCCCCGGCGCGGGGGCCCGCGGGTGGCACCGGGAAGCGGGGCCGGGGCCGGGCGGGCCGGGCGGTCCCTCACAGGATGGCGGGGGTGGGCTGCGGCCCGGAGGGCAGCCCCGGTTTCCATCGGCGGGGCCGGGCGTGTTTCGGGAGGGCGGGTGTGCGGGGTGCGTGGGCAGCGGCGTCTGTGACACGGCGGTGGGTGGGGAGTGCGGCATCTCATCTGCTTCTCCGCCGACACCTTTTAAAGATACAGCCCACGGCGCCGCTTCGGGAGCTGCTGCCAAGCGCTGCGAGAGTCATCCCGCAGCCCAGCTCAAAATTTATAGCTCGCCTCGCTGTAAAAATAGGAGTAATTCTGGGCAGAAATCTAAAGGTTCTCCGCATTAACCCACCGCCACCACGCCCCCCCCCCCCCAGCTCCCATGCAGGAGCGGAACGTTTTGATTTCCCATTAACTTCATACAAATTTATGTCAAAGTACTTTCTGGAAGCAGAGCCTTGTAAGTAACATCTTGGGGTAAGACTTGCTCTCTTTAGTCTCGGCCAAGGTGGAGAAAGACGCGTTTCTTTCCCTTTTGATTTTCTTAGCTCTTCTGTCTTGCTGCAGCTCTGAATGTATTCTGTGTTCAGTATTTTTGCAAGCATTTGGCTCAAAAGTAGCGAACAGCTTGTTGTTACTGGTGCCTGTTTCCCCCTGAAGCACATAGCATTTTTTCAATTTAAAGGAATAACAAGAATTTGCCTCTAACTAGTAGAAAACATTTGCCTATTTAAAGTTCTCCTTTCAGTTATGAGAGTGCAAAATAATATTAATTGGCTACTCTTCACTCTTTTTGTTCTGTAAAAAGCTTATAATCTGTTATAGATTAAATACTTCTCAATTTTTTCAGTATTAGTGCTGCTTGGGTTTGAGAAAATGCAGGGATAGAGTGGGTTACAGTACTCAGGTTATTTTGTTTTCCCTCTTTATTAGGCTTATTCTTCAAGCAATAATGTCCAGTTAGTCAGCTACTGGGTGGACAGGTTGAATAGATTCCAACTTTATAAATGTTAATGCACATTATGACCAGCCTTGAGTAATAATGGATGACAGTATAACATTGGATCAGAGAGGATGCCGGAACCATTCCAGTACAACTCTGCTATGTACTTTTGGGGAGGATATATGCATTTCTCAAAAATAGGAAAGAATCTGGTAAATGCAAAAAGCTGCTGGGGGAATGCAGCTTTGTTTTTCCAGGGGAAAAAAACAGGCAAAGTCTTAAGAGATGGCTTCTCCTCCTAATTAAGCACCTCAATATGTGTGATACCATACCTTTATTTGGAGATTTGCTGGCTTTCTGCTTCTGAAAAATCTTATCCTTAGTCTTCAGCCATTTTATAACCATTACGTTATTAAAAAAATTGAGCCCTGCTGTGGATCTTAAACAAGAAAAAGAAAAGTGAAGCACATGTGGATTGATATGCATGGAGCTTTGAGTAACCTGGTCTAGTGGAATGTGTCCCTGCCCAGGGCCGGGGAGGTTGGAACTAGGTGATCTTTAAGGTCCCTTCCAATCCAAATCATTCTATGATTCTATGATACTTAGAAAACTGAACAAGGCCGTGGCAATCCTCTAATGTTGTAGCTGTTGAGTTAGTACGAATGATACTTGTCATATGTCCCTGTAAGTATGAGCTGACATTTGCTAATTTAAGCACAAACATTGTCTTGTAAAATTGTTTAATCCTTATTGGAAAAATATAGGCACTTTATCAACCAATGATGAGAATGAGAATTCATCTGCTCTTTATTTTTTAATGCAATTATTTAATACATACATCTGACATTTAGAAACTTTAACTGAAATTAGTTTCTCTTAAATGTGTTTGTCACTAAGATTTAAATGGACTCCAGTATATTTGTTTCATGTCGTGGAGGAGGAGGGGAAGTAACATTTGAAAGTTATCACCGCTTGCCTGGAAATATACAAATGCTACCATATGTCCGGAGGTTTTACATCATTTATTAAGATGAGAAAATAACCTAATCATTCATGCTTTGAATTAGACTAAAAAAAAAAAAAAAAAAACTAAAAATGAAGTATTCTTTCTCTGAGAGCAGTATTGTGCAGTCCATTTGGTGTCTGAGAGGTATGAGCGATCAGTATTGGCTTGAGACACAATATTGCAAAACAGCAATATATCAGGTATTTTTAAGGCACTGTGTGAACATGAATACTTTAACATACCAGCACCACTTGTCTTTCAGACCTGACTGAGCTGACATATTTTTAAAAAAGTTTGTTATAGTATATTTTTAATCTAACCAGCTTCCGAGAACATTTATTTGTGGAGGCGTGTAAGTGGTTAGCTGTCCTGGACTTAAATGCAGGACAGTCGGAGCTTGCAGGAAATCAAAAGATCCCTGGGCGTGGGATATATATACTCTTGCCAAACTTCGCTGCATCTGTGTCATGGGAGGGCTGTCTGCCGGGCAGGGTGGTGGAAGCAGAGCTTTTGGTCTACCTAAATGTGCAACCTTTCTTTATGTGTAGGTTTTGAATCTGTAAGCCAGCATGCCCTTCCTGGCCACCGGCATGAGTGAGGACCAAGGGTAGTGCAGTTCATGTGCAGAGATGCCTGGAGTTGCCTTTGGGAGGGATTTAACTGAAGGATTTCCCTTGTGAAAGAGAGTGATTTAGGCATTGGGAACAGTGGGGTGTTCAGTAACAGAACTGATGATGTCATTAACATGAAGGGAAGAAGATATGCTGGTTGCTTTTAGTCTGCTTTTGAAGGGTTTAGTAAGTGTTTGCACGCGTTTTCCCAGTGGAGGTCTGTGAATGAGATCTTTAGGCAGTTGAGCAAACAGGGAGCTTAAAGAGCTTTGATGAGAAGTTACCAAGGTGGTGCTTTTGGGAGTACTGGGCAGACAAATGCTTCAAAGATTGTACAGAGTTCCCACTGGCTTAGGGAATTATTCAGGTTTGCCAATTTAATTGCAATAATGATTGTGGCATGGCTCCCTTTAAAAAGGCGGTGGGTGCATAAGAGAAAGGAAAAGTTAGGGCTATGGAAGCAAACCTGTTAGTTACTCCTTGATCTTTCTTTTTTGTCTTTTGTTGCTTCTGTACCATTCACACTTTTTCCATGCACACACATCCTGTGCTGGTCCTTCCTCTCCAGCTGGAGGTTGATAGGACTTCCATAGGAGCGTTTCAAATTGTTTCTGTGTGTGTGGGTGATAATCAGACATGGGATGTTACCTTCTAGTGCCATATTTGCCAAGGCTTGCCCTCAAAAACTCAGTAAGCAAGGACCCAGCCAACCCGACCTCCCATACAGTGGTGCTTGCAGAGGAGATGTCATGAGGGTAAGGCAATCTCTGCTCTTTCTGCAAGCCCTTCCTAGCCAGATCTCCAGAAGATTTTCCTTAGGGCAAGATAGGTGGCTTTGAGCGGAAGATATAGTATTGCTGCAGTGCTTTTTGTTTGGAAGTGAAGATTTCTGTCGGGCATTTCTGCATGTGTGCAAAGTAGCTCTTCAAGCTGCCATTTGTGGTCATTTTTTGCTAGCAAAGACGTTCTACCAGAGCAGACTTTTAGCCATAGTCATGTGTCATAGCAGTCAAGGTATAAAATGGGGAGATATACCCAGAGCTGGCTGTTTGGGCAGATAACAGTAGGGCAGTGTAGTCCCTGGTTAATTGCCTGATTGCAGGGTACATCTGGGTCAGCTGGCAACCCCGATTTTGGTTCTTGGTTGGCAGCATCTGCAGAGGGGTCTGAGCTGCTCGTAGAACCTAAGGACCATGGATTGGGAAATTAAGCATGTCAGTTTTGTGCTGGAGGAGGCTGGCTGCAGCTGGATTAAGGCTGTATATCTTTCTCTTCTGGGTGAAGTCTGGCTGGGACTTCTCCAAGCCAGGCTCACCACATTTTGTTGGGCAACTTCTTGCAGGGATGATTATGCTGGCTCTTTTGAAGACTCATGTGACACCTAGGGGTTGCAGAGAGAAGTGTTACAGTCCAGGCTCTGCTTCACTGCCTTGTAAGGTATGTGTTGGTAGTTTTGGTCAACATTTTTCAGGGACGGTCTGTGATGCGCAGCTGTCCAGGCTGCCTTTGGTGTGCCCTGTGGGGAGCAACTAGTTGGATCCTTGACTTTCCGTCTGCCTTCCAGTTGGGGCACTCTCAAAATGAATCTGATTGTGTACGGTCAAGGAATTCAGCCTTGACGGAGTGGCTGGGAGCACGTTAACAGGGTAGTGAAAATGCAGCACTACTTAGCAGAATGTGACTGTTGTTAGTTAACTGGTTATAGCAAACAACACTCTGCCACCCTGAAGTTACTCTCTAATGCAATCTGCTCATAGTCTGAAATAAGCTGTTGGATGAGTAAACTGATACATTACTTTGGGGGAGCTATACTCCTGCAAATTCTGCATGCAGGAAGGAGATTCCCTTCTGAAGTCCCTGTCAGCTGAGCCTGGTACAGGCGGCAAGGGCACTGGTCCCTGAGACTTGGATACACCCCTGCTCTCAAAAGGGCTCCAGAATTATCTAGTGCGGTAAGTAGAAGGATGGATGAAGAGAAAGACAGGAAACCTGCTTTTATTTTTGATGTGACATGAAGCTCTTTCTCACCAGCTTTTGGCAAGTGAGAAGACAGTGTAAATCTGGAAATAAAAATTATTTAAATTGTCCTAAATAAAAGCAACGTATTTGACAATAATAACGTTTTGATCTAACATCCAATATTGAGCCAAATTGGAAATTTATCTTTTAGGAAGAGGTCTTACCTCAGCAGCTCTCCCTTTCTTATTAGTTCCCTCCCCCTCACTCCCCCAGGTGAAAATCTTTTCAATTCTAGTTTTTATGAGAAGTATAAAATAAATTTTTAATCCATGCATTCCATGCAAAAGTACCAGTGTGTTGTCAAAGCCACAATGAAGTAACTATGAGATACCTATACGTTTCACGACACTCCAGATATGGAGAAATTCCATGTTGGCCAAGCAATATGTTTCTCAACCTTTGGGGCAAGGGAATTTTGTAAGGTTGTTTGTTTGTTTTTTTTTTAATTTTTCCCTCAGTAATAGAGCTTGATTTGTTTGAACTCTAATAGTTGGGATAGACAAGGGCAACTGGCTACATCCCATTTTCCAGCTTAGAGAACCTACATGGAATTACTGCTTGTAAATTTTAAGTGATGTTTAGATTGTTAAAGAACAAAGTGATTAAATTACATGATTTGGATCCTCTGAAGTTTTTCTAAAGATCTGAGTATTGTTTGGTTTCAGTATGCTTGCTTTAGTGCATTGGTTAGGGCTCTTCATAAACAAAATACAAACATTATCTTTATTACTCACAGTACTGCTGCATACTTGCGGTTTAGGTTTTGCCAACTATTTGCAATGTATAGCCACAGACTCTGTCTGGGTGGCATAAACAAAAACAAAGTCTTTCTGTTCCTATCAGGACTTGTTTTTTTCAATTAGGCATATTAGTGTATCATTAGGTAGAGAGGTAAGAGTGCGCCTGTGTGTGTGACTCTTCTCTAGTCTGAAGTGGCAAAAAACCACATCAGAATAGATTTACATCTTGTTAGCCGTAAGCATCCACAACATGATTAATGCTCTACAAGAGAGACAGACAAGACTGTCTCAGCCCCAAGAAGCTTACAGTCTAACGCTGATAAGACTTGCCTTGTAATTTAGGAGCTGTGAAATTAATTTTGTGTTTATTAGTATTGTGACCCTCCTCTGGATGTAACTCTGGGCTACAGAAGCCACCACACGCATGTGAATTAGCCTGCAGTGGTTTCACTAATCCATGCAAATCAAACACCTCCTGTTAGCTGTGTATAAGGTGAAAGATCAGAATTGCCTCTCTTCCATTTTAAGACCTCTTCTGGAACATGCCTTAAAACAATTTTCAAATGACAGGTTTCAGGAATCAGAGGCTAATTTAAATACTCACATGTGCATTGATTCCTAAATCACCAAAAAAATCATACTGCTGGGCTGCCATTTAAATTTAACAGGTCAGAAGAAAAATTTGCAGTGGAGGGCAAGCAGTAGTGTGTACAAAGCTGTACTGTGCCTATGAATTTTGAAGGAAAAATGCTCTATATTTTATTATGACTTTAGAGGTGTATTATGTTCTTGACTACAACTGCAATTTTCTCACAATCGTTCACACACCCCACCCCAGCCTTCCTATAGTTTTCCTTCATAGGATTGGAGAAACAAAATACAGAATCATGGAGAATGGTTCACACTTTGTTTTTGATCATGTTCCCACCCCATGCTTCAAATTGTATTTGCAAGTGTTGGCATTTTCAAATGGAATTTCCCATTAGTTTTTCTTGAACTGTTTCAGCAATTCTAGAAATGTACAGGATGTGTGACTTTTTTGAAAACAAAACAAAATTTCAGTTTTCAATAACTACTTTCAGAAATACCTCTTAAGCCATTGAAGTAAATAAGTATTAGTAATGTCTGTACTAATTTAAAGCCATTGAGTTTACAGGAGGTTTTCTGCCAAAATCTGTGGTGTTTAGATAAATCCCTAATGATTTTGCCAAGTGCATAAGTATATTTTTTTTCTGTACTTGGATAAAAATTACTCTCTACCCTTAATCTGTTTTTGTAGCCAAAGTGGCTAGATAGCAGGCTTCCTTTTGAATTTGATGCTGAGACAGTTGAGAAGAGCAGGTAGCAAAGATACTTTCTAGCAACTAGTTTACAGCATCATAGTTAAAGTGTACAAAATTATGTTATATATAATAATAATAATAAAAACAAAACATGATTAGTATCTGGGACTGGGGTGTGAGAGCTTTGTGCTTAGTAGCTGAGAATGTTACTGCTCTGAACTATACTGATACAGAATGATTTTTTGCCAAAGAAAAGTGTTCTTTTCCTTTCTGAAGCTAACTACTGCAAGAAATGGCAGCTATTTGCTATGGAAAGCTGGAAATTAACTCTACCAAGTGGCATATGTCTTCTGGTGGAAAGCTAGCAGTCCTGTTAAGCTCTGCTGTTGTATGCCAAAATAAGGAGCGGGAGTATTTGAGGACTTTGGTTTATGCACAGTAGCTGAGAAATTATTTAACTAAAAATGTAAAAGACGCCCACCTGTGGTAACGTATACTGTTGGGTTATAAATAACGATGACCACTGACGAAGCACAGATAGCAGTAAAGTTGCTGCTGGTTTATGCTTGAATAAGAGATAGCATCTTCTCTGGCTAACTTCTGACAACTTGCATTTTATTGCTACTTGGAACTTATTCTTCATTGCAAGTAAAAACTATATTTGGGGAACATCAGTGATTTTTGTCTTGGGGGAAGTAGGGGAGAATTGAACTTCCTTGACACTGTGAATGTAAAGAAAAATTTTCTTATATGCTTATTATTATACTACCACACCGGTAAGCCATCTCAAAATACTGGTGGCTACAGAGTAGAACTGATTTCTTTGCAGTAGAGTTTCTATTGTTATGTTTTGAGGTGCTTTGAAGGTTTGTTGGATAGTTTCTATTGCTGTGCTGGTGATTCCAGTGGATGCTGTTGTCTAATAAGGCTTGAGTCCTGGGTGTTCTATTGCAAAGCGATCTTCTCAGTTATTTTGTTCCCCTGCGCGTATGTCCGGCATGTGAGGTAAGACTGCGAAATGCTTTTAAGGCTGTGATAATCCATGTGAGATATGTTTGAATATGCCTCTCACCAAGCACTGTGATAAGTTGGCTGGGCTTTTCTACTATCTGGGAACTGACCGAGGCTTGGATGAAACTAGGCATTGAGTGATATTGAAAAAAGGGAGGGACAACTTCCACAAGGTAGCGAGGAGGTTGTCTGACTAGAAAACTTAATGTTTGCCATGGTCAAAGGCAGGCTTCCGCCAGGAGAGTCAAGGGAATTCTCACATGCTGTTGGCCATAAAACTTCTTGACCAACGGTGGGTAAGACCGTCTGTCTGCCAGGACTCTAAAGCACCCATTTAGTTTTGTTTTTTAAGGGATAAATTGACTTTTCTTGAAAACCACTAGGAGACATCAACAGGAATGAAGCTGTTTATGCACATTGGCATGAACATCAATGGGGTGGCATCAGCTGGCAGCAGGCAGGAACCCCAGCCACCGCTTCTGCCAGGGCTTGTGACCTTCAGCTGGTGCAGGAGCAGGGTGAGGGTAAGACCTCTCTCCAGAGCGGGTGTTGGCTTCCTGTTCACATGCCAGTTTGAATGGGGATTGTAAAACACATGCACGCACACGTTATTCTTCTTGGGGCTTGGTTCAGGTTACCCAAGAGATCTTCCATTTTCTTCCTTCCCCCCACATACGCCTCTGGAAAGTCACAGCAGCTGTGGAGGTCTCCGCAGAAGTTTTCTGTCTGTCTGGGAATCGTGTCTTTAAGGCTTGTGGTTCAGCTGACTTCCCGAACATGCTGTATACCAGTCCTTTCTACAGAGATTTTTGCTGGGCACGTGCAAGAGAATTACTATGGGAAAGATCTGGAGTTGTTTAGGGGGAGGAATTGATTCCAAATGATGTCTTGCTGTAGCTTTATTGTGTTTTTCAGACAACGAATTAAATACCGTTTTCTTCATACTAGCAACTTGGACGCAAAGACTCTCTACCTTTTTAGTTATCAAAGTTGGTGGTTTCTTTCCTAGTGCAAAAAACCCCATATGTTTTGTTTCCAAGTATCTATCTTGGCCTCTTTAGAGAGAGGTTTTGTGTTCTGACCCCCTTACAGTTTTCCCATTATTGCCACTTAAATGACTATTCCCAAGTGCAAAAAATATAGTGGTTACCACACACTTTTCCATGACTTTATCTCACTCTTACAGGAAAAGACAAAGGGATATTGAGTGTCTTTCTAAGGGATATTGAGTGTTTTTCTGTTTGCATTTTTCATTAAATCAGTTGTCTTTATTACAATGCCTAATAAAGCGTCTGTGCTAAAGTGGGAAAGCATGTACTCCATGGACTTTCATCCTCAAGCTAGTCCTGACTGATGAGATTACATGTGGTCTAATATCTACATTTCATTATTAGCAGCAGTTCTTTTGCCACTGGAGCAAAAGGGCATCTAACATATTAAGCAAGATTTTGTTTAAAGATGCTAATCTTTTCCTGTTACAATAGGGAAAAATTGAAAGGAAGAGGAAAGTAATTGAAAGGTTTTATTTAATTCTTGATAATTTTTTTTAAATAGATTATATTGATTAATAAAATTGCTGCATCTTATGGCAGGAACTTTTTAGGAGAAGGCAGTAATTGTAATTAATTTTTAGTCTGTGCCACATATTTGATGATAGCTCTGATTCATGCTATTATATTCTCTCTTCCTTCACCCACAGCAAAACAAATTTAATTTGATTCATACCCTTAAGAAAAAAAAAAAAGGCAAAATTACTCACATGGTTATGATTCAGCTCTTGGCATAAAACTCTGTCCTCCTCCATCCTCCCCTTCTCCCACCCAAACCACCCCCACCCTCACCCACTGTATATTTATGTCACTGTAGTCTGAAAAAGTTGAGTAGCTCTTTAAAAACAGAGCAAATGAAATCCTTCTTCAAGCTGCCGTATTACTTATGTTGATACGAGTCTAATAAGACTTCCTTTTCACAAGTGGTATGGAGGCAGCAGTAGTACTCTGTTTTCCATGCTACTTTAACAGACAACAGTACTGCATTGGTCTTCAGACATGCTGCTTTTAGCAGTTTAGCAAAGCTATAGCAAGCAATGCTAAAATTGCTCAAGTTCTTGCATTTGTGAGTCTCTTTCCAAAAAAAAAAAAATAAAAAAAAAAAAAGATTTTTGAGGAAACTGTATCTAGGGATTCTTGTTGAAATGGAGTATCAGAAGATCTTACCTTAATATTAATTTTGTCTTTTTCTTAATTAGTCTTAATGATCTCATTTTTAGACCTTAAAAGGCTTTTCCCGAAGAAGAGATGAAAGCTGCACTGCTTTCATTACACAAATGTATAGCAATGTGTCCTGTTTCCTACAGCTTGTGTCAGATACCTCTTTGTGTGAGGTGATGGCAATCTTCTGTCTTCACCTGCCACTGGAAGTACAAATGTTACGGTTCTGCTTGCCATTGTAGCTGACAAACTGTGGTTCCTAAGAGCTGAAGGCTGAACACAACTCAAGTTCTGTGATCAGACACTAGAAGCATTCAAAGGAGATGTTTTATACATGAAAAAGAGATGTTTATGGAGATCTGGTATGTAGAGGTGATGCAGTCCAACAATCCCAGTGGAAATTAGAAGCAGCTCAGTGCCTCTGAAAGCTGACACGTATGTTTATGTATATAACACTGAGAACAGAGGACTTCATGCACACTGATGGTATGAATCAGTCACAGTAGGTACCACAACTTGCATAAGTTGGTGGGAAAGTGTATTTTTAACCCAGCGTGCTAACACAGCCCTTCCACTCTTACTAAAAGAGACAAACGGGTGATACCTTAAGGGTAGAAATCAAATGGCATTTATGGGAGGGAAAAAATAATAATAACAAAAAAAAATTTAAAAAAGATTCTCAGAGCCTAGATCACTTGTTTACCCAGAAAAGATTAACTTACTAACTTTCTAGTGTTTCATTAGGTCTGTGCTTACAAACTTTATTTTTTCAATAAAGGCATGAGTTAGACTCCTTTTCCTTTCCTTGGTATATCAGGGAGAAAAGAGAAAATTCATTTCTCCCTCCTCTCCCTAACATCCTCTACTTCTGTATAAGTAACTGTGGACATATACACACATGTCCATGGTCTGTGACTATGTACATACTTCCCAGTGACGCTGGGTGCTTCCCTGTGGGCTGGGCTCTCCCTCTCCGGCAGAGGAGGGCCTTCAGTGCAATTAGCATTAAGGGTGGTGTCAGTTTACTGTGGAGTTCACTCCCTTCCTGGGGCTCTGGAACCTCAGTCGCTCTTGCCTGTGTTGTCAACTAGATGGCCCATGTATCCAATGGCAGTGACGAGCACCTAAAAAGGCATCAGGCAATTCACCCCCACAAAGGTGAGAAAGTCAAAAGGGAAAAGTAAGGAAACTTCCCTGTTGGGAGAGGAGAATTGCTGAGTATGGCAGGAAACTGACTCTGCTGGAACAATAAAGAAACGCGGGTCTGCTGAGGAAATAGTCAACAGAGAAAAACATAGAATAGGTGGGTGCTTTTGTCTATGAGGGTGGATGGAGTGGGATGAAGAGAACAGTGCATTCCCTCTCACATTCCTCATTCTCTCCATTTCTGCTCTAATTGGGTTTCTGTGTTAAAATTAAGTACCCCTCTCCCAGAAAGTACAACAGATGGGATCCAGCTGAACTTCAGTCATGTTTGCATGGCCAGGTTGCTGCAATTAGACCATCACTGCCAGCAATTCAGTGATGCACCTTTTGGTGTTCCTTTTCTGGAGGAGGACAAAAGTCTCAGCCTCTGACCTTAATGCCTCTAATGAAGGCTAAAATGTTGTCACCATAAAATATACTGACTTTACCAAAAAAAGTCTTTCTCAACAATGAGGTCTACAATGCAAGCACGTCTTATGCCATTAGACACCAGCTGCTATCATCATTTTTGAATGTTACGTTTTAGCCATGTAGAAGGTGACTGGAGATCATCCAGCTCAGCGCTAAGTTGGAATGAGATGCACAGCGTGCTCCAAGAGATGCGGCATGAGAGAGGGAGCCAAGCGCTCCTTAGGTGCAACTCAGTTCCTGATGGAAACTTCTGTGATGTTGGTCAAGTCATTTTAAGTATTCCTGGCCTCTGCTTTCTCATTTTCTAAAGGAGACTAAAGACTACCATTTCACAGGGATATTATGAGGATTTACCTTAAAATGTAGTTCTGAGATATTTATAATGGTTAATCAGCTTTTCCATTATGGAGTACTTATGTTATTTGGCTGGCTTCAGCCACACGAATTCACACAAATGCTATACATAGAATTCTTTGGTGGAATATTTTGTGTTTGGCTCCTCTGAGTCACAGTTTCCATTCAAAATGAACAGTAAAATAATTTAATTGTTTTAATCTAAAATATTTTTCATGAAGAACCTCATAATAAATGCTTTGGGAAGAACTCGGAGACGAAGCATGATAAAATCATTAGGCTTAAATATCTCATCAGGGTCAAAGGCAGATATGACTGCTGTCTACCAACAAGCTGCAGAATGGAAGAATGGGGGCATTTGTGATACAGCACAGGAAAAGGAAAAGAACTGTTTTAGCAGAGAGAGGACAATGCTGATCATTTGATGCTGTGCCAACAGCTGGCCCTGAGTAAGTTTAAGATGGAAATTTTGAAAAAAAGGTCCAAACTATCAGAAACGACTTCTGTAACAACCTTCCCATTGCAGGAGCTGAGGAGAAGCTGCAGCTTTTTTCAAGATGGAGATATGGTCACATTCAAAAAAATCATGTTCAAAAAAATCTGGTTTGCTTTCCAGTCCCGTTTCTTCAGCTACACCTGTTGTCCTTTGTCTCTTCTTCAATTCTGTTATCTATCATTAAGCTTCCAGTAAGAGTGGACATTATTATTTTAATATTAACATATGTATTAACATTTTTTATGTTAATAGAAAACCCATGGCCATTTTGAGAGAGGTTTATTCACTGTCCCTCAAGAAGATGAAACATGTGAGTCTCCGTAAGCTAATCTGACTATGTTACTTAAAATCACTTACTGGTTTACTGCTCGTGACAGGATGAAGACTAAAATTTCAAATTATTCTGATATCTTTATTCTAATGAAATAACTTCAATCAAAGATAAAAAATACCACCTAAAGGTTAAAACATATGATCATTTTCTTAAAAAAAAATCGCAATAGATGAAAACCCGATACTGAGTTTTATACGCAAACAGTGTGAGTGTGAAATTTTTATTAGGTCATCTGCTTTTAATTAAACATAACGTTTTTTTGTTATCCTCATGCTATTCTAGGATAGGATGTTTTTGTCATTTTATGGTTTCATTGGGCTATGGAATATTCCAAACAATTTGAAAATGTGGTTAGATTAGTTTTCCCTTGGGTTTGACCTCAGTAAACTTATCTTGCGGTAAAACTAGATTTCTTCGCCTTTATTGCATTTATTACCTCAAGACAGTTGTTGTGTGTTTAATTAATATAACATGAAAAGGGGGATGGGGGTGGTTTCTGTTCTGCTGGTTTCTTTTTCCCCTACCCCCGAGAGCAGCTTTGAGTCATGTCTCCAAGAGGTCCTACTCCCCGTTGCTAAAGAGGGCTGTTGTTCTGGGGAACAGGAGGGTGGGGGAGAGGCGATTTGAGTCATCTCAACTGGTTTGTCCTGGCATACGTTTCCTGCCCAGAAATTGGGATTGGCAAGGCTTGTCAGTGGCAGGCAGCCTCGCCGTTGTTCCGGTTGTGCCTCGGACGCGCCGGTGAGATGTTCGTGGCCACACGCGTTTCTTTAGGGTAGGAAAATGGAGATGAAGCACAGCTCCGGCAGGCGCTGAAGGCACTCAGAGGTGTTGGCCTGTGTTCCTTGAGGGTTTGTGGGCAGGTGAGGCTTTCAATATTGCTTTTAAGTGACAGACCGTTCCTTATATACTGTTCACCTCTCCTTGCAGCCATTCCTCAAAATAAAAACGTCAAGCCCTAGTTAGCACGGTTGCATTTTTCTTGCGGCAGCCTTTTCTGGCAGGGAGAGCCGGTAATTGCTAATTGTTCAACGCCTTTCAATAATTCCCTAATTCCGCCGCCCCCTCCCCCTCCCCCTTTTTTTTTTAATTTATTTGCGTGGTCTGCTGCACACAAAAGTTTTCCCGAGCGGTGCCGGCGCACTGGTCACCACCAACCTTTGCTTTGCAAGCCATTGCTTACACTTGAAAATATATATATATGTATTTAAGAAACAAGGCGTCTTCCCGCGGTGAGGTGCTGGTTTTCCGCTTTTTTTTTTTTTTTCCCCCACCCCCCCGCCAGCGAAGGGGGGTGGTGGTGGGGAACGTGTGTGAGGGGGGAAGGCGGTGTGGGGAGAAGAGAGCGAGGCGATGGCCGTGTAAACCCAACCTCGGGGGCGAGGATTAAGCCTTAATGTGCGCCAGACATTCCTTTCCCGCGGAGATGCTGGCCGGTGCTGAATGCGGCCGTGTCTGTGTGAGGCGAGGGAGTTTCCTGCTTTAAATCACCAGCAGGCTCCGGCTGGGCGTTCCCGCTTCCCCCCACCCCCCCCGCCTCCAAGCCACCCCCCCCCGCCTTTCTTTTTTTTTTTTTTTTTTTTTTTTTTTCAATGAGTGTCCTTTGTGTAACCCCGCTAATTCAGAAAAATTCTCTGCGGTAATTGGAACTGCCCCGTCACGTGGCTGCCGCCCGCCGATTGGTCGCCCTTAATTGGCGGGTCGCTATAAGAGCGGCGGGCGGCGGGCAAAGCCCCGCTCCGCTCCCGGCTCCGGCCCGCGGTCCCCGCTCCGGGGGCCGCGGGCCGGAGCCGGGAGCGGAGCGGGGCTTTGCCCGCCCATCGGCGGGGTCTTGGGGCGCCTGGGAGCCGCCTGTCATCAGGAAGCCCCGCTCGGCCACGGGTGAGTGGGGAGCGGCGGCTTCACCCGCTCAAGGGAGGGAGGGGATCGACCTCACCTGGGGGAGGAGGAGGAAGGGGGGGGGGGGGAGGGAAATACCGAGGGGGGGTGTCTCCCAGCTCTCCCCGCTTTATTTTTTTTTTTTTTTTCTCTCCTGGAGTTCAGGTGTAAATTGTAAAGGGGGGGGGAAATAAACCTTCTCCTGCGTGCGGGGGTCCGAAAGGGGAAGGCTGGAGCGGCGGGCTGCGCGAAGTTTGCTCAGCTATTGTTTTTCGTGCGTGGAAGCTGAGAGTGGCTTTTAAACCGCTGGCTGGGTGCACCGGTGGCAAAAATCACTCGCTTTTCTGCGTGTTAAAACTCGATCTGGCGTCCCACGTGCCTGTTACTTAATTTCCTCTTAAGTATTTAGAAGAAAAAAAAAAGTAATGTACTTCATAAACGTTACTCTCCTCAAGGTAGAAATATACTGATATTCAGGATGTTGGTTTTGACTAGACTCCTGAATATAGCGTGATCCTAGAAGCTCTAAAGAAACCAAGTTACCGTGTGAGTGCATATAATTGAAAGAAACAATTTTGTTTTTGAATATGATGCATTACTTGTTGCTGTGAGAACTGCCTGCAAGTCAGATGGGAAAGAGCAGTGCCTGTAATATATTGTAGACCTTGCATATTGGTCCATAAGGTAAAGAGTGGATATATTATGTGGCAATTGTAGCTTAGGTTTCAAATACTGCTGTTTAACTTTGTGAGCTTTATTTTTACTTTCTCTTTGAGCTGTAACTTCTTCAAGAGGCATTTAGAAAACACTTTGGTTACAGGTTTAAAGGTATCATCCAGAGTATGCTCTTCTTAGTTGGTTCTGATGCATAAAACACTGGTTTTCTTATTTTTAAATCTCTTGCTTTCATTTGTCTCAATTACCCCATATGAAGGTTTTTCCGAAAGGGAAATAAAGAAACTAGCTAGTGTTGAGATTACGTTTCTGTTATGAAGCTTGTCCTAATTGTTCAAAGGCCTTTCTCTCTTTCCTAATACAATTTTCGGAAGCTCTTTGAACAATGCTGTACATAAAAATAGAGCTCAAGGTTGTTGTGTAGCTAAATTTATTGCAAAAAGCGAGTAGGAAATGTCTAATAAGAGAAGCAATAAAAAGAATAGATTTTGAGATAAGCATGTCTTCTGGAGGCACTATGCCTTTGCAAATCAGGATGATCGTAACCCAACTTCTGCTATTGGAGTCTTAGCTCAGGTGTGGCTGGTCACCACCTGAGGAAAGTGCTCTGTTTTCAGGCTTGAGCAAACAGCTCCGAGGTTCTGCGATTGTGGTGGGGCTGGGGAGCAGCTCCCTGCAGCTGGGTACGTTTTTACTTATAGATTTACCAATTAAAATTCCAGAGGAAGAATTCATAAGGTTAGCATTCTTGCCAGAGGTCCCCCCTGCTCCCTTCCCCCCACTATCCCGAAAATAAGAAGCACATACTACTCTGCTTAAATAGTCAAAGCTTGAAAAAATGTAACTGTAGTTGATTTGCTGTCTATTAATAAAATGATCAGTCACCTCCCACTGGGCTTCACTCACCTGTTTTGAAATACTTGTATGAGGTGAAGGCTGACTGATTTAAGCATAAACCAAAATTTTGTGAATTAAATAAACATGTTGCAGTCTAATTCTGTTTAGATCATGTCTGTTACTTGTATTTTGGTTTGTGTCATACTGTTGACTGTTCCAGTTTATTCATTAAAAAAAGCCCTTACGTTTTGTAGTATATGATCTCAGGCAAAACCACATTTCACGCTCATTCTGTTAGTATGTTTTTGCTCTTTGATTTTTGTAAGCATATGTAATGAAAATATTTGTTCTAAAAAGAAAATACTTGGAATTACAAAATGCTGGGAGGGGGAAAAAATCTGAAATTAGAATTGCCACAAGTAAATTTTACCATGTATCTTAATGGCTGTTTTTATTAATTGTTGCAAGTGGTGGTGCTTAATGACTGATATAGAGAAGGGCAGACATGAGAAATGTATAAAGCAAGTTGTTTTTGTTTTGTTTTTTTTTTTTTTTTTTTTTTTTAGAGTGACAGTTGTAGTCTGTGTCATCTGGCATCTTAGATGCTGAAAGAGTTACACGGCTGGCTCACTTCTGCCCCTGGTTTATTCAGTTTTTTAGTAGCACTTCAGTGGTGGATGGTTTCTGTAAAATATTTTGATTGTGTGGATGGCAAGACGTATGTGTCGAGCTGCTTGCCTGTGTGATAAAGCAGTGCTGAATAGTGTTACCCAGAGTTGTCAGGTAATAGCAAATTCCAGACTCCTTATTAATTTTTATATTCTTAGACAATGTGCTGGTGCATGTTGCACGACTCCCATTTCACACATACACACACCCACCTCCTGGATCCAGATAGCTTTTTTTTCCACCAAATGGATTTTTCAAATGAGGGAGATCACCAATCATTCGAATAGCTACAGTGACCTATGGAAGCTTCCAATGCATTGTGTGTGCCCCTCTACCCTGTAGCATCTTGAACTAGTTAGATTACATAGGTCATTTCAATGTCTGAATAGATCCCCCCCTCCTAAAATGTGGTGGTGGGTTGCTTTTGGTAGTATTATGGTTCACTGTGTCTTGGAACATTCTCTTTCCTATGCCCAGGGCTTGTTTTTTGGGTTAGCTGTTAAACATCTACATAGTCTTAAGGAAAGCTTTTAATAGGCAAGGATACTTGTTTCCAATCTCTTGAGAATGTTACATTTATTATATAGTAAAGGGAAGGAGGAGTTGCCCCTTAGTTCACTTATCTTGACTGCAGGTCTTTGAGCAGTAAGGTATTTTTTTCCCCTTTATATTCTTCCCGTGCTGAGGTTTGAAAACTGGATTCTTTATGTGGAAGCCAGTCTGTATCAATGCAGAAACATTCTGTTCACCAGTCTGTAACTCTAGTACTGCAGATAGTTCTTCTGCACCTATACCTGTTATAAATTCAGTGTAATATGACTGAAGCAGTTTTCCTGAAAGGGTCATCAGGCTATGGTGCCTGACTTGATTTGCTCTTGCAAATAACTTATCACAACAAGAGATGAAAAGTTGAACTGATGTTACTCGTTTCCTTGGGATTTGTGAGAAAGAGGAAACGCCTCTCAAAATAGATGCGTAAGAGGCATGGTACCTGTATAGGCTCATTATAGGCTCTTAATATTGCTTTAAGTACCTTGTTGAAAATTCTCGGCACCAAAAAAAAAAGTTAAACCTAAGTACTGGATGGGAAGACTGAGGTAGAGTATATATCTGAATACTTGTGTCTCCTACACACATGATAAACTAAAGCCACTATAATTACATTTATAATGCCAAAACATCATCATCAACTCATTTCTGTGAATATCTTGTATTGCTCATAAAAGCTGATGAGCAGTAAAGATTTAAATGAGTGATTTACTGGTACAAATCGCAGTATCTTAGAAGTTCAACAGTCACAGGACAGAAAATCTGCTTTTATGACTCAGATGGATGAAACGAAGTTTAGGGAATGAATTGACTCAAAAAACCTTGCAGAGTTGCTGCATGGCTTTGAAGCTGATGATGGAGTGATGACCTACAAATAGGAGGTGTGAAAATGAAAGGACTATATGGCACATAAGAGGTTCTCTGGACTATAATCCTGGCCGAAGGGTTAAATTAACTTTTTTTTTTTTTTAAGCGAATCCTGTTGGCTGTATTTCTGACCTGTTCTTAAAGATATCTGACACAGGCATATTGTGTAATTCCCTGCGGGAAAGCTTGCCTTCTGTAGGCTTGCCTAATAATAAAGATACTGCCTAACCTGTCTACTCCTAGTTGGTAAGTTTGAACTTCAACTATTTGCCCAAGAAGAACAGTTTATACTTCATTTTCATGCTGATGTTCTTGTGCACTGTTATATCCCCCCACTGTCTCAAAGAATCAGATCATCTCATTGCCTAACTAGAGCTTGGGAAAGGTGGGACTGGGTATGGCTCACAGGAGAGCGCTGTCTGTAATTTCCTAGAAATTATTCTGTTTCTAGAGAGTCTGATTTCCTTTTAAAGGTGAAAACTTTTGTCTTTGACTGTAGTATACAACAGCTGAATAACACTCATTTAAGTTCAGGGAAGAAGTACTGTTCTTTTAGAAAAATATACTCTATTGGCGCAGCTCATACTACATGTTATAAGATTGGGTATTGAACAAGGGAAACTGATGATCTGACAGAATTATTGCCTAGAAACACTGAGCAGGCAGGGTTTTTCTGAGGTGGAAATACTCGCCTACTTTTTGTATACCCTTGTTCACATTCTTACCTGCTCCTAAAATGTGCTTTATTTTTCAGTTAGAGCACATAATGGCTGATCTGTTCTAATGTTTCTTTCAAGAAATAAAATAAGTTTTCTAGGCCAGAGTAGTTGTCTTGCAGACTTTTGCTATTATCTTACTGATCACACTAAAAAGCTGTGCTTTTAGCCTAGTGTCATATGTGCATAACTAATATTTTTGCATGACATCCAGCCATGCCAAACTCTTATTAGTGCATACATCCACATTGGTAATTTCTTGGTGTCTCCAAAGATCTTTGTAAATGAGGGAGTTAAAAAAAAAAAAACAAAACAACCCTTAGTTCTGAATGTGTGAATGCTTATTTACATGCTTGCTTTTAGTACCAGTGATGCAACTCTCCCAGTGAATCTGCAGATTGGAGTTATTCTCTACATAATGTGAAGTTAGTGTCAACAACTTGAAAATAATTGTCGGTCTTCTAATAGTAATTCTAAACTACATCTTTACAGTAACTACGCTGATGCGTATGTATCTTCTTCCAGAACTTGGATTCATTTTTGCCCATTGGCTTGTGCTATTGAAAAGTTATGCTCTGTAGTTATTACATGATGAAATTTATCTGTTTCATAATCATCTTGAGCCAGATGTTTCACTTTTCTTCATCATCAGAAATATCTACTATTAATAGGTGCATAGTGCTGTGCAGTTTTGGAGCTGTCTTGGTCATGGTGAAACCGCGTTTATAAATCAGTGCTCATT
This sequence comes from Numenius arquata, assembly GCF_964106895.1. Taxonomy (NCBI): domain Eukaryota; kingdom Metazoa; phylum Chordata; class Aves; order Charadriiformes; family Scolopacidae; genus Numenius; species Numenius arquata. The sequence continues at coordinate 45,696,598 of NC_133576.1, forward strand.
TTAAGAGCAACATCTGGTCTAAATTTTGCAGCCAGCTGTTCACACCTTAAGGAAAATATCACAGGTCTGGATGACTTGTGAATAATTAAATATTTGTATTTTACTAATCATTTGCTGCTCTTGCCTAACAAGTGTGTGGTTGGGCAACAGACATCAAATGCTTTCTATTAGCAAATGTTGTCTGTATCTTCACTGGAAATACTTTGAGTAGCTGTGGTTTTGAGGGGCCTGTTTTGTTTTGTCTTTTTGATTTGTATTGGGGGGAACAGATGTTAAACAAAACCCCAAATAACACCATTGAAAATATTTAAAAGAACAGATATATACTTCTTTAATATTGGTACACAATCTCTCTTTAAATTTCGGGCTTAGTTAAAAGGTACGATATCGTGATAAGGATGGTCTGGCATGTGGAGGTGTGCTTTACAGAATGGGATTCGATTGCTTTGAATGAGAGATGATCATGCGAGTGTGAACATATGATAGGATTCCTGGTTTTGTATAAAAACAGATGTTTGCCAGCATGCACCTGTAAGCACAAAGGGCAAGTTTGTGTGCTAGCGAATTGGCCAAAAAAAAAAGCTGAAAAAATCAGGAATATGATGAGATGGGATACTTGACCATCCTGATTGTTTCAGAATCTAAAGAAATTTAAAGAATTGAGAATTTGGTCTTTTTTTGAACTATTTCCTTAAATTAGTTAACACATGGGAAGATCAAACTTTCAGGCAAATCTTGCAAGCTGGAAAAGTTCTAACCAAATTCATTAGTTAGTAAGATGACAACCTTTGCATGGGGGAGATCCCCATGTAGCATCAATAAATATGTAACTCTTCAAATCTATGGCCTTAGTTAAGCTTCTGAATGAGTTCATGAGAGTTGTAATATGTAAATACTCATCATTAATGGCTATATTTGTAGTACTACTAATCACTTATCAGTGCATAATTCTTTCTAAATCAGTTGAATATGTCTCTTCAAAAGCTTGAGCGTATTTCTTTAGGTGCTTGATAAAGCACTGACTTCTCAATAAGTAAATGAGAGTCATAGTGTTCTGCCAGATACTGTTTGTGCTTTGGGTATATGTGCTAGTAGTAATCAGTTTGCACTGGCATTATTAATGAGCCTCAAAAATGAAGTCTGCGCTTGATTTAGTCCCTAGTGAATGAAAAAAACTTTATCATCAAGAATTGGCGTTTCCAACTTACCCCTAACAATAGCAAAACCAGCCTTTGGGATGCCAGCTACCTACATGGGATGGGTATTTTGTCCTATGAAACGACAGGAGGACGAAGTGCCTGGGGGGGTGGGAGGGGTGGCAGTAGGCAGGCTGCTGCTGCACAGGCTGCTGCGGCTGGAGCCAGAGCCCTGGCTGGGAGAGCTCTGCCCCTCCACTGAAATTCCTCAGGGAAGGAAGGAGTGGATGGGAGGCCTCTCCTCCCCACAAGCAGCTGTGGAATGAGGATGAAATCCAATGTTTATTCTTTCTTCCGGAAACTATAGGAAATATAGTGCTTGTGTAAGTTGCATAATAGTATGTGCAGTTGTGATAGGGAGAGCCCGAGTAGGGCGCAAGAAGAGCGAGGTGTTAGAAACTTCTGATGCTCTCGGAGAGGGAAAAACCTGCAGCACAGGGTATGAAAGCATTAAACTGCTCTATCGGGGAGCTGCCCTAATCCTTGCTTAAGGGAGATTTTCTTCTGGTTTCTGAGCATCCTTAAAAGGGTTTTGACCCCTGGTTAGTAGGTGCCAGCTAAACCCCTGCTGCAGTGCAGGGTCGTTAGCACTCGGGTGTAACTGTTAGAGCAAGTAGACAAGAGGATGTGCACTGTGGCTGGGGTGAGGGACTGGAAGTCAAGTGACTGGTTTGTTTCCACTCGGCTGCCTAGTGTAAGCAACCTTTTGGTGGGTGATGTCTGTGATTTATTTGTGTTTTATCTTTTAAGAGAGTTGCTTACTTGAATGCTGCTGATTGTCCTGTCTTCTCCACTGTTGTCAGCTCCAGGAGTCTATCTTGGTTTTGTAATGCTTGGATGTTCGAGAGGTTGAAATGACTGATGATAGCCAAGCTCTCTATCTTAACATATAGAACGTAAAAATGCTACCTTTGGTTAAAGAGATGCAATATGAGTGAGACTTCTTCATGGTGGCACTGCTTTAGCTGGGTGATCACCTGCCTCTCTGGAATTGCTTAGACACTGTTAGTAGAGGAACATCAAATGGGTCTCACTATAATACAGCAGCTGCACCTGGAGAAGGCAAAATCTCGCTTCACATTTAGAAAGCCAAAGGGTGCTTTCTCACAACTGGTTTATGGCTTTGGGAAGAATGAGCCTCTGGGACTCCGAAAGCCATATGCCATCTTAGTGAAAGTACAGATATCAGGATGATGCTCAAAGTTGCAATGGCTTTGCTGGGTTTGCTCAGCCGTTTACAGTAGGCAGAATGATGGGGAGAAATGGTTCACTTCTGAATGTGAAAGGTGATGCCTTGTCTCCTAGTAGCTACATTACTAATAGCAGCAAGGCTACTGAAGGAGATATCTTTGTGTAAGAAAAACTGAAATGTAGCACTTGTTTCTTATGCTACAAAAGAAACCTCTTATGACTGTTATCCTATCTAGATGTCTCTTTCTTGGAAATGATGTATTTTAGTAGCACTGTTATATAGCAAAAATTCCTCTGAAAAAGATATGTGGATCATATACTAGAAAATGAGTACAGAAGGTGGCATTATATTTGAATAAGAAACCTCTAATTGCCTCGTAACTGTGAAGTACCATGACATGTCTTGCTCTCCTGTTAGGCACTGAACGCATCAGCTAGATTATCTGATCTGGTAGGGAGGAAAAAAAGCTGTACTGACAAGCTGAATGCTCTATTTTCCCTAGGAGTTTCTGCCCGAAGAGTTGCATGTTATAGCCAAAATGCCCCTCGATAATGTGTAACTTCAGAGTTTATGACTTGGTTTGGGTACTTTCAATGTACTTTTGCTGCCTGATAAATTGGTCTACTGGAACTTTCTAAATTCTTGGCTGAGGTAAAGAGCATGTAATTCTGTGGTGGAGGAGCAGTATGCAATTCAATACCACATAAGTACACATCAATTAAAAAGTGCCTAGATATGGGCAGGGAAGCTTAGTCAAATATTCCTTTAGGGGGAAAAAAACCAAAACAAAACACTTGTATGTTGTAGGTAAAGCTGCTTCTTTGTGACAGCTTGGAGAGCCAAAATCATTGGGAAAACTGTTCCTGGGATGTCAGGTTAACCTTTTTTTTTTTTTTTTTTTTTAAAAGGGTTACATTCAGAAGCCCAGCTAGGTAAGAGCAGCAAAGGCTCTAATGGATGTCCTGAGCAGCATAGTTCTGTAGTCAGACCAGAGGTGTTTTCTTCTTGGAATCTGGCATTTACTTCCCCTAATTGGTTTGGTGCAGAGCTGCTTTTTTGGCATCTTGTGCTTGTAAGTGCAATTTTTATGGAATTTAGGGATACATCTTACGCTTTTGGGATGTGTTGATAATCAAAATTGTTAAAAGAACTTGCTTAGCAGACACCTTGATTTAAAAACAACACACCCACTTCATTGTGATGCTATTCAGGGAAATGATTCAGTGCAGTTTCGGTGGGTTTAAACAATGGCTTAGTGGCACACCTATTTTGTAGAAAGCTGGCTTTTAAATGGGATGCCTGTTTTCTGCAAGTCTATACATAGCTAACAGCCACAAGGTGATACTTGGTAGTACACGTCCTGAACAGAGCCTCCTCCATTGCATACTATTTTCCCATGCACTGAAGATTGCCAAGCAAATAGGTAACATTGGAATGATTGGTTGAATCCTTCAAGTTTCATTTTCAGAACTGTTTTATCTTGCAGTAAAACAGACCTAGGAATGAGTTTATTCACACACAGTATCTACATTCAAGTCCATTTGAAATGGTACACTTGGGGTTTTTTTTTTTCACTCTACACACAGGTTGTAATAGCATGCTAGCTCTTTTATCTTTTTTTGTTCATGGCCAGTTTGAGTTGCAACAGTAAAATACACAGCAGAGAGCTCACGGTCTTGAGCTAAGCTCACATTCTTCACTTCTGTGCATAAATTTGTGTTCAGAAACAGAAATAGCAGAGCTGACAGTGAGTGGCAGCCTGTAGTGATAAAGATGTGTTGTGAGTGCAGCTTCATGCAGAGCACTGGCACGTCAATACAAAATCCCTAGCTGAAGTCTCTTAAATACAATGTGAACGTTGCCTGCTTTATCCCTGCCCGGGTGCATCTTGGGCACACATCTGAGAGTGACTGTGCAGTGGATGGGTACTGTACAAATGAGTCAGTTCCTGTTCCTTTGGCTGAAGCTTCGTTAGGAGTTCTCAAAAAAGTATTTCAGAATGTGGATGTGGTCAACATAGTCATTTTCCAGGCATCTTAAAGGAAACCCACATCAACTGTGAAAGTGAACTTTGAACTCCTCTGTCCTGCCACTAACAGAACTTGAGCAGTGCTGGATAGTAATGCTTGTTTGCTTCAGTCTATGTCTTCCCTCACTGTTTGCCAGTCTTGCCCTTAGGATTAAGTGGCCAGTTACTTTTCAGGAGAACTTCCAATGATGCGTCTGTGTATGACTGATTCACTGCTCCACTGGTGGTATGTCAGCTAGACATGTAGTTAGAAGCAGCTTCTGACAAATTTTAGGCCACATTTAGTTGTTCAGCATGCTTAGGTAATACTGTAAGCAGTTAAACCCACTAGAACCTGTAGTGTTATTTCCCAGTTGTTATGGCAAGATGTGGTACAACGCTTTACTTGTACTATACCTCCTAGGACTTAATATATTGTTTTAGCTGAGTAAGTTCTCTTGAAGGCATCAATTATTAAAAGGAGGTCTCTTTTTTTGAGGTGTCAGATTACTTTCGCTGAAAACGTTTGTCTTGTACTCTGAATCTTTGCCTGTTTAGAATGGCTTATTTTTAAACAACTTTACAATAGTCTTCCTGGCTTATGCAGTGGATTTTTTGTACTTGTATTACTTGTGATTATGTACATATTATGCAAGATAAGAAGATACCAGGATCTAGGCTCTGAATGGCATTATCTCCAAAATGACTGTTTTAATACACTTCCTGTAGTTTACTGATATGTGCAACTCTGCCATCTAATTGTTATCTTGTGCTGATGTTTGTATTCGCATAGTGCACTGGATTTCCCCATCGGTTACCCAGTGATGCTGCATGAGGCATTCTGCCAACAAAAGGGAGATGTTTCCCCTGAGAGCATTTAGAAGGCTACTACAGTGGGATGGTAAAGCAAGTCTCAGAATGGCAACATACACTTCATTTAGAAGGAAACGCTACTCCGCAGATGCTGGGGATAAAGTTTTGAATGTGTGTTGGAAAATGTAACTCCCAGGTCTCTTATCTGGTAACCTGTGCATTATATACAGCGCTAACTGTGCTGCGTAAGTAGAAAACAATTAGAGTAGAAAAGCTGTGTTAGCCATAACTCTAAAGGCTGTGAGTGACTCGACTCTATTAGTAATGTGTTTAGCCTTCCTTACAGTTTTTGACAAGGAAAAAGGAATTGTTTCATGCCTTACTTCACATGTTCACAGCAGTAGTTGTGAATCTCTTATGGCCACAAATAAAATTCTGAAGCTGATCATGTCATTAGCAGACATAGAATGGAAAGTCAAGAGTGCCTCTTGTCCTTGCTGCCTGTCAGAAGTGTTCATGCGCATGTTTTTGTTGTGTGCTTCCCCCCATACCTTTAGAAAAGAGTGAGGATTAATGAGACTGGCTATTTGATACTGGTTCCTGTGTTACTGCTGCGCATTACAAAATATCAAGTGTATCCAGACTTTAGCAAATGGTTTATCAGGAGAAACCTACCTGGTGTTTTTATATGCTTAAATAATAGAATTTTAAACCGCTATTATACTACAAAGACATCTTTCCTTTTTTTTTCCTCTTCATCTGATATTAAGAATGAAAGTATACAGTGTGAGATCTGAATTTAATATGGCCACATTAAAGTTTTCTTAATGTCATCTTGACCTGTAATAGCAATCTAGTTCTAAAGGCTTTGCGTCGAAGACTAAATTTAATTGCAGGACTGGATCTGACACATTCCTGACTGTTGTGCAGTTTATTTTGCGGTGAATGTAATTTTCCTCCTTCAGGTGACCTTGCTTTTAGATGAACTACTGTGTATGAATATAGAATTCTCTGCCACTTGTCTTCTATTCTTATTACAGAGATAGCTACTGATTTATTTTTTTTTTGAAACAAACAAAATGTCTACTGACATACTTATATCAGTATGTCTTGCAGCTCTAGAGAGATGGAGACCACCACACTCGTTAAACCATCTCTGCTCTGAAGCGCTATCTTCATTCACAATACTGATGCAAATGACCACGTGAAATGGTTGGTCCGTATCCTCTGCTTGCTAATTCATATTTACTCTTAAGACAGTTTTGAGGTTTGTGCTTTTTAAAATGTTTATGGAGTTCAGACGTACAATAAGTTTTTGGGTTGGTTGGTCACCCTCACTGTTGTGCTTGGATGCTTGGTCTTTAAAATTCTACCTTTAGAGTATACGTTGCCATAACTTCTTTGTGCTGTAACTTTGGTGTCAAAAAAAGCCCTTTTGGGTAGAAAGTTATTGAGTTGGAGTAGGCCTGATTCAAAAAGGCTTTCTTGTTTACTCTAGCATACTGTGGATAATGCAGTACCTGAGTATCTTAAAAATGCTTTGAATAAAAAACCAAACAATCCCACAGAACTCATAAAACTTCCCAGGCATATACCTAGGACTTGCTTGTGCTCTGCAATAGTATTCTTAGAAATAGGAATAGATAATACTTGCATTTAAGATAAGATGTCCTATTAAGCGTCTGAATTTAACAATAACTAATGAATGGGCATTGCAGTAAATTAAGCTGGATGAAATAGGTCAGGTGTATCTTATGTTTCTATAACATAGCCTGTAGTCACAGTCTGTTTTTTTTAAGTATGTGTTAGGAATCGGGAATAATGGCTTCTCATCAGAGTTTTCCACTTGGAGACTGAAATCCTTTCTGTGTATATCATGGGCACTTCGCACACCCTTGAAGTAGTGCTTATTTGGGCCAGGTCAGGATTCCCCATGAGAAGCTCCAGTTAAGATCTGCTGCTATAATGCAGTGTTCATAACTCTCCCAGAGCAGCTTCTCAAATTTCAGAATTAGTTTAATCCCTGTCCATTACTAGACACTAGTAGTAGAGTGTTAATCTCAAAGTTTTGGTAACAGATATTGCTTAATATACAGTTCAAAACTGAGACTACCTTGTGATTCCTGTAGTCTACTGTTCTGTCATAACCTGAACCTATTAGGAGTCCATATAAGATTAAATATTACTGACATTTTGTACTATTCAGGATTTCCCTTCAAGGATCCTTTTCCAAGCCCACTGGTATGTTAGTCCTTTTTCTTTTCTCAGTATTGTGACTTTCTGTCACCATAGTCTCTGCCTGCCTTGAATAACTTTGCGACCTTCATTATAAGGTCACCTTAGTGAAGTACAGTATTGCTTCCCATTTGTCTGCCATGGATATACTTTTGAATGTCTGAATATTCCTAAGATTTGTGGGGTTTCTCGTCCCAATTAGATATTCAAGTGAGCTACCTTTGGGTTCTTTCCAGTCACATTTTATACAACAACAGTTCTTGGCTAATTTTTGTCTTTTTCTTAGAGACGGTTTAAAAACAGTTAATGTTATGGAAAAATTAGAAGATAATCTTGGCAAGATTATGAATACATAAAACAGCATGGAGGTTGTATCTACTGTGGGAGAGGATGCTTCTCCAGCTGGTGCCTCTTCTATTCTGTTTCATGGTAGTTGTATCAGTTGTACAAAATATTTCCACAAGTTCAGTCTTCTCTTCCAGGTTCCATATTTCCCTTTTGGAGAAAGGGATAAAGTAGAAGTTAAATCCTCATACTACAATGTGGTCACATATACTTTTTGACCTATTAAGTTTGTGGCTTTATGGTTTTTCTTCAGTATCCCATTTATCTCCCTCTTCTAGTATTAGGTTGCTAAACTATGCTAAAGACATCTTTGTATGTTACAAGTGGCCTTTAATTTATCAGTATTTAGTGGTGTTGTCAGTGTCTCTTGCATCCTTGAGGCTTACCCTAGACTTTTGTGCCTTTATACCTTAGTTATTGTGACATTTCCTAAAATCTTACCGATCAGCAGTCAAGTACATACAGAGTGCTTTTGTACTGATGGATGCAGCCACTTTTTTTGCCTACCTCTTAATTAGAGAAGATTTAGATTTGATATAAGGAAAGATTCTTCACTGAAAGCATTATCAAGCATTGGAACAGGCTGCCCAGGGAAGTGGTTGAGTTGCCATCTCTGGAGGTATTTAAAAGATGTGTAGATGCAGTCCTGAGGGACACGGTTTAAGTGGTAACTTGGCAGTGCTGGGTTAATGGTTGGACTTCATGATCTTAAAGGTCTCTTCCAACCAAAATGATTCTATGATTCTATTGGTATGATAAGTATGTCAAACATGAGAGGGTGGTCTGGCTTTGACTTGCACGTGCTACTCAAATGTTTAATAGCCTTATTAAACAACTCAGCTGATGGCTCATGTAGTGCAGTTCCAGATCCAAATAGGTTTTTCTGCTTAAAGATGGTAAAGTAGTACTGACAGCCATCTCTCTCCCCTCACTGCACTTGTTTGTCCATGTTTACCTAATCTCATCACTCTAGTGCAAGTGTGTGTATATTTATATGTGGGGAGGGAGCAGGAGATCTTAATTTAAATGGTTGTTTCAGTAAGACACAGTCATCTTGTTTCTCTATGGACCCTCTGTCCTCTTTGGTATTTTAAAAATCTGCTGGTTAAATTGTGAAGCTAGATCTGTGTGACTTCCTTCACAATGTGCTTGGGAATACCAATTTGGAGTAAGAAATTTAGTATCTTTAAAAGCATTTATCAGCTTTGATGCCACTGTGTCCTTTACACATCACCATTTCTGCTTTCTCTTAAGTTAAATATAGAATATTGCCTATCTAGAGCTGTGTGAATTGGTGTTTGTAACCTGCGTGTGACTTGCTGGTGTGTATTACTTCATGCAGATTTAATATCAGTACCTGTTGCTCTTCTGCTGAGCATATTTTTCTTCACTTCTTTTCATCTAAAGGAAGCAGAGTCATGTGAGCTGTGGGATAAACATACGCATTTAGGTCTCTGTGGCATAGTAGCATGCTGTTGTCATGTGATAATCTTCAGGCAAGATAAAATGTGTCCCTGGCTTTCAGATTTCTCTTGTAAAGATTTCTTAAGACTTAAACAATTGTGATCCTTATGTTCTTGTTGTTGTTGTAAGGCACTTCAACTTCTAAATAATTTGGAGAACACTTACCTAGAATACCAATTCTGGTTTAATTTCAAATTTTATGAAGACATTAACTGCATCTGTACTGTAATCTGGGAGTTATGTTCAGATTTCCAGGCTTCTGAAGGCTTTAATGTTCCCTAGTGACTTTAAATTTTTTTCAGATGTCCACCTTAACACTTCTTAAGATGTATGTTTTTGTTGAAGTTGTAGACTCTGCATTTTCTTAATTTGTATGTGGATAACAACACTCAGACCTTCCGAACGCATGTAACTTGCCCCTTGTGTTTCCAGAGTAAAGTTTACTTCTGTATCTGGTAACAAGTGTGACACCTTGGGTGGACTTTTCTCCTTTTTGTTGGAATGGTTTTAGCATTTACCAAGGGAAGGAAGGTGGCTGTCATATTATTTCATGTCTTGGAGCCAGAAAGCAAGTCCCTCTGAGTCATAAGGCAAAACAATGCCCAAACCATGCCTATAGCCCACGTTCCCCATCCTACAGGCTTACAACTAATTCGTTTAAAACTCTTATCTAGGTAGTCTTTGTATGTTCTTTCCCCGGCTTACCCAGGGCTGCTTAGAGGGCAAAGTTATTTTCCCTATAGAATAGTAAGGTGATCAGAAACGGTTTAAGCTCACATCATAAATGCTGTAAACTCCAGACTGCACTTGGTTGTAAGTGGGGTGTGGGGAGTTGTTTACCTCCCCCAGTTGAGTTCACTTCACAGGAAGGCAATTAGGAGGAGAAGGTGGAGAACAGGGCAGTAAACGAATTTATATTCACCACCCTCCTACTGTGTATTAGGGTGTGATTCAGGACCAGGTGGCTTTGTAGCATCATCTCCATAATTGAATAATCAAGTGCCTTATATTGCAAAGTTCAAGAACATATGAATGCTGTTCTCCTCTGAAGTAAGTACTAACTGCACTTGGAAGAGTAATTATCTTTAAAGGAGGTCCTTGAGGAGTATACAGAAGGATCACACTGTCAGTGCTGGGAAATAGTCTTAGGAACTGTTGCCACTCGGCTTATCCGACTTGTGGATCAAACTTGTCTCATCACTGGCATGCTTTCACTTATTCACTAGATTGCCATTTCACATTGATATTTTCTTTCCCTGGTATTCTCTGCACACAGGTATCCAGCATGAATAAATGACAGTGGTACTAAAGATGAGGGTCCCTGTTTTCCATACAGAGCGCGTACTATGCAAGCTTGAACTGCATGGTAACTTGACTTGAATTGTATAGTAAGGAGATAGCAGGACTTTGAGCCCAACCATCAAAGACTATGTGCTGTAGGCTTGTTTGAGTAACTTCAGCCAGCATGGGAATTTAGTAGTATTTAGTTTTAATCTCAGCTGAATCATATCTGCACTAAAAATGCAGTATTTCATGCTTAACCCATTTATTTTCTGTTCATGTTTCCGTTGGGTTGTTAGTCAAACTGTTAATATTTGGCATACTGGGGGTGTGCTGTTGCAAGGTGCATCCTGTTTAGAAGAAGAAAATTAAGCTACCTAAAAATCTGATAAAACAATTTTTTGACACTGAATCTTGCTTAGCATCCCTGCTATGACAAAGTTAATATGCTGTGAGCACCAACTATTTGCCTCTTAAATGGCTGTGTGGGCCTCTTCCATATAACCACTGTACCCTGATGTATGGCAGTAATACCCCCTGCACGGTAGGTCTGGCAAACCCATCACACAGGCGTGGGGGCTGCCAGCAGTCTGTGACTCCCACCCTGCCTAGGTCTGGGTTAAAGAGAGGAACCCAGGGGCACACAGGTTGGGGGGGGGAGTGGTTTGTTTGGTGGTTTTTGTGTGGTTTTTTTTTTCACTTTCCCACCTCTTTTCTTCTTTGGCAATCTCCTGCACTGTAACCCTGCCTTATTCTTAGAAATGCTGGGTTTGTGTCCACGCAAGCGATCTTAGCTGTAGGTGTTTCTGTAATACCATTAGTGTGCAGAAAGCTACCTTTCATATGTCTTGTGAAGCACTGAGCTAGAATCCTCTGGCAAGGTGTTCGTTTAACACCGTGGACCTAAACAGAAACTTAACTGGAGCTGTTTGCCATATATATATATACACACACACATATATATGATTACCTTACTGCTCATAAAATTGTGAATAAGTTAATTCAGTTTCTTATATTACCATCCAGTGGGCAGTTACAACGTGTTGGGGTACAAGCAGTTACTGACAATAGCTAACAACTGAATGCTACTTGCTTACAGAACAGTATGGTCCTGATGCAGGCATTATAGAAAGCAAGTTCAGTACTTCTTAGCATACAGAAGCCTCTAGCTTAGGAACCTTAACTTGTGTTTCTACCCTTCCATGGAAGCTTTGTGCCACTCTTCAAAGTTGTAGCCTAAGGTATTCATTATTCCATCATTTTTAGTGAACAGTTTGCTTAACTCCATATCCAACCTATTTTATTTATGCCTATATAACATTTTTAGTTGATCTGAAGGGTTTGGGTTTTTTTGCATGCTAGAATAAATAATTATTTACAGCATCCTCTATGGCTTTTTACAACTAAGCCAGCTTCTTATCTATTTGTATCAAATCCTTCAAAGACTCTGTCTGTGAAGTCAACTCAAAAATAGGTCCTGGTTAAAGGTAACTGTGTTTGCATTTATCAGCAATTAAGTTTTAAAAACAAGCCAGTTGGCCTCTGAGAATGCAACACCTTTAGGAAGGTGTTTTAGAAGGCTGTGCCAACTCTATACCTCCCTAGGCTTGCTCATACTAGTGTTCTCTGGCAAAGCAATTTAAAAAATGTCTTGGGCAGGATTTTCATAAATCTATTCAGCCCAATCAGAAGCTTCACTTAATGGAGCAATGTATAAATAGTGCGGAGAGTCAAGTGACCATCAGCTGGTCTGAATGGGTTTGACCACTACAGTCACAGGGTCTGAGGTATGCAGGAGCTGGGATCACTGAAAACATGCTTTGCTGCAGAGATATCCTGGCTCTGGTGTAATTATGTAACTGCAGAGGAATTCATGTGCGTAAGAATGTGTTTTAATTAGACACCTGTATTTAATGTTGGTTTCACATTCTGTATCATTACTGTGGGCTTTTTTTTTTAAAAAAAAAAAAAAAAGTAGCTGCTGCCTTGGTTAACTTTCCCATTTCATTAAGTAGTGCGTATTGCAACGCATAGCTGAACTGCGCAATTATGCATTTCCTTTATAAAAGTGTATGCCTACTCGGTTGAAACAATGCACTGATCTGTTTTACTGAATTCAGAACTTAAGACATAATGGCTCTTTGCCTAAGTTCATATTAGGTAATTAGAAGTTCTTGGCATGCTTGGTAAATACTGAAATTCCATTGTATTGTGCATTAAGCATGGAGAAATATTTCTTCAATAGCAGTGCCAGTGCACTGAAATATAAGTGTTTTGGCTGTCCCTGGTGATGGCTTTATTAAATCTCGGTGAAACTGTCAGCTCTGAACATGGGATGCTGGCTTACTTTCTGTTTGGGAAGTTACTGAAGCCAACATCCAGGTAATGACTTCTTTATTGAAAGCATCCCCCTGCCCCGCTTATAAATATCACAATTATGGATTCTATGCAAACTAGTAAAATGTCACCTAATTCTTTTTTTGTTCAGTTCATTTGACACCTGTGGCAGCACCATCCAGAACAAAAAATTTTACCAAATTCAATAACTTCATGGGAAGAGCTGTTGTTCAAACTCAAGTCATTTGTATTTCTTATTTCTTCCACACCTTCTACTGAATAGCTTTTCCTGCTTTTCATTACAGATTTTAATGCTTGTCAGTGCCATCCCTATTCTTATAATGTATTAGCCCATGATGTGACTCTCTCCCACAGAAAAGCTGGTTGATGAGAACCTGTTTGTTCTCTTTCCTGTCAATTCAACACCTAGGCCTTTGATTAAAAAAATGAGTTATTGGCTTTATTCAAACTGGAAAAAATACAGTGGTGTGTGTATCAGTTGCCATTCTCGCCTTGATTGATCTCCTTAAAGATCATTCAATCATATTAAACATATCTTGATTCAGCAAGTAAAGGTAGGAGTCTGTTAAGAGGTGATTCACAAATGTTCTAGTCACCTGCCTTTGTATTTGATGCACAGCAGACCTCCAGTAGGTTTTTTTCTTCTAATTTTCACTTGATCTGGTGATGGGCTCGGTTGCCTCTTGCGTTTTTGGCAATAAACCTTCATATTAGTATAGTTCACCAGTGTCAAAAGCTTCACCTGTCAGTTTTATAGATGACAGATGGTGGGTAGGTTTTTTTTTTTTCTCCAGTAACTTGGTATTTCTTGCTTTCATGAAGCAGTAAGACTCTTATCTGCACAAATATCAAACCCAGGCACTGCTCACCTGGGTCTGAGGATCTGTGGCCCAGGCTTACGGTCTGGCTTGAGACTTGATGTTACATACACGCAAAAAGCTCCTGCATCTCTGAGGTGTCCCCAAAACAGCTCTGAACTTGAAGTGATGAACCCTTTGTCTTCTGACCTTTACCTATAGTGGGTGCACATGCGCACCCACTGCTTCAGTGGTCTGAGGGTGGTTAGGAAATGGGGCTCAGTGGCTGTCCCTCAGCATACCCTGCCCTAGAGGATGAGGGGTGTCTGGGCTCCATGCTCTGCTCCTCCCCTCACTTCACTTGCGCCTCATATGGTTGCAAGGGACCTGGCTAAAACTCACAAATGCCTGAATAGTCAATAATGTAATAATTCAAAAGTGTTTTTATTAAAATAAAAACTAGTAATTTAAAAATAACACTTGTAACACCAAAAGTCTTGTAAATCTGCTGTCTGAGCCTCTTGGCCTCTCTTTGAAGACATAGTGACCATGACTTCGCTGGCTTATTCCGGAGCCTGCTTGACTGAGGATCAGACGGGAGATATTTCCTCTGACTTCCCTGAGTGGCCATAAGCCAGAAGTGCCTGTGGTGGAAGAGTTCTCTCCCTGTATGGGATAGGGTAGGATGACCCTTACCTCTGTGTGCTGCTAGGCTCTACCTGGGCGTGCTGCTTGCTCTGGGGATGGTGGCAATACAGTAGAGGGTTATGTTGGCTTGTCTTGAGGATTGTAGCCAGGGAAGTGTAAAGGTGTTGCCTACAAGAGGAGGGAAAAGTGGAGAGGTTGCATTAAAAGAATTGTGCAAATTGCCGAGTTCTCCAGCAGAGAAATGCCAGTATTTGTTTCCCAGCTTCAGTGCTGCCACGCTTGTGCTTCAGCGTTACGTACTTATTCCTGGCAAACTTTTGTCAGTTACGCAAGCTCCAGAGGTTAGCATAGGTACTGTATAGGGATTAAATAATGTTGATTCATGCTTAATTAACGCTGTTTGTGAAACTGTATTGTGGAAAAGTTCAGCAGGGCATGCATGCACCTCTTGTGCTTCTCTCACAATGGGGTTGTAACAGCAACCACTCTTTTCCAGAAGTATTCGATAGCAAGCTGTTCCAGTAATTTCCCTTCCAATAGATCAGTCTTTAATCACTGATATTATTGCTATAAGCCAGGCAAACATTAGTGGTAAAACTGCTCTAAAAAATTTAAATGATTAAAAATACATAAAAATACCCTTACAGTCAGTTATGGTTCTGTGTTTTTAAAAAACCCCACTCATCAGGCCAGTGACAGCGCTAAAATGCTCTGTCACTAAAGTCTCACCAGTTCCCAAATAAATGCTTTTATTTAAACAAATACTTGAAATACTTAATGAGCAGTTCTAACTTGATGCCTATTTTTTTGTTTGTCTTTACTGATACTGATTTATTTCTTCCAATGTAAAATCTTAACGCTTACTCAAAGACTTCAAGGAGTTACCTAGAGTATATTTCAGTCACCATCGGAAGACCAAGCGGCCTGTATCCACTAGGGTTTTTCTCAGATGTGCTTCACTACACTATAGCAGTTCCTGATCTGGTAGAGGAGCTGGGATTCCTTCATTGACACCAGAGGTGAAAGGATTTCAGATTGCCCTCAATGGGAGTTTTTATGCAAAGACTCGAAATGCTGCACTGATTTCTAATAGAAGTTAACTCTAAGCAGCCCCCCTCCTTCTCTCTGCTAAATTCTGTAGGAACAGTACTTCTTCTCATCGCAACGTGGGATAAGTTTCCTCATTTCAGGATTACCTCTGTGCCTTTGAGTTTACTTTTATTTACTGAATGCCCTTTCTGACAGGGTAAGAACAGGCTGTTTTTGAATAATTCACACCTGCTTGTACAATATTGTTTGAGGATTAGAGAGAAACTTAAGGTGACTTTGGTTCTGCTATTATTCTGCTTCACATTTGTGAGCATTTATTATCTGCTTTTGGGAGCAGGTCTTTACTAATACATGGGGATGAAACAGGTTCTTTCAGAATAAAGATACAAGAACACTGTGAGTGCTTGTTAATTATAAAAGCTGCAGGTATGACTGCATACCTGAGGTGACTGTTCTGGCAACACACTTTTCTGTTTACTGTCTACAAGAAATCTATGTAATGCCAACTGGAGAAAATTCTTTCTTTAAGAAGGCTTTTCTACAGAACTGTTTCATATACTGATTTCTGTTTTTCTAATTGTTTCTGCAGGTCGTGTCGGATTAATGCTGTGGATCAGTCAACCCAGAGCCTGTAGTTGTCCATCAATCGCTCAGTAGTCAGTGTAGATTCTGTCTTTACAATCAGCAGCTACATCTGGCTACTGGGTCTCTGATGACATCTCATATCTTCTATCTAGACTTTTTGTTGGATTTTTATCTTCTCTCCTGGGTGCAGAGCAAGTTCACAGTGCTAACAAGTTAACGTCTGAGGTGTGGCCCCAAATAAAGGATTGGATATCTGTTGGATCTACTTCACAGTAGGAATCATTAAATACCTGGATGTGGTGTATTGGAAAGCAGCAGTTTTTTCTGTAGCCTAGGCTTGGGGCTTGTATTAGTCAAAACTGATGAGAATATTTGCAAGTTTGAGCTAAGAAGATAGTTGGACTTCACTCTTTGCAGGAGAGGTTAAAGATTATTCATTGAAAAGGATAGGTATTAAAACAGGCACCTTGGCTGATTGTATGAATACCACACGTTAGGGGCGCAAATGAACTGTAAACTGCACAGCTGTTTTTTGTCGGTTGTATGGGAAGACTCTCCAGGTTTGGGGCATGAACCTGGCATACAATGTAGATTTCTGTGTTTGTTAAGCAACAGCTACATTGTCTGCTGGGTTTCCAGCTGCCTGGAAATACAAAGTGGAGGGTTATCTACACTTTTTTTTTTGGTCAAGTTACCTTCCTTATACCTCTGAGGAAGACAGTGCAATTGATGTCCAATTGCTGCCTCTCCCTCTGTTCTCACACAAGTGATCCAGCTGGTGTCAACTAGAGCTTGGAGCCAAGGTAGATCTGAAACTAGTTAAGAAAAAAAAGTTCAAGGGATTGAAGTGTTCAGACACCTGAGCATGAGTAGCTGTTGGGCAGAAGCTAATGCCTGCTGCCTATGTAACCATTAGTTTGCCTTGGTAATGGTGCTTCAATCTTTTTTTTTTTTTTTTTTTTTTTACTTCAGATGGAGAGCTATATATGTGTGTGCTGTACAGTTAGGGAATTCTTTTTTGGAGTAGTGGGGAGCTATTTATAGACCTGACTTTTTAAAAAAAAAAAAAAAAAAAAAATGTGCTGCACATAGCATGGCTTATACACAAAAAGTGCCTAGAAGTAATTGGGGAGGAATAAGCTAATGTCTTCAGTGCTAATACCAGCTGGATCTCTTGTTCCTTGAGCGACACCAAACCTGGTGTGCTTCATTTGTGCACTGTACCCAGCCACGCAGTGACAAAACAGGCGGTTTCAATTTGAGAACATTAGGCCTGGAACAGCAGGGGACTGTTGTCCTCAGACCTGGACTATAGTCACAGTAGTAAATGGGGAAGCTTGTGCAGTATATGTCTGTACTTTTAACCCTTCACTGGCAAGCTCTGTGCCATTTGCACTTTCATTGTGGAAGTAGGGAGAGTTGCGATGACCACTCAGAGGGAAGGAATGTATGATTTGGCTAAGCTTGTCTGTCCACTGGACTACACCTGGGTGAGTTTAGATCAGCAGGTATCCAGGACTCTTCCTCTTGAAGGGTAATACTTGAGAAGGCAGAAGGGTTGCTAAGGGAGGGCTGCTGTTAAAAACTGCTTTTATTAAAACAAATAAAATTTCTCATGCAAAAAAACTGTGTGTCTTTTTCTGTTTATTGTATCAAACTGGGTTTGCACCAAGCCTTGTAGGACCTAGGGAATATAAAGCTGTTCATTGCAGTGTCTAGTGTAGACAGCACCTCAATACTTGCGTTAGCCTGACTGTGCTCAAGAAATATACATTCATTTACACATTTCTAGTTAAGTAAAAATATACAGACAATTGCCTACTCCAAATAGTTGGTGCAAATAATCATGCCCCATTGAAATAACTGTGGATTGTCTATATAGCTTTGAAAGCTGCTTCGTAAAGTTGAACAAGGGTTTGTCCTTTGCTTTATATGTTGTTTTCCTCAATGCCAGTATGTTGAGATCTAGCTCTTTGGTTTTGCAAAACTGGTGAAGACATAGATATAGCTGAGTCTTTTCTTAAATGATCTGGCACTTTCTCAGTTCTTTGACTGATATTTCATTTCATATAGCCTCCTGAGTCTTGACCAGCATATGCACAATAGTCATAAAAAAGGCAACGTATTACTCTCTGAAATGATTTTGTGGCTCGTTTAGCTTCAACACTACTAAGACATCAGCAGTTTTTATAGCATTGCTTTGTTCCTGTGTTTATAGTTGTTCAACTGAGCTTTTAAGGATTCATGTCAGAATAAGGTATGTCTACCCCAATTGTTTATATGGCAAGCACCATAAAGCAATTCAAAAGCAGATTAACGTTTAGCATCAAGCCCCTCTCCTATTCAGTTTCACTTCCCCACTGTGTTTCAGTTAAACTTACGATGTTGAAATCCCCTTTGTGGGCAGGTACTTCTGGTTCCTCTTATTTTTCTGTCATGCTACTTGCTTTTGTATACAGACACCTTTTTTTTTTTTTTTTTTTTTTTTAAAAAAAAAGAAAAGCACACACCCTCCTCCGTGTTACCTTATTCTGAGGTTCTGGCTTTATTTTCAGTGTCTAGTATAGCTAATACAAGCATGTAAAAGTGGTTACTCTTCCTACTGTGATATTTATTTTTTTAGTTCTTTGTTCATTCACATCTATATGGATTTCAGTGAAACTGGCATATATAAATGCCTATCCCTTCCTCGCCCCTGTCAAGGGTACCATTACTACTCCTGATTAAACCGCTGCTAACAGCAGTCTGAAGTCCTCCTTCAACTTCAATGAAAGAGACTGGATCCTATGACATAACGTTTTCCACTTGTTCATCCTTAGTGGGGTTCTCTGAGTTTCCATTTTCTTTGAGCTTTCACTCCCAACACTAGCTTTGGCCATATTTTTATGATGCTTCTACACTGTGATGCTCATGAGTGCGAGGACTGACTAAGGTGCGTGCCCTTTCTCAGAAGGGAAAGTGAGGCCAGGGCTCTTGCCTGGCCAGAGGTGTCCCTCTCTTCACAGGATCTCTGAAACCAAGGAAGTAAATGGTGAGAACACAACTGCTAAATTACTCAGCTATGTCCCTTCTCCAAAAAGCGAAACAGAATTTGGCATTCAAACTTGATCAGTTTTTTTTTTTCCTGCACAATTTGTGAAGCAAATAATGGGAGCGAAAATAAGAGTGGCAGTTGGATCTCTTTGAACTAGTAGATTGGAGAAGATCATAACATTTTCATAATCTTATTTTCTGTTGTGTCTCAGTTTATGTAATACCTTCCCACACTGATATTTCTTCTGGTCCTCTGACTCTTTTAGAATTGACTTGAATATCTATTTAAATCTTAATACCAGGAAGAGCAATATTTTTACTTTCTGGCTCCAGATAACTACTAGGAAAGCCCCAGTGCCTACTGTTTCTCTATTCTGTGATGAATACCTCTGTGAACTCCAAGCTGTATTTTCTTGGCTGTGTTTATTCTTTCTATGCAAATCAAGATTCACAGAACTGAGAGGATGCATCTAGTCTGGCCTTGATAAACTTACAGCACGTGCTGACATAACAGTACATGGTAGTGACAAATACATTCTTTAAGTTTCTTCAAAAAAACCCTGGAGTCATTAAGCTTCTAAAATGGCAACAACAAATTTAAAACCTGAGGGGGGAGGGGAGGAACAGACACAGACACAAAAAAACAGAACTGCTTTAAATAGAACAGAATAGTGAATGGAGTGCTTTAATTGTTAAAGTGTGAGCAGTCATTCCAAATGGGAGAGCTCCATCCATTGGGCAGGTGGCTTGTAGTTAAACTATGGAAGCCTTCTGTAATTTGGACCTCTGTTGCTGCCCTGAGTAGCTGAGCAGGTTCTGTGCCTTGTCACACACCCTTTCTGGGGCTGTTTGATCGCTAGGGGCTGACTAGGCTGTGGCTGTCTTCCCAGCTCAGCTCAAAGGAATTCCCTAAGAAGCTACCTAGGGAAGGCTTGGGCAGAAGGAAGGTGTCAAGGTTTTTGGAGCAGTCTCTAGGAAACTTTCCAGCAGGCACCTTTTCTTTCCCTCAGCATGAGCAAGCAGTTTTCCAAAGGCATAAACACACCTGGGACTCCTCACCAGAAGTACCCTCTTAAAAATTTACTTTGGTGTCTGACTTAAATGATGTTGATGTACTTGTGCATCTTTATTCTGTAAATATCCCTCTGAGTTAACAGGGAAAATTGCTCTTCTGAAGTGGTGTTCAGGCAAGATGGACAGCCCTGGGACCTCTGTACTGTATCTCTCCGGGCCTTTCCTGTATGGTCATAACACAAGTCCTGTACCATGGTAGTGCTTATATGCAGTGCTGCAGCATTCATAGGGCCTGTCTACCATGAGGTTGTTTGTACTGGGACATGTTGGGTTTTGCAAAACTGGAAAACTAGACCTTGATTGTGGGTGTATGCAAAAGCTCTACTAAAGAGGTGTTGAGCTTAAGTGGTCCTTGGTGTTGGAGAGCCCCACAGCTTCTGAATTGATCCTGTCTGTGGCTAGCCAGATACTCAAAAAAGCACTTGACCAAAACTGTGAAAAGCCTTCATATCTAGTTTAATATTGACATTTTTCTCTTGCTGTGTGGCTTACAGCTTCTAGTGGTAGCTCAAAGAAGATGCTGAATTGTTTTAGGAGGTGAGAGGACTGCTCTTAATTTTGAGGAAGTGGCACACTATTGCTTGGCTAATATAATAGTGGCTGTCTACATATACAGCAGTGAGTTTTAGTTTGAAGGCTTTGAAGAACAGTTGCTGCTCCTACACATTAACAAACTATCCTTTTACATTGGTAATTTTTCTAGTTACTCTTAAATTTTGTTCTGTAGGTTGCTAAGTAACACCCGCACATATTCTATCTTCCATGTGCTCTGAATGCCAGTCTTCCATGCAAAACACCTTTCCAAAATTAGTGTCTGTCAGGCTCCTGAAAGGTAGTGGTGCTGTGATTTAAGTCAATCATGTTGCCTGCTGTAGGTGTTAATTCTCCCATCTAAAGACATTTGCAAAATAACTAATATGGTGTATCTCTGATTCCTTTTAGCCACAGGAAAACAGTATCTTCTGAAACACTAATTCTGGAAAGAGAAGTAAATTGCAGGGGGCACACTTATTATGTCAATTTGTTCATTATGGTGCTAATATATCTCTTTAAAGTTTAGTTTTATTTAAAGAGAAGAGTCCTGAAGGGCCCTGGGCTGAATCACTAGGTAGGTAGTTTTTCCTGCACCCCAAGGCTGCCCAGCCAATACCTGAATGGATAGGTGCTGAGAATTTTAGGGAGGGGCAAGCATTGGAAAGATGTGAGGGGAAGAGTCAATGAAGAGTATAGGAAACTTTCACTTTCTTTTAGTTTGTTTTACCTTGTAGGAGGAAGGATCTATACCTTCCATTCTTCCACCTCTAGAAATTCAGTGTACTGTTCCACATATATGCTCTACCAGACACTTTGGGTATTTTTCTTCCTCTGTTTGCCTGTGCTTATTCCCTGGTTGTTTGTGTAGTCCAGTTAGGTGAGCTGTGCTTGCTTTGAGAAGCATGTCGGCACCTGAGCAGGGCATCATGTATGCTAAGTCCAGGAGCTGTCGTTACTTTCTTTGAGTGGACCACTGTTTCATGAAGTTCACTTGAGCAGAACGCACACAGAAGAGTCTGTCTTGTAGGCCTACATGGAGCACTGAAATAACTCTGGATAATTGCAGTCTTTGTGAAACATTCATGTAAAAGACATGAAAATCACAGCAGCACAGCCAAGAATACTTCAACTGCAGCCTTTCCAATAAGCAAAAAATGAATGTATGAATGTAAAAGTAAACAAACCTGCCACTGCCTTTGTCTACTTCTGTAAGTCCAGGCAACTGCTGCAAAGCAAGGTGGCGGTGTTTGTCATGGTTACCACAGAACTGACTCATGAGCTGTAGGATTAGGAATGGCGACAACCCTTCCTAATGTCTCCCTCTATTTACTTATAGATAGATAGATTAGCTAGATAGATTAAGACGTGAAAGTAAATTGTACCTGTTGTTGAATGGCATGTCTGCATGCTTTGCAGAAGGTTCTCAATCCTTTTGGCCACATGGTTAGTCTTGGGTCTGCCAGCTTCCCAAGGAGTGTGACTTTGCTGCCTGTAGATGTTTAGCTGCTCTCAGCTATCAGCACAGCTCATACTGGCATGCTGCGTCACATGTTTTGGGTGCTCTTTTGTGCGGAGTTTGCTCACTTGCTAAATGGAGCTATCAGCTTTTAGGCTAAAGTGCATTAAGTTGTTAAACTAAACTAGCGTAGGTACTTAATCACACTTGGTTAACAGCCCATGGCTTACCTGACACAATAAGAGAGACATAACTGAAGTCCTGGGATGGTCGCTGTATGTGGCAGTAACATGGAAGTCACCGGAGCTTCCCAAACAATAAAGGATGTTAATTGTGCAATATATATACCATTGGCCTTGTTATCAGTATCCTGAAACTTTTCTGCCATTCTCAAAGGCTAGTGGTACCCCATTTTTTTTCTTCACCTATGGTAGACAATGATGAAAAAGAGATTTGAGGTACTAGTTAGAAGGTATTTCAGAAACCAAATTTTCATAGAGGATTTTCACCTCAAGTGAACTTTCTGGTAATTTAGAAAGACATGGATTTACATGGTGCAATAAGCTGCCAAGCTTCTGGGTTTCTTTGTGTTTAGTAGTGTTACGAAAAACAAAACCCTTCCAGTGGCCAAACTCCCTTCAGTTCTCCCCTAACAACAAGGACAGTGTGATTTAATGTGCTTTCTTGGATCCAAACTTCTGCTGTGTTGTGGGACCACAAAAGAAAGTTGCTGTCCAGAATACATGTTCTAAGTGTGCGGGATCTTCATCTGCCCTGTAATGTCCCTGTTTGCAGATGAGGAGTTGAGGTGTAGTGAAGTTAAGGGCCAGCCTTTCCCCTTTCCTCTCCCCCCAAAGGAAAATCAGGAATAGAATTCTCTGAATTGCTGTGTCTCTTGAGTGGCTTCTCAGCCCTGAGGAAAGGAAGGCACCTCTACAAAACCTGCAGAGAACTGAAAGTGAGGTTTTTGTCTATGTTTAAAAGAAATTGGAAGGCAGAGGAGAGGATCTGAGTTTTGGAAGGCTTTGGATGTTGATCAGAAGGGAGAGCTCTTGCCTTTGCTGCTACAGCCTCTGTAAATTACAATATGACCCAAGGAAGTGGGAGAACCAAATTTATTACCCGCAGATAGCTCTGACCCCTAAATTTTAGGCTGCTTGTCAGCAGAGGGATGCATTCATTTATTAAAGTAACGTTGCTCTGCTGCAAAGAAATGGAAGTTCATACATCCAAAGAGTAGAAACACAACTGTGATTTGGTGGTCAAAGCATACACGACTGAAACAGAGGGTGGCTTGATGTAGAAAACCTGCTCCTGAAGACTCCTAGGCATGTTGCATTACAGAGCTATTGGATGCAGCAGCCCTGGGAGCAGGATTATTGCAGTAGTGTTTTGCTACTTAAGGACCTCCTCCTAACAGTACATTTTGTTTTCACCTCTGTTGGAGGACAAGATGAGCTTGGTGCCAGTGTTTGTAATGAGAGAAGGCACAGGACTGGAATCTTTCTTGCCTTTTGCTGCCTCGTGGTCCTCTGAACTTTGCTATTCCCTGCCCCAGAACAACCAAAGTGGGAGTATGACACACACGCACACAGATTAGGGAGATACGAGAAAATGAATCTGAAAATGCATCAGGTTTTTAGTTAGTTAAAAAAACTAAATGAACAAGAATATTAATCTTGTTGGTTTCTTATGCATCATAGAGTCTCCAGAAAATGTAATATAAAGTTTTGAACTCAGCAGATAATGCTGCAGAGTGTTCTCAGCCGCAGCTGATGCTTTGGCTGCCCATAACTGGGACCCTAGGAAAGCTAGTTGGAGTTTAATAGGGTCTCTCCTAGGCAAGCACCTCTATAGGTATTCATGATGCGTAGTATGTCAGAAAAAGAATACAAACTCCTTCAGAAAGGGATTTAACCACAGATAGAGACTTCCTTGAATGCTGTGTTGACATTCATTGTTTATCTGCTCAGACTAGTCATATTTGGAAACACTGTTCTATTCTGACATATGACTTTTCCCAGGAGCAGCAAGGCTCACAACGAAGATTTCACAATAAAGAAAATTCTGTTCTTCTTTGTGGGAATGTTATAGTAAAGCCATGACAACTCATTTGGCACAAGATTGTTTTGTTTTCAGCAAGGATTCCCCCTCCTTACACATTTTTTGATGTGTTTCTATGTGTTGGGGTTTTGGTTTGGTTTTTTGATGCCTCTTTTCTTTTTTTCCCAGGAGGGCGGGGGTGGATCATTTTACGTTTAGCCTCCCAGCCATCTGTGTAGAAACCATGCAATAGGTATGAAGAACCCAAGTCCAGGCTTGTGTGTTTCAGTGTCACCACCAGCAGTGGAGTTGCTCCTAATTTATGACCGTGTGAACAAGTTCAGCATCAGGCCCTTCGGATCTGCTCAGCTGGGACTGTGCTGAAGTTACACATCCCACTCCAGGCAAAGTGGGGAGGGTCATGGTATGAAATATGCAGAAGGTGACACAAACGCATAGACAATAGCTTAAATACAAGGTAGAAACTCCAAACCCATGTGACTGGAAAGGCTGACGTATCTGCGGTCACCAGTGAGGCCAGTAAAGATCAGACACCAGTATCGTTCCCTGGCTCACTGCTGATGGCATGTTAGTGCAAGGGTATATTTGGAAGTCAGTGGTACTTCTGGAGGTTGTAGTTCATACGTCTAATCTTTTTGGACTTTTTTTTAACCACAGCGCATACTTTTGAAGTGGAAATTATTTTTACCCTATTACACCAGATCTTTTTCCAATGTACCAAGCTAATTAACTGTATCACAGTAAGTTACACTAGGGGTGGCAGTCTAACAGCTGAAAAGTCATTAGGCTTTTTTTGCAACCTTCCCTGGAGTTAAAGTGGATATTTTCAGCAGAATAACACATATGGTGAAACCTGGTCTTCACTGTAGTTCTTGGAAATTCTCTCCATGATGACAGTTTGCACCCACCTAAAATTCCTAAGTTATAAAGTGGGCAGCATTTTCTTGCTTCAGTGTTTACTGCCCCATCCAAACACTCATACTGCATTTTGGAGCTGGAAGAAGCACAGAGTTCTACTTTCAAAGAAGAAAGGAGAAAGACAGGAGCTTTCCAAAGATGTGACTTTGCGAGGATAGCAAATAAAACTTGGTGACATTGCCAATGCTTCTGAAGCATTTCTGGAAAAGCTGGTAGGCCAGCCTTAGTCTGAATGTGTTTGCCGCATGTTGCTGAAACTATAGTTCAGGTTTTGTTGCTGTTACTATTATAAACCCTAGGAAGTGGGTGTTTATAAGAGCAGTCAACATTCCCTCTGAGCAAGAAACTGGCCTTAAAAGGGAGTTGTCTCAACAGCAAGAAGGATTATTTAAAGAAAAAGAAAATGCTAAATTTTTGCTGTTCAGAGGAAAAAAAAAGGAAGCAAAACCAGGGATGGAATATTAAAGTGTTGCCCACACGCAAACTTTTTTTTTTCTTTTCTTTTGTGGCTTTTATCCAAAAGATACTCAGCACAGCCAGTGATCATTTGTGATGGAAAATGAGTGAATTGCCTTTTCTGCATATTTACTTAACTGGTTTTGTTTAATTAGGAAAAATTACAGTAGCACATCAGCGGAAATGTATTGTCAGTGGTAGCATTATAGTATTTTACTGCTCGTAGTCACTGAAGTCCAGGACATGTTCTTCATATTTCATTTGCATGTCGGTGTTGTTCAGTAGCTCCCTAACATTTTGGTACTGCACCAGGGAGAGCTGGTGGCGAGTACACGCAGGGGATACCCACCCAACCTGCCACTCTGGGAGAGAGGGATGCTGGCTCGTGGCTGGGGTGGAAGGCAAGGAAGAGGTAGGCATGGACAGTCTTAGAACTGTAGGACCCTACCGAGACAGCTGCCTCCAAAAATGGGTAACCACCAAGCAAGGTTTACTAACTCATGGTTTTAACATTGGCTTGGACTACAACACAATCCATAACATGACAGAGATTTGTAGTTCACCTAAACCCTGCTTCAGACCTAGCTTTAATTAACATCATTTATAAATTACATGCTTTCCAGACACCTCCTGTTTCCATGACATCTATTTTTCTCCTTTCAGGTCTGACACTTTCTTCACCTTGTAATCTTTCTCTTGCGCCTTCCCCATACAGGGATACTCTTAAGGCACTTACTGTCATCAAACAAAAAGTGAAGCTGCTGCTGGGATTTCTCCTTCATGACTGGAATTTCTCTTTCCCTCCCCAGCTGCTGTTTATAGCAAGATGCTGCCACTTTCTGCCTGCTTCTCCTGGGTTCCTTGACAAATTGGGTGCTTTCAGGAAAACCAAGTGCAGTGCTCCAGTTGTGCGGGTGTGGGTGTGCACATATTTATCCAACCAGCTACCACTGATGCATGTGTACTATGTGACAGGATGAAACTGTGGAACATGTGCCCAGGATAGCTAGCACTCAAGTCCTGTAAAGTACGTGCCTGAAAATCCCAGCATCTGTAGTCGTCTTAACATTAAATCTTCTCTCAAGTGAAACTTTTAAAGAAAAACATACTTTGGGCCCTTGGGATTTTAAAGCACGAACAAGCCTTTTTTTCCGAGACATGAAATAAAAAGCCCTTCAAACTATAACAACTTATTTAAAAGTGTATTGAGAAGCATAGGGAGGCAAAGACACGAGACAATATTTTTGCAAAGCTCCCTGCAATGTTGAAGGGCTGCAGTCAGACCATTTGTACTGCACCGCATGAAATGTATACAGAGCTCCTCGGGGGCAAATCAGTCCCTCCTACCCTACCTCCTGCCATTGCAAATTGTGTTTGCATCCAAATTGCTTAGGTTGTGTTGGACAGCAAAACTTTCCCCCCACGCCCAAAAGAGGAGAGCAATGGCGGTCTGTACTCACCAGGGAGGGCAGAGCATTCTGCAGGGCCAGCTCTAGCGCTACGCCAAAGCTCCGGCAGGCTCTCCTAACTAGCCTTATTGTGGCCTTGTGGTGCTGTGGCTGCAGTTCACCGGGCCGGATGGTTCTAGCAGACAGGATAAAACCAAGGTGAAATGCACCCAGGGTTACATAGCTGACCTAGGTAAACTGCTGCCGTTAAAGCTAATTTGATGCACCGTTTCAGTGTGCCATCTTTGTATCGTGGTGCTACCTGGCTACAGAGTGATGCTGTAGTTGGAGCTTCTGGGTCAGCCTGAAGGAGCAAGAAACAGCCTTTGTGCCTGTGCATTCAGGTTTCTGTCTAGGTTGTTTTAAGTTTGATAAACTCTGTTTTTCGGTTTGTGCTAGTCTGCCCATCACAACAGATCATTATGTTTGTTTTTCCCCCAGAACTGTGAGAGTAAGTACTGGGAAGGCAAAGGATATTATTAACAGAGAAAAAGTCACAGTCAAGAAATGTAGAGCTCTGAGAATATTTTCTCCATTGAATATTCAAAGTGAGGACATTAAGGTGGAGAGTTCGGGGGAGGACTGCAAATTTCCTGTAGTAACTCACAAGGGGTGAGGCTGGAACTGCTACATCGTTTTTGCTCTTTTATGATCAATTGTGATGTAAATGCTGATGGCTGCTTAACAGGCAAAACAAAGTAGGGAAATGATGAGTCATATGTACTCATAGCTTGTCTGAACAAGTAATGTGCAAGTCAAGTTTCATTTAAGTGCAGCAGAACTTTCCCCCAAGGATTTTGTTCACAAGGCAGGGCAGCGGGAGGCTGACGAGAGCTTTGGATTGGCTTCTGTGGACCCCTCAAGCAGACAATTTTCATGATACTGAGGCTGTCCCAGTTCGGCACCAATTGTCCTAGAGATACTGAAATTCACGTGACAGTAGCCTTCACTGGAGTATGTTGTGAAACATGGGTGGATTTTTTTCTATTGCTCTCCAAGGGCACGATCATATTTCTCCTGATGTGAGAGAATATATCCTCCCTACGGAGAGAAAGCACCTACTGGTCTCCAGCAGTTGGGAAGAACTGGCTGTCTGCCCTTCCCATCTGAGCGGTTTAAAGAAGACTTAGTCTCCCTACCCTCACACCGAGATACCTCAGGAGCTATTTCTCTATTGATTATCTTAAGTGCTATTGCAATGGTTTTTGTTTATTTCCTTTAGCGAATGGATTTTCTTCAGCAGCAGAATACTTTCATTCTCCAGAAAAGGAAGGGTATCTGTACTGCAACTAAAGACATAGCACTCGTTAGGAAGTTGGTAGCACAACTCCCAATGGCTTTAGCACACCAAAGAAGCACACCAAAGAATGAAACCCAAAGCACATGCAAATCACTGCAGGTATCTGTGGTGCAGTAGCATGAACCTAAACTGTAACATCCATGGCACGCGTACCCATCTGTAGCTCAGCAATATTATCGTTTTCCCGGCAGCTGTTCTGAAGGCTGATGTGAAGCCTGGTCCAAGCTGTCTGCTGGCAGCTGCTGGGATGTTATTGAAATAGGTGTATGGGAAACAAGTCATGGTTGTTCAAACCAGCCAGAAATTGGGGGAACCTAATTTCAGAAACCAAGGTGCTGTGTGTGTATATAGCAAAGGCACAATCCTTTGAAACTGTGCAGTGAAAAGGATATAGTTAGGAACATACTGTAAAGGGAACAAGAACAGAGTTTTGCAGTTTTGAAAACTACTGTTTGAATAAGTAATCCAGTTCCCAGTTCAGAACTAAAATAGCTTTCCTGTTAGTGCAGTGCTGCAGTCTGTCACAGTTGCCAACGAGAGTTTTCCCTTTTGGTTGACTCCAGGTTTAAGTAATAATAATATGCCTGAAGTGCGGCTTCTCTTCACAAAAGGCCTTTTTTTTGCATAGGATTTATTAAAGGGCTGCCCCATCATTTCAACATTGTACAGTTACATGTTTTTGTAAATGCCACCTAATATGAGGTGCCGTTTGAAACAGGAGTGCATTTTTTACCTAAGGTTTAGTAGATGTATCTTGGGCATCTGTTCTCACTCCCAGCGTTATTTTGTACTTAATTACCTGGCTAATAAAGTTTAAAGGTCTGATTCAGATCTTTCTTATAACTGTAGGAGCATTACTGATTTCAGGCTTTTATTTACTTCTATTATATTACTAATGAAAACTTTAATATTACTTGATGAAAGCAGATGCCAGGTAAAGCAGCGGGAAATGTCCTATTAACAGTTAACAGGGCTTCAGTGAATCAGTCAAAGGCCGCCACTCCTGGAACAATTTAGAAAAAGTTGATTGAGGAACCTGGGGAGGTTGGGGTGGACCCAGTGTCGCTGAGCAAGCACATACAGTCAGCCAGCACTGGCCAGCAAAATGCTGGGGCACATGAGTGACAGGGAGGAGCTCTAAACCACATCTGGAGATTTCTGCGAGCCGGCATTTTGTGAGACAGAGCTGCAGCGTCGACTGTGGTACAGGAGATGGATTTTGAAAGCAGCAGGAATAATCACAAGTGCAGTGGATCCCAAGGTGAAACAGGAGCAGCGCAGCAAGGAATCACAGGCATCAGAGTTCACGTCTGATATAGCAAAGTTCTGAGGAAAAATTGCAGAGATCAATGTCCGAGCAATCCTGTGCATGATGTATGAGTTGCTTATGAAAGAACCCAATTCTTTAGCTCAATTCAGCCAGACGTGCAAAACAATCCATCAGATTTTGAATGAGCTGTTGGATAGATTAAACACAAAGGTAATTAACTCTTTCTCTTTTGCTTGATGCTTATCATTTAAAAAGATGAGGAAGCAGGAGAGAGCTCTGCTGAACAACTACTGTATTACACTTGTGAAAAATGCATGGTTGTTCTGTTTATAGACTGCTCCATGGCTGTAATCCTGAGCAACCAATAAGGAACTTTACCATCAGCAAAGCTAAATAGGAACAACCTAATCATTGTGTCTTAGCAGTTTGCTTATTGCTGTAAAAACACAAAGTGCTTGTATTTATTTAAAGGATCTAGAGTGCACTACGGGCTCCTGTGACTAAAGGAGCTGTCCTCCAGTGTAATTTAAACTTCCTTGCTCATTTGTAACCACAACCACAAGGTTAAACTGACCTTCTCTGTTCCTCTGAGTTTCATCCCTGAAAAATGCACTGAACTCCCACCCCTGCCAAAACTAAGGATGATCCCTTCATATCAATTTTAAGGCCAACACAGAACCCTGTCCCAGGTATGTGACTAAGTCTTAGTCATGTAAACAAAAGTATTTCATCTTGAATAAGCCAGTACGTGTCCTTCCTTCTCTCACCATATGACAGATTTCTCTTTTGAAAACTGTATCCTAGTGGTATGAAAATTAACATATCAGCCTCAATCCTTCTCGATGACACTGCAAACACCCAAACCAAAAGAATGAAAAGCTTGAAGGAGATGCATTGTTCACAGACCACTACAACAGAGAAGCAAAACATTGCATGAGATGTCAGAGCAGGCCTTGTGAAGGGAGCCAAGAGCTCGAGAGAGATGGCTCTGTCCTCTCTGCTCCTTGAATGTCTGGGATCTTCTAGTGTGCTGTCCTTAGGGAAATACCAGTTCAGGAGCATCTGATCCAGTGCAGAATTTCTGACTGTGATAGGCAGTAAAGAAAGGAGTATAGCGAAGCTCAGAAAACAAGATTTTAAATTTGGGATTTGGCAAACACTGCTCTGATTTCTTACTTATGAAACACTGTGCTGTGGGACTAGCATCAGAGGTGCGCTAATAAAGCAGTCCAGTGGCATCTGATTCCCAAATAACAGGAGTGAGTTGCAACTGCAAGTTAGGTACTAATGGAGACTAAGCCCTGAATAGAAGTTAAATATATGCAAATACACATGCATAAATATCCTTAGAGAAGAAGCTACTGTACTGGCTGCACTGACACATCTCATTTAATGGCTGTCGTGCAGAAAGGGGAAACATACCCATGACAAACAGGCACATATTAGTTATTTTCAGGCCCTGTGATGTAATATTTTTTTTTCAGGCACTATTGCACTAAGTTTCTCTTTCTTGAGTTTCTTTTTCCTCTAGAAGAAAAAGAAACTTAGCAAAATCTGCAAAGCGTACTCAATCAATGCCTGGATTGTGTCCAACTTACTCAAGTACACGAGAATGCATGGGAGAAATGGCTTGATTATTAAAAAGTCAAGCCTTATAGAAAATAAAGGAAAACTATCACAGCTATTTTACATGTTCTTACTTACTCTCAGTCCTTTAACTTGATTGTTTAAAAGCATATTAAACTAATTGTGAAATGTATTTATCATTTCCATTACACTACCAATTTAGGGTCAATAGGAAATTCATTGTATTGGAGACAAGATCTTCATGGTTTTTTTAAAATAATCTGCAGCAAAAGTATAATCCATCACCATTCAGAGTGGTGAAGAAATTTAAAACAAAATTGAGAAGGAACCTTGAAATGCCAAATACCTATGTTAGTGAGCTCTGGTCTATGACTTAGAATTTAAACATCTGAATGCATGGTCTGGAATGAAATGGTCTTGAAATATCTCCAAGCACCTGTGTGTCCTTAGAAGATACTGCATATACATCACTCTGTGTAGGAGAGCACAAAAAGTGTTTGCAGCACCAACCTTACCCCATTCTGCTAGACTTGCACTCTTAACACGAGCAATATGATTGTTTTTCATTCCTTGTCTTTCTGGTGCCAATTTCATAATTAAGGTAATTAAGGCTACACCAGGTGGGACAGCAGGGGCCATTTGAAAAACAAAGTCTAGCTATGGGTGATGCAATAGGTCCATTTATCAGCTTCAGCCTTGCTATCAAAGGGAACAGGTAAAGCAGAAGACAAATCATAGTCCTGCATCTTCACTTCTCAGCTGCGAGCTCACAGCTGAGTTTTTGTCTACATTTACAGAATCCAGATCCTCTTGGCAATTACTCATTCTTGCTCCATCTGGCACCTTGCCTGCTAGGGTGTTACTGCAGTGTGCACTAGCATGGCCATTTTAGCTTGAGCTAGCTACCCCAAGTTGCAAGAGCACCGAGATGAGGCCATGCAGGCTTCAGCACAAGCTACCACCACAGTATCGTGATGAGAACTTGCATTTTTATTAGGAACAGTGTATTAAAAGTCTGTGCTAGTTCATCTTCACTGCTGCTGTTACCAGTGCTAGCTAGTATAGATGCGCTATCCCTTAATTTGACTATGTAGATAGATTCTTTCCACATCTCCCTTCCTCCCACTGGTCCTTCCATAACACAGTAGGATTTTGTCACACTCTTAACGTATTTTTCTCCCCATCCTCACGTTTCTCTTTGAAAACGCTCATCGCAGGGAGTGGTGGTGCTGAAGCTTAGTGTGACACCATCTGTTTAGCAATCCCAGCCTCGTTTCCAGTAGCCCACCTGAAACGTGTGGTTACTCCCAGCCTTTCCTTCTGCTGGAGCGCTGTCTGAGCAAGCTGTCTTGCTTCCTGCTGGTGTCAGTGACCACAGCCTCCATAAGCACATCAGTAGGGAGAAAGTCTTGTTTCACAGCCAACACTTGCAGAGTTTCTGTCGACTTCTACAGAGCTGAGATTTCACCCGAGATATCCCCCTGCTTCCCCTACAAAGTATTGCATACTACGGTGGGGAATAGGTCTGGTTAGTGCAGGACCCCCCTATGGCCATACCAGCTTTCTCCAAGCCCAAGACAGACTGTGTGCCCTGCGGTGGTGTAGCCAAGTCTTGCGTAGCATGGTCTATGGCAGCAAGAGCAGAGCAAATTTTGCAGATCAGCAGCTGGATATGGTCCTCCCGTTAACGGGACAGGGGGACGGAAGAAGAGGGCTATGCAGCTGCTACGACAACACATGCCCCACGAAGCATGCAATGCGTAGGATCGTGCTAACTGAGAGCTAGAGCTCCTCAGTTATCCAGCCCACACAGCGTAAAATAAACCCTAGGGACATACAGCATGGCCTTTGCTAGGGAAGGAAAGGAAAAGATCCAGAACAACAAAACCCCCATATGCTAAATATCTTCTACACATTCCCCCACAGCCTGCAAAGTGCAGTGCCAAACTGACCCACTAACCACAGCCAAACAAATCTCCAAGCGCTGGGCACCAACTCATTCTGAAAAGTGCCTGCTCCTTGTTTAGGACCAAATAGCCTTCTTTGCCACTAATGCTCCGTTGTTGGATCCATTTTCTGCCATCATACAACATGAAAAGCAAGCAGGAAAAAATAAATCTCAAGGAAAAGTTAGTAGCATGATATGCTAATTAGCAAGTGTTCCTCAGAGCGTTAGTCCCACATTATAGCTACTGACCTGTTTGGGTATATTTTCAAACGCTCTTTCCTTTTTGGTGCTGGCTTGTTCTGCAGCTTTGGATTAAGCAGTTGCCTTAAAGACTTCATTTTAAAGCATGCGTTGCACTCACCCATCTGGCAACTTTATGTTGTATAATACAAGGGAGTGCACAGTATGTGGCATAAATTACAGACAAGAAGAATGCAACAGCACAGCATGTAGGGTAAATTAAAGCAAGCATTCTTCATGGCCCGTAGCAGACAGGGACAGAACAATTTTGCATCATAAATACGGGAAAAACATGTGTTTTAAAATGAGAATTTTAGAAAAATTAAATAAAAAAGATATGCCCTTGGAAGCAGGCAGCTTGTTTCTAGTGGCAGCAGCAACCATGCAAGACCACATAAAGGAATAAATAAAGGGATAATGCTAGATAACAAGAGGTAACAGATTGCAGTAGGAGGACAAAGAAAGAAACCAAATGCTGAGATGGAGCAAACCCCAGTGGACTTTTAAAAACAAGAGTGCAAATTGAAAATGAAAGGAGCAGAACGCACACACAGATCTGAGGATGGAAACCATTCGGGTTGTTTTTTGTGGTATTAACGTACGTAATGCACACCGTTTGTTAGTAATATAGCACTTAACATCAAAGGGTTTGTAAATGGTATCTACTGACCATGGCCTGGTGAACTCAGCATAGCCCCAGGAGCCTTGAGTTTCTGCTCTGAAGATCCCGAAACACTGACAATCCTATGCCACTCTCCAGCTTCTGTACCATCATGTGAGCATGTATGTACGTGTGTGTGCATACATAGGGGAGAAGGACTTGGACACATTGGGTTCCTGAGCAAACTCTACTTGTTAGCACGTGTCAGCATTTACTCTGTGCCTCACCTGTTCAGTACTGGGTATCCTACTTCTCCTGCCTGCAGAATCTTTCCTAGAGTGCTTTGCTGTCACCAGGTGGTTAGGGACAGGTGAGGTTTGCAGCACCCCAAAGCAAGGGGCATGGTGCAGAGAGCAATGTGGTGGCATGGAGCTGTGACACCACACACCGCTTTCTCCTACTCAGCACTGACCCTGTAGAGATGGGGCAGGCACAGCCTTCCCACATGTGACCTTCAACGGCAGCTTATGCCAGCCTAGGGCAGGGCTGTTGCTCTTCCACTGTCCCACCATGGCCCTTCCCTCGTGCCAGCATTGGTGCCCATATTGCTGCACTGTGAGTAACTTCAGGAACCTAATTCTGCCAAACTAACCTTAACCAAGAAAAGGTGATTAGTTTCAGATCGATATTACTCTTCTCCTTGCTGGGATGTAGTTAGTCAAGGCATAAGCCAGTTTAAGCCACCGAATGGGCAATCAGTGGACTGGATTGGATGTGTGGGACTGTGGCAACTTCACTTGAGATGAGGTTAAGCTACCATGGAATGGTACTCTGGCTCTGTTTTCCTTTCCCACCCTGAGTTGTTTTCGTCAATTTAGAGTATGTTTTTCTCAAGACAGGGAGTGTTTCCCATTATGTGTTTGTGCATTGCCTAGCAAGTTGGAACCCTGATCTGAGGTGGAAACTTGAGGCCCCACCATAGTACGAATAATAATGTAACACAGTGAAGAACAGATGCATTCACATATGGTGTATTATAATTCAGACAAATAAAAATTCTTATGTTGTATGTTAAAATCATTCTATATGTGCCACAGCATAAAAACTGAAAACAAAAACAAAACCATGAAGACTCAAGGCATCTAAGAGTACATACCCTACTTCTCCATCCACACAGACTCCTCCGTGTCCAGTCCTCATTGCCACGGAAATCATCATGCAACAGTGTCCTGTAACTTTAGTGTTGCCCTGGTTGTGCTCTCATTTTTTCATAACATTAATTTCAGAATTCTTTTCCAGCCTAAGCAGGCATCTCCCTAGGATAGCCAGCCCCTCGACTGCACATACGCATGTATGGGGCTGTGCATAAAACATCTACAACTTCTTCCTTTTGCATAACTCTTGAAGAGCATGCCACTTTTGTTTTTTCAAGAATGTGGTTCCTAATGGCAGTGTCATCCCAGGGCAATCTTGGTTTCATTCCCACTGGACTGGGAGTAGGGGGTGATAGAGGGTATTTTTTCCTACACTGTGCTGGCATTGGTAATAATAGCAGCAATAACCATTTGCAAAGAGGAAAGTTACTTGTGACAATCTCTGGAATATAGTATTACTTAACTCTTTTGGAAGAGGAACCTTCAGATAAAAGAAAGAATTAACTTGTAGACAGTTATAGCTACATGGTAATTCTAAACTGAATTATATAAAGTACGTCAGGATCTCATAGGCTGACAAAGGTGGAAAAAAATTCTTAAAGCATGTCTTTAATAATTTTTTTTTAAAATCACAGTAATTCATACTTCACTGTCAATTTTCAGAGAATTCATTCTGTACATAAAAAGAAAATGCTGTAAATTTTGAAAGGTCGCTCTATATGTTTCAAAAATGATTAGATGGTTTAATTCCTGTTTTAAGCACCAAATTCACACCAGACTATGAAGTTTGCCTCCATGATAATTAACATTCATAAATATAGAGTTAACAAGGCTGCCTTTCAAAAGGATGATGTATTTCAGGAATACAGATCTATATATACAAACTGGATACACCAAACCAAGCATTTCCGACTTCTTGATACTAAGGTTTACCAATTTGCATCCTTGCACTAATCAATGAAACACTAAGAAAAAAAGCAGTTTGGACAATTGCCAAAAGTACATCACAAGGAAGCATAAATCAAGATGCTAGTCCCCTATGCCAAGCATTCATTAGTAACTAACTTTAAATTGAAGTGAACCTTTTTACAAGCAAGAAAAATAGGCAATCCTGGAAATTGTTTTACTAGCAGCTCTTTATCCCACTTTTCCTTTCCTTGGCAACTAGAGGAAACAGTCTAAGCAACACATTTGGCACCGAAGATCTTATATAGTTTCTACTTTATTAATGGATTTCAAGAATGTGAAGAAAATAATATACATAGATAAGATACATAGTGCCAAGCAAAAGCCAAGCAAAGCCAGCTGTTGCTCAGAAGCAGTACATTTATTTAATGGGTATTTGTGGTTGGCTTCTTTAGACACAAAAATTAATGTTTCTACATCAGTCTCAGCTATCTGCTTGAGCAAACCATTTCAGCACTTAGATGTCAAACACTGATTGTACAGAGGATCACAAGCAGTTCTTGGACTTAAGCATTGGTGCTAGCAACTTGGCAATAAGGTAGAGCTGAAAAACGTCTAAGTATTTCTTCATGCAAACCAAACTGGTTCTTGCCAACACAGTGAAAATCTGTGGGATTAAATAGTTGAAGAATAGAATAGACTTTCTTTAGCCAGTGTATGAACTCAAAAGTTTATTTAGGTTGGTGGATCTTATGTTCACAATTTTTTCCTTTTAAGACGGTCAGAATTAACCAAGACAAACTCTTCAGTCCCAAGCTCCTGGTGCCCAAGGAAATCTGTTGAAAGGATTCTTGCCCAAAATGTGAATATCTCAAAACGTAACTTCTGAGTGCGTAGTTGATGCATTATTAGGATTGCTGAACATCCTATACAATATAAGCATATCCTATGTGAAAAACCACGAAGCCTGCAAGTTTCTGGTACTTTTGCAACAACTGCTCACTTTTACAGTAAAGTAGTTAGCATGCACTATTGGAAGTGCTACCACGCCACACTAGATTTATTTTTCCTGGATTCTAACCTGTAAAACCTGGCAACTTTACCTCAGTGAAGGACTGCAGGTTCACCAAAGCCTGCAGTGCAGCTGAGCTTTAGCTCTGCTTAATGTGGGGAACATCCTGGTCAGCACCTTGGGCCTCTGCGGTCTCCATCAGCACCATGTCAGTAAAAGTGACCATGAAGAGCTCTCTGAAGGCCAGCAGAAATCAACCTCCTTGCTTCAGAGGCATTCCTTACGAAGAACAGGCTTGACCGGACCTGCCCAATGTCACCTTCTCCTTCTGTCTCCCCACATTGAATAGCAGGACAGATTAGCAAGAGGCCAGGGCGGAAGACAAGTAGATCATACCCTGCTCTGCAAATCCCTGGTGCAGGTACTTTTCCCATGTCATAGAACATGGTAAGACAATTGATGTAGGGCCAAGGGGAACACCAAAACAGATGTACTTCTGAGACACGGCTCCTGACTTAGGTCCCTGCTTTCCTTTCCAGCTACACATATGCAATAGCATAGTGGGTAGTACTCTCTTATGCTGCTTAGTTCCTCCAAAACCATACATCAGTTCTTATTGTACCCCTCTGCACAACTCCAGTCTCTTTTCTTCATGTCTCTCTGGACTGCTGTTTGGACATCCTTACTCTTGCAGTGAAGACTACCACCACCCACTTGTCACTCCCTTCTCTGATTTTCTCACAACCGTCTTTCTACAGTGAGAAGAACATGGTGTCTCATGTGACTCCAGCTCCCATCCAGCTGGCGTTATCTTTTTTTAATTCATTTTCTCCAGTTATCTTATCGCCCTACCTTTTATCCTAGAGCCCTTGTTTGGATTAAGCATTAATCACCATGAAAAAGAAAAAGCAACAGTAAAAATTTCTCCATCCCTCTTCTTCCATCTGTACACAGTCGGCAGAGTTGCTCAGTGCTTGGGATTCGGTTCACTTGGTGAACTCCTAGTGAGTCACCAGGAGTACATGCCTCAACCCTCTGAAGGCATCTTAGCCACGTGCTGACCTGCTCCAGCCCTGCATAGCTGGTGGGGTCTCATGGGACTGCAGCAGATGAGTCCACAGTCAAGGAGTCAGCAGCACAGTGATAGCTAGAAGGAGCTAGCTTTGGCCAGAGCTTCTTCCCTGAGCCTCCTTGGGTGGCAGCAGCCGGCTGGGCACTCAGCAGCCCCTTGGGCCTGGGTTTGCACTTCATTTTACATCTCTGTGTGTGCAAGGGCAGAGTCAGTCTGTGTGTGAGCAGAAGAGCAAAGAGCCTGAACATGTATATGTGGAGAGGGCAGGAGGAGAAGGGGGTGTGTATAGGGAGGAGTGGTTTCTCGGTGAAAAAAAAGCTCATGACTGTGGTTATGCGTTTGTACACATGGATCTGTAGGAGAAGAGAGAAACCACTTCGTTCACTAGAAGTGATAGAAAAGTTTGGTGATTTCGATTTCAACAGATTTTCTGAAGATAGCTCACTTGAGCAGTTCACAGAGTAGCTGAATTACTTTTTTTCCAGGGTAGCACTTTGAGAAAAGCCTTTCTGTGATTTTTTATGGTATTTTTCTACTCACTGTGGTATTCACAGATGTTAAGGGAGGTGGGAGTGAACAGGCCCTCTAAATCCGTAATCACTGTATGTAGTTACATTAATGAATGTCACCATTGATAAGTACTGTATGTTACATAACCAACCAAGCATTACCCAAACACAGAGCATTTTAATATGACCCA
Source organism: Numenius arquata (assembly GCF_964106895.1). NCBI lineage: Eukaryota > Metazoa > Chordata > Aves > Charadriiformes > Scolopacidae > Numenius > Numenius arquata. The sequence goes on from NC_133576.1 coordinate 45,735,343, forward strand.
TCAGAGCTATAAGGAGACATTTTGGTGCCGGGAATATGTCCTCTACTCTCCACTCCAGCCAGCATTTTCCCAACTCCAAAGCTCCTTCTGGCCACCACTGCTTCCTGCAGGTCCTCATCCTGGATTGCAACCACAGTGACAAGAGCTGGGACTGGTCTGTTGCGTTTTCCCCAGTTCAAAGTGGCCCTTTCACCCTGCTGTGCCCCTCCTGTCCATGCAAGCCTTACACCCACCTGTAAACTGAGTCTTCCCTCTCCTGGGAACGAGTCCTTGGTCTTGTGTTGCAGCCAATCCAACTTGAACAAGTTCTTTTTGCACGCGCTTATCATGTGACAGAAGACATCTGAAATATCTTCCAAAGATGAACAATCAGCTTCTTCCACTGCAGTCAAGGGGAAATTTGCCAACAGCTGTATAAAAATTGGGCTCAAACCCTCATCTGAAAGACAGATGAATAAAAAAATGCAACAGACATTGCTGCTGAAAATAGATAATTTCTAATTCCCACAGCTCTCTCTTTGTGGTTTAAAATAAGCTTTTCTGCATTAAGACTACAGTTTTCAAACCAACAAAATTAAAAAACCAAATGTTCATTCTGAGTGTTGTTTCAATTATGTTTCCATAAGTGTACATATTTTTGATGTGTGAATTTTCCCATTAGATTCAGATTACTTTGATTTGGACGCCATCGATGAGGCATACCCTGTACAGTGGCAGTGGGATTAGACCTCTCATTTTTACATCTGAGGGACCAGAGGAAATGAGTCAGCACATTGGCAAGTACTGTCTGATTGCAAAACTGCTGAGCATTATCAGTCCTTGGGATTCAATACCTAACCCCATGCTTTTGCAGCTCCAGACCAGTCTGCTGAACGTTCATGGTTTCAGGGTCATGAATAAGCAGGTGACTTTAACAGTGTATGCTACTCCAGCACAGGGCTTTTTGCATGGCCCATATATGCATTTTTGGGACTGACTGTTAGTCATTATTATTTATTACTGCCATGATCAAATCAGCTACTGCCCAGAAGCATCAAATTTGTGTAATGGATTGATGTTACTGGCGGGTTTTGAGTTAAAACAGACAGCACAACAATTGCCCTGGCCACAGAAAAGTTTGTGGAGGAAATCAGAAAAAGATAACTGAGAGGAGTAAGATTTCAAGAAAAAACAAATCATCTTCCTTCTTTTCAGGGTAGAACTTGACCAATTTATGAAAAAGACTCTATGTTTTACACTGCCTGTGGCTGGACTCAGTGTCTCAGGATTTTCCTTCCACCTCTGCGTTCTCTGACTTCCACCTCAGATGTGCCTTAAGCTTACCATGTGCAGCAGCGAACCCAAAAACAGCTAAGATGGACAAAGCATTTATTTTGCTTCTTTTCTTCATGCTCACCTCTAATGTTGTTCATCTGCTACGGGCAGCAAGTGTGAACTGTGTTGAAAAAATAAAATGTCAATGCATGAATAATGCCGTTTCTCAGGGACAATGTAAAGAGTAGGAATACAAGCTTAAGTCTCAACAGCAATGAGTGTTCCAAAATTAGTCTTGAAAAAAGTGTATTTCATCTAGATAAAATGCATGAAAAGTTACAGATTTTAGTATTTAAAGACACATATCTCTTTACTGACTATGGAATTTGGCTAGGTAAGGAAGGTTAGTTTGCTCTAAGGAAATCACAGTAATTGCCCCTATATTTCCATTCAACCACTCTCCAGTTTTTGACGTCCAACCTGTCCCATTATGTTAAGGCTAAATGAGGTTGAAAATCTATTCCTATGGGAATTTGTTACCGATTTGGGTTGGAAGAAGATTCAACCCAGGAACGCCCACAGCCTGGCAACTAATAATGACTAGTCAGCCTGTGCATCTGGGGCTTTCACCTACCCTGTCTCTGAGGGAGTTAAAAATTTGTATACAAAGAAACAAAAAAAGCTGCTCAAAATTTGATTTCCACTGCAAGTCATCATTTACCATATGGTAAGGTATTTATCCCAACTACATGTTGTTCAGTAAATCATAGGGGTTTGCAGGGGGTGGGGGGGGGAAGGAAGAAGGTTGTTGTTTTGATTCTAGAGTTCTGTGTGGCAAACTGTCTCTGCAAATTGCTGTCATCGCAATGGCTGCAAACCAGTCTGCTGTGTGAGTCTGATTGGAACAAGCTACCAGAAGCACTGCCCTTTTCCCTCCTCCTCCTCACACCCTTGCTGTGTGGATGGCAAACACGATCATCTTTCAGAGCTGGGCTGGACGCTGGGACCTGACATGCACAGCACCGCCTTACCTGATTTCCAAGCAGACAAGACCTGTCAAACCAGACACAGGAAAGAGAGACAGGCAGCTAATACTAGCATTTTCAACTTTGTTACTACTTTCAGTGGTGAAAAGCAAGTTTCCCTTGCAATTGTTAGGCAACTCAAGTTGCCAGAAAGGCAAATATCCAATATACACCCACTGGCCACCTCTACGGGGCTTGATGTTGTTGTTTGTCATTTATTTCTGTGGCTGGTACTAATTTTCAGTTTGTCATCTTTTGACTCATAGAAATTATTCCTCTTCAAAAAGGATGCATCTCCCTGCCGACCACGGAAAAAATGTGGCATGCAATTCAATCCTTTCCTGATAGCACCGGAGACGAGGAGAGGGCAAGTTAGAACACCATGATGAGGAAGTTCTGTCATTTCCAGAAGGAAGCATGATTCACTGTGCAGAGCATTTTTGGGAGCCTGAATCAGAGCTGTCGAGGAAGTCAGTTCTTGGACAGTTTAATGTTTGGTTTAACTATGACTTTACCGGTGAAATGTGTGCCCCTCCCCACAGCCAGTGGGTACGGCAAGATCAGATTACCTGCCACCGAGGAGCAGGCAAGAAGATCGCCAAGGAAGTGGCTTGCAAATGTTTCGGCTGAAGTGAGAAGTGCCCCAAAAAATCTGTCCTTAAATGTCATGGCAAAGCAGAGCCCTCCTAAAGCAGATTTAAGGGAGAAACATTTTCTCACACTTTTCCCAAGCACAGTGCAGGCAGTGGGAGGGACCTGCAGGGTGGCCATAAGGAGCCTGCAAAGGGAGGGCCACGCAACGAGCTGCAGCCGGGCTCCTTCCCAAAAGGTCTGGAATTAGCGCGCTAGCAGAGAGATGGCTTCATTAGTCATGGCACAGACCTGCTAAGTAAAGCCATCCACAGAAAGAATGAGTTATGTGTTAGCTGCCAACAGGCTGCAGGATAAATTCAAGTGGTTGTTTTTAATCGCCTGTTGTACCCTAAAAGGATCACGATTTGATTAATGTGGCGTCCCATCCCTCCCTCTGCCCCCCACATCCCCCTCCTCATACACACATGCCGTATTGCAGGAAACAAGATTAGACTGGAGTGTCTTCCCCAGCGTTTTTGCCTCCCCACCTGCCTTTCTACCCCACAGGAAAGTCAATGACTTATTGGCAAGGTGGGAAGGGTCCTCAGCTCAGGAACTTGGCATATTCTTGGTCTACCAGGAGTCTGAAGCGCTGTTCATTTTGGAGCAGGCGGCCAACACCACCTTTTCTCCTCAAGCATAGTTTAATAAAGTTGGGGGGGAAGAGGGAGGAGAGAGAAGAAAATCTATGTTATTATACATGATGATTAGCAGACTGTGGGTTTGTTTGTGTCTCCAGGGGCACGTGTATATCACCAGGGTCAAGCAGGGGGAAACGGCTGTTAAGATATTTGCTGTACAGCAGTATACGCAAGCACCCACAGCATAGTGCCGGAGGGTGATGTTTATGGTCTGTACATTTAGACAAATAGAAACCATCCTTCATACTCACTCTTTGCACTCTGCTGCATGGGGATTTACATTTCTGGCCTCATGGATAAGGAAAGACTGAGTATCAGGGAGAGGCAGAGTTCCTATAGGATGTGAGAGGAGAATGGGATACACAGAGCAGGCCTACGCATCCCTCGAAGACGTCACTCTATCTGGGAGCCAAAAGGTAAGGGAGTGGGTTTGCTGACTATGACACACGGTGGGAGGAGATCTGAGACACAAAGGAGTCATGGGTGTGAACCAGGAAACAAGCCTGTGCCCACCCAGCTTTTTTGTTTGCTTGAGGAGGATGTAAAATATGCTTACACCAGTTGTGCTCCAGCTCCAGCGCTAATTGTTAACAATAAAAGGTCACCAGAAAACAATTGCTGGGAACCAGAATTACACAAGGGGCCTGGGTAATGTGATCACTCCTTCGCGGGAGAATGCCATCCCGCCGGGGAGCGGGGTACGGGGCGATCCTCCGGAGTGACTCGCCAGGTCAGACGAGGAAGGGAGGTGCGCACTTGTGTCAGTCAAACCTCCCCCCGCCAGCTCCCTGCTCCCAGATGGACACACACACACCAGGCAGCCTCTTTCAAGCTTATTTAGCCCTCATTTTAGGGAGTTTGAATATTAGGTGAAGTGCTCTTCTTTTCCTTATTATCCTGGGAGGAAAATACCGGCTTTGACTTCCCGTCCTACGGCAGAGTTGGGGCTTTGGTGGGGAGCGCTGCTAACTTTGCTGGGCAGGAACAAGGACTGCCATCTGGGGGAGGGCTGGGGTGAGCTGGAAGGCTGCTAGCACAGCCCGAGGGAAAAAGAGGGCGGTACCTCTCAAAGTATCTCACTCCCTCCCAAAATACGTCCATACTTCATGGGTGTGAATGCAGCTCAGGAAGAAATTTCTAAGCTAGCATTAAATTCGCGTGCAGGAGCATCTGTAGCACCAGCAAGGTCTGAAAAATCCTGCCAGAATGTTGGGTAAGTACATTGGCAACTCATTCCATGCCAGCTCTGTTCTGTTATGGCTCTCTGGTCTACTTGCATACATCTACTTGTGTGGTCAGCACACCATGGGCTGCTCTCTGGCCATCTTGCTACATTAACCTTCAGGACTGAGCAAAATTAAAAGATGTTTGAAGCAATAAGAGATGCTTTTAGGCAATGTCCATGCTGAGGAACAGCTTGACTGTAGTCAGTAGCAGGTACAGCTACAAAAATGCTAGCCCCGTGTGGAGGTGGAGGCACTCTGAAGCACCCTGTGACTGAGCAGCCCGAGACCCTGCCTTGCTGTGCCTCCAGTCCAGGTACACACAAGGGCAACTGTTCCTGGATGGTCCAAAGACAGTTATTTACCTTTTCCTATACCTTGCCCTCACCTGAAGTCCTGGACCCTGAGCTTTCTGTAGCTGCATCCATCCAGAATGGCACAGAACATCCAGAATTTACTGTGCTGCCCCTACAAACACTCCCCTCAGCCACTAGAAACCCCCTTTGAACCCTTTATATCCAAATCCTGCACCCAGACTTTATAGCCAGGGAGAGAGAATACGAATTGTGGAACAGACATGTGAAAAACAGTCATTAAGGGACAGTGCACAATTGTTTTCCCTTTCTCTAGTGACTGCACCTGCCTGATCCCCCCCCTGTGCAATTTTGAAGCTCTTCTCTTCGGTGATGGGGCTCAAGTCTGTTAAAAAAAGCCGCTGCCAAAAAAGTTTCCCAAAAACTCCATCAAGTCTGGAGACAGTGGTAGGGATGCAATGCTTTGCAAAGAAAGGAGCAGAAGACTAACTTCTCCATAGATGTTCAGTACAAATAAGGTGCTCAAGAAAGCTACAGGATTAGCATGCAGTATAGCAAAACGGGGGGTAATAAGCTCTCAAGCAGCTGAAGGACACTGTGAGAGAGGTTAGATGATTTATGTGAGGAGATCTTGCTGAATTCTCAATCCTTCCCACAGGCAGTTCCCTTACGTGAAGGATTTTTGTCTCTGCAGACAAGGAGAGCTCAGTGAGTGTCAAGGTACATCGTCTTGTCCTGTGTGGCTGTGAGGAGCAAAAAGAGGAAGCTAAATTGTCTGGTTGAGATGAAAGCAAGGTTAGTTTAGGACCAGGTGCTCACTGAAACACTGTAATTGTAAAAAGCGGAGGCAAGAGATCTAGGGTTCCCTTTGAAGGGGGGCCATGTACATGCTAGAGACTGCAGAAGCATGTCTGGGGTCATGCAGATGCTACAGGCAGGTCATACAGTTTGGGGACTGTGCTGAGCCCTGTACCTGTGCTAGAAAATTAGTTCAAGAGCCAGAAGCCTCTAGGTGACACATCTTTTGACTCTCCATGAATCTGGCCCCATTGGGTTCAGTTTGGTCACAGCATGTAAGAAAGATGCAGATAATCTGGGGAGGGTCCAGAGCATTGTAGCAGCCACCACAGCTATGACAAGCATTACCTGTGGGGGAAAGAGTGGAAAAACTCTATTTGCTTACTGTAAAGAAAAGGAGGTGGAGGGGATAGTGAGAATGTGTTTAAATATCTAAAGAGTTACTGCAAATAGCAGGTGAATTCATCTGTGTTAGCTTGTTGTGAGCTGGAGAGGTAGGGAGATGCTTATACTGGAATAGGGAATATTCTTATTAGACACCAAAGGAAAAAAAATAGCAATCTTTGTGATAGTAAGATTATGAAGCTCTGTAATGGATTGCCTGGAGAAATTCTGGAGTCTCTGGCACTGGATGTCTTTAAGAGCAGGGAAACAGCAACTAGGTAGGACAAAGATGTAGCTGATGCTACCACAGATAACCTCCTGAATTCTCTCCAGGTAGTGCACAAGTACTACAGTGAAGAAGGGAAAAAAAACTATTTTCCAAATTGTCCCCCATTCATTCCCGTTTCTGCATGTATCACTTTTCATTCCAGCTGCATTAAAATGCACAACATCATTCATCTGCTAACATATGACAGTATAGTAAAACTCATGAGTTAGAAAAGAATAGACCTGTGAAAAACAGGATGTGAAAAATTTGTACTTTTGTTATGATGACCAAATCCTCTTTTTTCATAGAGCGGGTCTGATTTTGTTCATTTACTCTTAGCAAGCAGAATTAATGGTTACTGTTTTCTATAAAATAGAGCTTCTATTACTGAAAAAAAATCATTTTACAGTAGTCACTGTTCAGCCTATAAAGTTTAAAAGCTGTATGAGGAGTTTTACATTTTGAAGCATTTACTTTTTGGTGAACTATAAAGATGAGTCTTAATGCCTAGATTTCTGAATCAATAAAAATGCTCAAATGTCTTTGTCAGCAGGGTAGTGAAACTGAAGCCAAAATGCCACTAAACAAAAGATAAAATCTTGGATGAAATGCCCTAGCCTTTGCTGGTATTTGTGAGAAGTGCTGCCACTGAGCATAGAGATAGGAGCTAAAAGTGAGTCCTGCCACCATGTCTTACCAAAGTGAGTAAGTCTTCACTGAGTGAAACGAGCCCTAGATAGGCCAGTTAAAATAGTGCAGTGTTTGCTGTGTGCACTAGGGCTTTTAGTGCACACTTTTGATGAGAAGATCTTTATGACAGTAAGTATAGGTATCTATTATTATACTTAAGGTTGAATTCCAGCTTTTGGCCTAAATCCTACCTCCTTCTTCCTCTCTGCTACATTTTTAGCTGCTCAAAACTTTTGGGAGCAATTCCTTTTGTGATTAAAATTGTAGTTGTGTTGTAAAAATTCTGTGATAAAAAAAATCATGTTAGATTGAATAGTCTTTTTTTTTTAATTATTTGGATATCCATCAGTTGTAATTTGAAATGCAGCCCTGGCGTAGCTTGAAACTAACAAACTAGACACCCTAGAAGAATCTGAAAGAGACCTGTGAAACAAAATCAGGCCTCAGATGACAGCTGGATCTGTAAGGGTCCACTACTCACATCACCTTGTATGGGCTCAAGGTCCATGGTTGCAATAGAGATCTCAGTGAGTAATCTAAAATTGGAAGAAAAAACCTCCACAGTTCAGAATGTTAAAAGCACTGATGTCCTGGAAAATGCTAATGTGACTTGTGGGTTTGAAGTCTCATACTTTGTAGTCCCAGAGGGCCATGTGCATGTGTGTGCTCTGGTGACCCTTAGCTTTGATCCAATGAAATGGTGCCCCATTCTGATCATGTTCGTAGATCCTGCAGTCTCAGATACCTTCATGTCAGGGGATTCAGGGGACAAGTTATTTGGAGCATGATGATTAAACATGGCTTTAAATCATAATGGGGGAAGGTACACCTGTTCAGATTTGGTTTTTTCAGTTGGGTTTTTTTCCTACTATGAGTAGGTAGTATAGTCTATGCTCACCAAAAGCAACCCTAGCCTTCAAGCACTGTGTCTGAAGAAACGCCCCTTCAGTATCTGCAGAGCTAGAGTTTCAGCAAAGAGCAGGTGTGTCCTACATGGCAGAGTCATCAGCAAGAACCTCACAGCCAGGTCTATGCAAAACCAGCCCCCATTTAGAAAAAAAATCATTCCTAGAATGTGAAGTTTTCTGATATCATATAGAGCCTGAAATATAGTCCTAACTTTCCATGTGACAGGATTTCAGGAGCCTGAAGGAAAATAAATTTCTAGATTGGTAGCAATCGTGGTTTACATTGTAAGCAGTTACTGTAAGATAAGTGTCTTTGCTAGGGATTGCAAAATTTATCTAACACATATAAGTTTGTAGGCATCTGTATCTCTGTTACCTGTAAGTGGAAAGCAGCCTAACCAAATTCCCTTCCTCAGGGCACAGCTTGCCAAGTGTACTGCTTGTGCCATCACATGTGCAAATCTTCATCGTCAAACAAGAACTTTCTCTGGCTGGAAAGCAGTAGCTTGTATTGCAAAGCATGCCAGCGTATGTCAGCAGTATTACTCCCTTGGCATGGCTCCTCTCTGTTAATTGTAGAGTAGAAAACGTTCTTCTTCAGACTTTTCCTCTAACTACCCCAGTGCAAGAGCCAGAAACCGTGGACATTTGTGTGGAGGGAATTTGGCAGCTGAAACGCATGGAAGCCTGGCTCTGGCATGAGCATTTCCAAGAGAAGCATCTGGACCCCTGGTTAACTTCCTGACTGATCTCCTGCCGCAGACAGGAGGCCAACCACGATAACTGCACCAAACGTAAGGGGGAGGGCTGGGCAGAGGCTTGGACATTTCTTATAGTTTTAAAAATAGCAGAGCAAATCCAAAGCACATTGTCAGACCGCATGTTAACTTCAAAAATCAACTGGAAAGTGCCTCCTCCTGATGATTGTCTTGCAGATTATGCCCTGGGTTGATTTTCTGCCTGTCCCAGCAGCAAAGCCACAGCTGCAACCTCACTTACACAAATGGGTCAATTCTGAGCTCAAAAACAAGTGCATTTCTGGTGCATAGTGAACGGCTTCTTGGCTGAATATACAGGGGCATCTGCATCAAGACTGCTGTGATGTTTGCAAAGCCCATCAGTGATTTGGTTGTACGGAGAAAGTAATTTTGTATGTGCCGTTTTCCTTGTTCCTCCATTCAAAGAAACTTTATACTGTCTTTCCAAAAAAAAAAAAAAAAACCAAAAGGAAAAAAGGTCCTGTTTAGGTTACCTCTCAGCCGTGCATATGTATGCGTACATACGTGCAGGGGGGTGTGGGCACACATATGTGCATAGGAAAGACTTGACTTCGGTGGTGAATGGGAGTTTAGGCTGTGCTGACTCATAGGCTACAGATGACTGCGAAGTTATCAGATTCTTCTTTCACCCAAACAAATCCAGCTTCACAACTGTTTGACTCGTTCATTAGTAGGTGTTTAGACTAAAACATAGTTTAACGTTGCTACCTAGGCACATATCTGTGTAGAAGGAGAAGCCAAAACACTAAGGCAAAGGGTCTAAAGTAGGTGGCTGTATGTTATTCCAGTATCCCAGTCCTGAATAGGGCTTGTACATCCCAACCCACATGTGGTCTTCACCACCACAGTGTCTGAGCATTTGTACATCAAAATGTGACAAGGCTTCTGCAACCTCTCTGGGACCAGGGTCAGTCACTTTTCCTGCACGCCAACACCCCATACATACACAGAGGAAAACATATAAGTGTTTGTAAACTGAATAAACATCATCTAGCAAACCCTTTATACAACTTTATACAACCCACTTCTTTGTTAATTCACTGTTTCTCTTTTCAGGGAAGACTGACATTTTCTGAGTAATAAATATATTTTGCAAGTGGGAAGAAAATGGCATCAGATAAAAACTCTTGGTTGAACAACCGATTTCTCTTATCCTTCTGCTGCTCTTTCTTTCCATTACCATTTTTACCCTGTCATTAAAGTCTAAAGGTGAGGAGAAGAACAGAAGAATAACAAAACCCAAATGCTTTATCCAAGATGTACATTGCATCTTGAGACTCCTCAGCGCAAGTACAAACGAAGTTGATTTCCTGCCATGACAAGGTAGCAAGGAGGTGTGCCAGAGCAGGAAAATGATCTTTTTGCAAAGACAACCTTGTCAGAGACAACTTTATTACCAGACACAAATGCAGGGAGTTAAAAAAACTTCTTTAAAAAATGGTCAGGTGCAGGGTAGAAGGTTAAAGTCAGGACTTAAAAGCATTCCTCCAAAATGTGGCAAATAGATTCTGAATTCTGATCATGTCTGGAGCATCAGCAGGTGACTAATTCATCTGCAGCATGGAAAGAAGACTTTTTAACACTGTCCATACATAGGAAATACCACTAGTTACAGGAAACACCGGCATATTTCAGTCACTTGGCAATTCTCATCAGGCCATGAAGGTATGTTACTCATGCTCTTATTAACAAAGTTTTTGATACTTCTGCTTTGCAGTAAGCAATGAAGCCTTTGTGTCTCCAAGAGACACTCCCCCTTATAGATGTCGTGCAAAGAGCGAGACTGTAATATCTTAAATTTTATTCCAGGTTTGTCTGATAAGTGGGCGGCAATAGTTAAAGGCCAATTTGTGCTTTTCCATCATGCTGTCTAGACATATTTGCAAGTGCTACTTTGCCTTAAAGAGGAAAGGGTATATCATATATTACACAATAATGGGTTATTTTTACTTGTAATGCATTAAGAGGCTGTTTTCAATCAGAAACCATTTGATATGAGGTTATGTTCTGGACAATAAATGGAAAAAGTGGAGCATATCCTTTTTTTTTCTTTTTTCACACAGCAGACAATACCCGTAGTTTCCATATAGACAGGAAATGGCTTAGGTTTATATATAGAAATACAGTATATTTTATATGCATACATAATGTATTGATTTATTTAAAAACTATCACTGTATAATTGGTTGAAGCTGCAAAACTGATATACACCTATGTAAATACTTTGGTACAGCCCAAAAAAGACAAATCTGGAAACTTTAAGAGAGATTCCTTCCTACCAGACTCAGAAGACGTGACACGCTTGGTGCAAGGGTCATGTGCCGTTCAGCAGTCGCTCAGAGCCACCAAATCTACTCTGTTCAGCATCTGTGTGTCATAACCGATGGTCTCACTTGGCTCCCATAAAATCTTCTCAAAGGCGTATCTTCTTACCTCCTCTTCATCCCACCACTCCTAATGGGATACCAGTTCTTTGCTCTTATTGGCACTGCAAACAGCAGGGCTGGGTCTGGAGCCCAATTAGTCTTAGGGTTGTGGGAGTCCCCAGTCCCTGGCTGGAGTCCTGGCTACCTGGCACTTCTTTTGGTTGGGGCCATCCACTGTCTTCTTCTGTCCTGGGATCTGGAGAAGGTGCCCTGCATTTCTTAGGAGTGGGGCATCTCCATAGCAGAGCAGTCTTCTGCAGGGCCATGTACCATCTGTGGCCACCCTTTCTCAGGTGGAGCGACATATAAAATCACTCTCATGGGAGGGTGATAGTTCCCAGGCAGCAGCTTGGGTTTGGTTTTTTTTTTTTTTTTTCTATCTTTCTCACTGCACCAGTAGTTTCTTGAGGACACGGAAGCTGGCATGGTGGTGAGCTACTCCTGGCTTGATGGAGTTCAGTCCACATAAGCAAGTAAAGAACCTCTGCTTTACCAGAACTGTTCTGCGGTTTGACAGACCTAAGTCACTTTTTGACTCCATCTTCTTGCAGAAGGTATTTGGATTGTTTTAAGATGATTTGCTACTAGGCTGAGAGATCGGGGGTTAGGAAGGCTAGGAGTTATTTGTTTAAACCTACGTTCACTTCAGATTGGATGAATTCCTGCTCACCAGACTATGATCCACAGTCAGGCATTATGGTCAGATTATTTAATACATTAGCAAAAGTGAATTTGATGGACACGGTCACCAGCTGGACTGTGAGCTGATAAGGCTGTCTCAGAGAAAGACACAGTAATAGGCCAGAACAAATATATTTGTTTCTTTCAGAGACTGTAAACAGATCTGTGTTTATTTTATTCCAAAGGGCTTTTTTTTTTTCCTGTGCTGCCAACATGTAATCTTTCACTTGACTTAATATGTGTTGGATTTTGTTTGTTTGCTTGTTTTTACATATGCTAAAACCCTTAATGGAATTCTTCAGTCTTGTCATTCATGTCACGCAGATTAACAAACTTCTCCGGTGTTTCTTTTTAGATTTCTCAAGACCCCCGTGGCCTTCTTGCTCTTTTTAATATATTTTTTTCCCCAACTGTTTTTTAATGAAGGAAGGAAAAAGTACAGAGAGACAACTAGGCTACTTCCAATTGCAGCCATTAATGGCCATGGAAGGCTAAGTTTCACAAATCCTGTGATAGATAAGAAAATAAATATCTCTCTCTACCATGAAGCTGTGGCATAAGGACTGGAATACTCTCTAAACCATAAAAGTTGAACTTGGAGTGAGGAGAACTCCAGCCGTCACCTTGCATTTTTCATTCGTTACAGGCCATCTGTGTGCATCATCAGGGATCTCAGGAAAATATTACTCAGCTGTCTTTTATCTCTGTCTAGTCTAGCTGGAGCGTGGGTAGCAGAACACAAAGAAACAGGTTCCTAACTTCAGTCTGATGATAAAAGATGCTGGTAACCTAATAGAAGCAAATGTTTTGTATTGATTAATAATACAGGGCTATAACCCGCTGAATCTGCTGCACTTGGAGCACAGTTTAGAAAACAAATAATTAGTTTCTTCCTTCCTAATAAGCTCTTTATTACTTGTTGAAGTGGAATGTGAGAGTAGAAAGTAAAGCTCAGGTATCAAAAAGAAGTGGTGATGACGGGTTGAGGGGGGTCACTTGTGAAAACAGTGGAAATCAAATCAATTAGGCCTGTCAGCTGTAAAACATCATGGGGAATTAACACTTGTTTGTCTGGATTCCTGCAGGCTGAGCAAAAGTGCACAAAAAATGTATTTGGGTAACAAAGAAATTGCTGTATGAATATTGTATTTTAAGTAAAAGAAAAAAAAAAGGGTTATGTAAGACTTACCTCCACTGACAAATGAAATAAGTAAATAGGCTAAAACTTTAAACACAGCAATGTGCTTTTAACCTTTAAAAGAAAATGTATCTGCACAGCAACGATGGACAGAGGTTAAGGTACCACCTCTGTAAACTTTAGGGCTCATAAAGAGTAGAACCTGGCAGGGCGCTGCTGAAAGAGGTGAGATTTTGCCTGGTTGCCATGAAACCGAAATTACAGCTGGTGGCATAAATTGAAAAGGCATGCAAAAAATCCAGGGAATATTTGGATCATGGGGCTGCAAAGGAGGGAAACCTTGGGGGCAGAGGCATCCAGGAGTCTTTGGATCTCAACCTCTTTTCTGGTTTATTTTGTTTTCTCTCACTTCAAGGTTGAACTATACTGAAAGGCCCTTCCTTCTACTGCAAAAGAGTCGGGTTTTTTCATATCACACTCCAGGAGAGCAAAGATGGTGCCAGGGCAGCTACAACTACAGCTTCTACTGGATCAGTGCCTGACTGAGGAAAGCAGGAATTCAGGACTATGGTCTCCAAGGTCTCTGACTAAACTCATTAAAACTTGGACACAAATATTAAGCAGTGAGGTGCATTGGCCCCCACCCCCTCCTCTCCCCTAACTCTGGCAGGCACCAAGGAGTGGCCCCCCAGCCCCTGCCCCTGAGGCTGCCTGAGGGGCAACCACCCCAGGAGCAAGGCAAGGATGCTCTCTGGCATCAACCTGGACTATGCAGGGCACAGAACAGGCTACCAAAGCCAGGAGCTTGAGGTTGCCCGCACACAAATTCAAGCCCCAAACTGCCAGATAGGCTGATTTCATGAGTGCTTTTTTATCACTTGTTTGTTGCTTGGTTAATTCATGCAGGTTTGACTGCAAGACCCCAAAGACCCAAGAAATATTGTAGGAATAAGCAATAGGATCAAAATATTTCAACAGCTTGCACTTATACTATAATAGATGGGGCTAATTATTACTTCTTTATCTTTTTAATTTATATGTACCATTACTGATTTGTAAGTGCTGTTTTTTGATGGGGAATGGCTGAAGTAGCACGTGAAGTCTGACTGGATTCCAGAATAACAAAAGCAATTGTTCTTCCCTTGTTCTTGTGTTTTATATACTGACTACACGTACACATTCTTGGCACACACCACAGTTTTTACAGTGCAAAATTTTTAATGCAATTAGAAAAAGAAACAATTTCAAATGACAGGAACAAATTAAAGGAATGGCTTGAAGGTACAGTCACAAATAGGTTAGTACTTTTCATTCAGAGGGAAGTACCTCAGGAAAAATAATTCTTCTGATTGTCTAGCAGCTTTTGAATCACTCTGTCCAGTGTTTCAAGTGTCTTGGCCATTTCTGAGCTGTAGTTTGAATTATTTTATTTGTATAACTGTGTATAAACTTTTTTTTTTTTTTTTTGGCTATACTTGGGTGAAATAATAGAAGAGAGAAGTGTTGTTTAACTTTTTCTTTGTTATTCTAGGCATCAAAAACCCTGTTCACCCCTGCTTTCACATATTTCATTTTACAGCGAAGTTGGGATATTAAGTCAACCAACTTACACATTTTGATGCAAGTAAAATATAACAAAGCAAGGGCTAACTTGTGGCCCTTTACAGATCAGTGGTAGGAAAGGTGTGGAAAGCTATTTGGAGCTCCCCTGCTCTCCCCTGTTAACACATGCATGTTTCCTTAAGGAAGTGGTGATTACACCTTGTTGTTGGCAGTGCAAAGCTTAGTAAATCTTTACATTTTCACTATGGAAGAAGGGAATTTCCTCTTACTTCTGTGGGCAGCCAGCCAGTGAAAGGTGATGGGAAATACATGACATCCTGTTCTGCCTACCTTTCATCTTTCCTGTGCACAGACACATTTTGAGCCTGACGTGCAGGTGTAATTAAAAACAGGTTGATGCCATGCACAGCTCAGCAGATGCATGAAAAATTAGTACCTGCTGTGAATCTGAGTACATTGGCTTTTATGAAACAGCCAAGCATTTGCAAATTGTCTCTTGTAACTGCAATAATATCAACATAAGAATAAAGTGGATTGTGTGGCTTTCACTAACATAGATCGGCTCAATGGCGAACACTTTTCTCAGTAGTACTCAAAGTAATGTAATGCTAACTATTCATGCTGATGTTTTTCAGAGAAATTAATAGTATTGCACAGGTATGTTTCATACTTTGAAAAAACCAACCTCTTTTCCTACATTTCCTGGGCATGCTGCTCACCCAGGCAGCAATGCAGCACCTGCAATTTCCAGCTGGCCGCTGCTGTGCACCGGGGCTAAGGCTGGAAAGAGCTGGTGTTCTGGTTGTCCTCCTTTGCCATGGTCTTTAAAAGATGCCTCTGAGGAGGATGCAGCTCTCCAGACTACTCACTGGAGGCACATACTTGGCATGCCTAATGCAGCTGCCATACCTTCTCTTTTCTAAGGGACCCAAAATAGGAGAGGGAGATGCAGGCAGGAGGTGCTTGCTCTGCAAGCTATCTTGCCCTGCCCTGAGTGATGAGAGACTATTGCCAGGAGGGGATTCTAGGTGGGGACACACGCCAGAGGTGGCAGAGAGCAGAGGCTGGGGCCATAAAATTTGATGGCAGCAGAGCTTTCAACTGCAGTGCTTCACATACATGACACGCTGGCTCCTCCCTGGCAACTGACACCAAGAAGAACACAGTTAAAAAAAGATCCATCTCTTGTCATCTGCCTCACCAGCAGTTCAGGCAGGTTTTGTTGTTTTCAACACTGGGGCAATGTTGGCTACTAAAATTCACTCCGCTTTAGTTTTGTGATCCCAGACCATGAGTAGGAGCAGTCATTCACCTCAGATGAGTGTAGCATCATAAATCTGTTCAGCTGCACATTTTAGCTCTGTGGTGTCAGACAGGCATAATTAGAGCTCCAGAGTCCAAGTGCCACCACGCTAGTCTTACAGCAGTGCAATGGCCCACGCTTTACGTGAGTCATCTGGTGGGAGAGGAGAATCAGGCCCAACATGTCTGGGCTGAAGCAATGATTTAATCAAACTGCTCCTTCCAGCTCTGACAAGTGTCTTTTTATGCTTCATGGTGTTTGGTTTGAAGTTGCCAGTTGGAATTTTTCACACCTGTGGTTTATTTAAGCCCTTATTCTGCTGTAGCTCCCACATTTAAGACAATAAATGTGTCCTGTAGAGCTGTGAAGTATTAGGTGAGGGAGACATTTATGTGCAGGTGACAAGAATAAATGAATGCTACATTTGCTATTACTTTCCAAATACAGACGACTGCTACCCATGACCTCTCAACTCAGAAAACTGCTGTTAAATGCAGTGAGGAGTGCCTGACTGAGTCCTCAAAGTATTCAGTGTGTGCTCTGGCTATTCATGCAAGTAAAATTTTCATACCATATATAAATATTCCCAAGAATGATCACATGGGCTGATGGCATTCATCAGGCACATTTAATGAGAGAAAAGGAATGATTTCAATTTAATGCCATCACACCTGAGGTAAAAATTTACTTAACAGAGAGGAAATTGGAAAATATTTAAAGAACAAAAATTCCAAAAACAAACAAGAAACCTCCACTGGAAAACAAACAAACAAAAAAAAGGTAGGCAAGGCAAGCAGATACAATGTAGGAGGGCATTGCCATATTTGAAAAAGTGGAGTTACAAAGTAACTTAAAATCATTTCAGAGAGTAGAGATGGTACAGTGGGTTTATCAAGATTTTAATCTACAGGTAAGCAGACAAGGAATTTTTTTAAGCATTAGAAGTTATTGGAGTTTGTTAATCATTCATTTTCAAAAATCCTGGCTTCCTCCAGAAGTTTAAGGTTAACCAAGGAATAAGCAACTGTATCTATTTGAAATTACCTAGCTTCAGACACAGTAGAGCTTCTACTATGAGGGGCAGCAAGAGCCTAACATACCCAGCTTTCATTTTCAGCTGTAACAATTCAAACCAACTATTCAAAAAATAAAAAAATAAAAAAAAAGGAAAAAAAAAAGCAACCAACATATTATATATTATCTTGTTATAGCATCTTCATTTAAGGCATTTTATTCAGAACAGCTATGGTTCCTACCACTTCCCATCAGTGTCCCACTCATCTCACTTGCACTATCAAGATAAATGCTTTTTAGATGCACATGGTTAAACCTTGCATTTAAACAGGCTGTAATCTCCATGGCCAGAGATACCATGAATAATTGAAATACCAGAGAATAAATAGTTTCACTAACCATGTTTTGCCTTAAATAATCAGAGCACCTGGTAGATCCACATACAGTTAATTAATTTGCTGTTTGTTTGCTCCATTGCATAATTAACTATTTAACTTCATTGCCCTCTGGATTTGCCCACTAATTAATTATCCCTTGCTAATTAATCGATCAGCTGCTTGTGCCTCTTCTTGGTTTTCTAGCCACCATGTTTACCTTCTAATTTATTGTATCAGCCCTTTTCCGTATCTTCCCAATTTCCATTCCTCTTTCTTTTCTTTCTCTGCTGTTGTATACTCACCTGCCTCAGCACTGGGCCACCTCAGCCTCCATCAGGGCACAACAGCCACCCCCAGACACAGTGGAAGTGGCCAGGCACCACAATCAGGTGTTGGAGAGAGTGGAGACCTTGCTGGTGGGGAAAAAGCTATTTGAGGTGTAATGGACCCTGGAGACAGTACTGTCCTGGTTACAAATAGTTCATTTCCAGTTATTACAGCAAACATAGTGGGACTGGGGAGACATGATTTAGGACAAACACAGCTTGCAGCTGTTTGAAATAGGAAGGATTTAATGACTTAGGGACTTGCTGTCCCTAAGACAGAAACTGCTCACTGGTTGATGTCTTAAACCTACTGTTAATGTTTCATGGCATCCTGCAGGTTGCTGAAAACAGTGCTGTACGCACAATATAACCAAAATTATCTAGGAAAATAGATCTTGTGTGTATAACCAAATCTTTACAGTCTTAAATAAATAACTAATGCCTAGAATAGATTTTTTTTCCTGTCCACTAAGAACCAGTGTTCTCCTTGTCCAATCTGGGCTCACTTAATTCTCCCAGAAGTCTTTAAAGCTACATCTACTGAGCATTTTGGATATTTTTTTCTCACAAAGTGATTTTGTGAACTTGCTGCAACCTGTTCAGTCAGTGAGGTTTAGGAGTGCGATGGTGACTCTGAATTCAGTCTTCTAATGTTAGACTCTCATTATCTAAGTATAGCCAATACGTTTTATTTCTGTGAAAGCTTGTTTGGATTTCCGTCTGCTCCACTCTTCTGGTTTAGATTTCTCATCTGAACGCTGCCCAGAATCCGGTGCTTACGCTACCATTCACCATATCACTTTTTGCTAATTGCTCCCATATTCGGAGGAGTCACATGTGCCAAATTGCTGAATTGTGACTACACTTTCAGGCAGCTACTAACACCTCCCCAAAGAGGCAATTAAAACTCTAAACAGTGCAGGGGCAGGAAAATTGCCTGTGAGAGGCTCTGAGGGTCATCCAGCTTCCTTCAGAAATGTACTTTTGGTGCATTTGACCTTTCTAAAAGAGGGAATATTTTTACTGCAAATTTTTTGTCTTTCTTTCAGCAGACTGAAAGGTTGTTTCAAATGATCACCACTTGACACGATCAGGCAATGTTCACTTTGACTGATGGCATGAGAGTAGCAGTTCTGCCCTGACATTGGTTCGGTGAAGGACTGAAGTAGGCTTTTCATTTTATGCACGTGAGGAACACTGCTGACCTCAGCAGGACTGCGCATGCGTTTAGAGGTAAGTATGTAATCGCATGTCTTGATGAATTAAATTATTTTCCTTGAGGTTGCTCCTACAGGTTGATATCACTCTTGGAAAGGGAGCTTAGGCAACCAGATCACAAAGGCTCTGAAACACAGAGCAGTGGGGCCTAGTTGCTGCTAAAATCTAGCCCTAATTATGGACCCTTCTTTCACAAAACATTGACACGATAGAGCTTTTTGTTCCTATTACCAAATAAAAGGAACAAAATCCCTTAATTCAGTATTCTAGGTAACAACAGGTGAACGTAGCAGGACTAAGGCAGATTACATTTCTGGAAACACAAAGAACCTCCTGTGGATCATCATTCCTCCTGGAAGGATCATCATTAAAAGTAGTAAGAATGGATTTTTTTAAAAAATTAGTGCAAACTATTGGGTCATACAGGAATTCATTTGGCTTATATGTAAGAGAGGAACTGGTGGGAAGAAAGAGGGAAAAAAAAGCTTTCTGCCTTGTGCTGATGAAAATCACAGAATAATACCATGTCCAGTCCTGCATGTCCTCAGTGGTCTGGGGAAATTGTCTCTGAGCCCCAGAGCATCCAGGCTGGGTTGTGTTTCCCTTCACCCTCCAGAGGAGCCTTCTGTGGCTATGGAGGGAGCCTAGACACCAAAACTTAAGATGTTCATTTGCCTTAAATGTGCACTGAAAGCATCTCCATATGAAGTTTCACTCATGTTACACCTGGACACATGTTTTTGGACATGTGTCTTCCATTTGAAAACCAGAAGGCTTAAAAATGCTTCTGTGTCTTTGGAGGGGGGAAGGGGAGGGAAGGGACAGAGGATGCAGCTTTTCCAGCATCGGGGTCCTTGAACCAGTCCTGCAGTGGTGTCAAGTATCTCTTTCTTTCTCAAGAGCTCATTTTTATGCTGCATTATATTTACTCTGGCACTTTCCTACACACAGGGAGCAGCTCAGGCCTGGCAGCAGCCTTATCTAAGATGAATTGTTCGGTGCTGGGTAAAGAGTGTAATAAAACCCCAACAGCTCTTGGTACTCTAGTTTGCACCTTGGCAAAATAAGTGTATCCATTCACCCTGGAGGTGGGACCAGCAATGGAAAACCTTTCCATAAAGATGAAGAAAACCTTCAGGAAAACAGGGAAAGGCCATTTTTCAGCCAAAGTAGTCCACTTCTCCATTTTGAAAACCAGTAAGAGGGAGGACAGCACGAGCACTTGGTGACTGACGGGAAAGGTGAAGAACACCTATGGCAGCAGCAACGTCCCTGCTTGCCAGCCAGCAGCTACAGGTTGTCCCCAGGCATCCCCCCCTCAGTGGATCACCGAAATTCCCAAATAAGTGGTCAAGCCAGAGTGGCTGAGGTGAGGTGAAGAAGCGCGGGTGTGCAGTTACCCCGGCAAGGCCGGCCTGCCCCAGGCTGTCCATGGCGCCATGGCCTGAGTGCAGCCCCAGGGCAGCAGGGAGGGGTTAGTTATACCTGAGGTTCGCACATCATTCTCGGAGGGCTAGAAATAACATCTTTTGCAGATTCAGCTCAAATTTGCCAAATACTTGAGATAGTTTGTTGTCTCCAGGACTGGTTTGCCGGTGACAGGATCGAGAGGAACAGGAGTGTTCGCGTGCCCCACCTCCAAAATGGGGGCTCCATGGTGTGTCTGCCGGGAGCTGCCGCCGCCGCCGTGGCTGATCCCTTTCGCCTCCGCCCGCCCTGTGGAGGAAATGTCGAGGAGCGAGGAACAAGTGCAGATTTGTCTGGTTCAGTGGCTTTGAGACAGCACCTGGCAACGTAGTGCAGAGACAGACGTGAGCCTTCAAAAAAAGTTGGCTCTGGCCCATGGAGAGCGCCGAGCCCTGCCGGGCAGAGGGTCCGAGTAGTGGATACTTTCCTGAATGGATGTTTCTGGTGTAAGGGGAACCTGGCAGAAAACGGTTTTGTTTTAAATTGCTTAAAGATATATTTTCTGGGGGAAATAATTCCAGAGAGGGTTGTCTGCAGCCCCTGTGAAGGGGGGATGACTGTCACACAGGCAGAGGGTGATGCCATGTGTCGCTCCTCTCTGTTTCTGACAGATTTCTTCCTTGCCTCTTTGCCCCGACTCTTGCTGTCCCCCAGTCATTGGTCCCATATCTTGCTTTTCCCCTCCTCTGCCTGCCAGTTCCTTCCTCTTCTGCCACTTTGTACCTTCAGATCAAGGCAGGTGGATTTCTGAACTTTTCAGGAGAAAATGGCTGCTGGCAGCAGGCCAGGGACCTCCCTCACCTCTGGCTGCACTCAGTCCCCGTCAAGTCTGTGGTGGTGGTGGGAGGGCGCTGGGGGGAGCAGCCAAGCGAAATGCTTCAAGCTGTGAGGCATTTTGTGTTTACGTTGCAGGCCAAACCTCTTGGATTTGGACCAGAATGGCCACTTTTGTGGAGGCAGATATATCTGTGGAGAGAAGGAGAGTAGCACATATCCTGGTCACGCTTTTTTTTTTCCCAGGGAAAACAATAATGTGAAGTAGTGCTCTTTCTGCTGCAGGCTGTACGCTAACCTGCCTGACTGGAGCAATGGCTGGGAAAGCTGGCGTTTTCCCGTAAATAGGGAGCAGCTCTCGGGTGCAAAAAGTCACCTCTGTACAAATGCCACACTGCTTCAGATTTTCCTTTTGGGGGGCAGATTACTCAGAAGGAAGAAACAAGGCAAGCCTGGTGTCATGTGGAATAGCTGAAATTCCTCAAGTTCCTTTTTGCCAGGATTTCAAGCTGTGAAAGACACATGATCTCTACTGCTCGAGCCTATAACTGAGGATTTTCCCCAACAAAGATGAATAGGTAGCTGTACAATTTTTATTTTATTTTTTTTTCTACATCTGCCAAAAGCCATAGTAGATTCTGAGTTAAATCATTATCAGGGCTTGCATTTGGAAGCAGTAACCTCAGATGGGATTTATCAAAAGGAATATGTTGCTCCTTAGCCTCAGGAACTGATCTGGCCTACGATCGCTTTTAGAGAAAAATACAATTAATTTGAATTCTGGCTCATTTTCTGCCATTCACATGTCACAGCACTTCTTGAAACTGCAGGTTGGGGTCCAGTGGCCTCAAACCCCTTATTGCTGTATTTGGTCTCAGTCAGGGGCCAGTAACAAGCTGTATCTATAAATTTCTCTTGTATGTCTGTAGCAGGAGCGGCTGCCTGTTTTCATATTGATAGGTAATGAAGTTTAAGTACTAAACAGCTTCATGCTGAGTTTTGCTGATTCATCAGGAGTCAATGAGATAGGTGAAAGAAGAAGCTTTACTCCTTGCTACACCAGTGATTTGCTAATTGTCCAGCCCAGTCCATCAGAGGGCACCCGATTAACTGAAGAGGCATTGCCATTTTGGGAGAGGAGAGGGCTGTCAATAAACTGTGGAAAGGAGTGTTGAAACTGCCTCTCAAATAAAGTTAGAGATCAACAGCCTTTGGGGAGGGGTAAGAAGATTTGAATTTGAAAAAAACCTGTAGGAGGCACCGAAGTAACACAGTGTAAATAAAGGTTAGCATGTTTTACCAAGAAGGCCCAATGACTTTGACCTCCTTGAAAGAAAACTAAGTGTAATTTGCTTTCATTTGTTGGTCACCTATGGCTTTATAAACCTTTGCAATTCTTGTTATCTATTCCAGATTTTTTTTCAAATAAGTATCTTTACTGAACTTAAGATCAGAGTTAATTTCTGGATAATTAGCTAACAAAGACATTTCATGTAAGAATCCTTCTCACTATGTGTCTAGAGCACTCAAAGAGCCAACATTTCTGCAAGTTTTTCTGTGGTATCCAAGGTCTCCACTTTATATGCCTCTGCTTCCCAGGTGAGCTTGAGAGCCAGTATTGCAGGAAAGAGAGGGGAAGTATTTCTTGGTGACCCCATGCTAATCCAGAAACACTGTGGGGCAATAAGAAATGAGGCTGTATTTACAGAAAGTTTGCCAGAGATTTCAGTTGGGGCCAGGATTTTACCCATGGTCTGTCCAACTCTTGTCTGGTGTGTGGACTGGGTGCTTTTGGAGCATGTTTGCCCAGCATGAATGACCAAGTCAGCAATATGCTGCTGCCAGCTCAGCCATGGTGGCTGCCTGGGAATGCAGGCTGAGCCGCTTGCCTGGGTAAAAATGGGACAGGTTAAAAGCAAAAGGTACTATGATACTAACACAGCTTATTTCATTTTTAACGATAGCTTTGAATGTAGCCAATTACTGCAAGTGAAAAGCAACTTTATCACCTCCATTTGACTTTTTTTTTTCTCCTAATGCAGATATGTACACCTTTGTGTTATTGCCTTAGTTTTGGAGATGAGAAAGGAGAACAGAGAAGGAATGTCACTTGTCCCTGATGATGCAGCCATTGTCAGACCCATGAGGGGGGCTCCGAAATGCCTTGCTCTTAGTCTTGTTCTCATTTCTCTGGGTTACAAAGACATGACAGACAAAGTACATGTTCTGTTCTTACACTCTGCATAGCAAAATCAGACAATTAGGAAGACTCTTTGAACAAAAAGACTGAAGACTGAGTAAGCCAGACATATACTTTCTGCTGTTCTCTTTATTTTTTAATGAAAAAAGTGTTTATTTAATCTCTGAGATAAATCCTGTTTATCTGCCACCAGGTTAAATCTGATTTGATTTCCCCAGTTCTTTGTAAAGGCGTTTTTTTTTTTCTCAGCTTGTATTACATTGGATAAGAGTAGAATTACCATCACATAATGTTAGTCTAAAAATACGTGTACCATTATTATTATCAAGTAGAGATAAGTGTGCATGGCCAAGTAAAAAGAAAGCTGTGAAATATTATGCCTTGTTCAAGTATTTTTTTCATGATCTTCCAGAACATGAAGGATAGACATGGGCTGCTAGATACTCAGTTCTGAAGGATAAATGCAACTCTGGTTTCCATAGCTATGCAAGGTTTTCTATAGCACCCATCACCATGGTATCTAAGCATCTGTTGCTGCTGCTGCACACTTTAGTCTATGGTGTACTGAAGAGAATTAACTGAAATAAATAAATAGAAGGTCCTTGAGTCTGGCCATCCTTAGTGTGGAGTGACTTGGGCCAGATTCACTTTTCAAAAGTGATTGTTAGTTTTTCTTTTCACAACTCCCCAGTTGTTAAGCTTCTTGTTTTGGTGAGACCTTACTGTAAGGGCATCTCTTGTGTTAGGGTTCAGTGGCTTGGCTGGTGCCTCTTCCACAGGCCTAGGCACACACCTGTTCAGGACATAACTGCTGGGCACGATAGAGACCACAAACAAGATCCTCAGCTATGCACCAAGCCAGGCTACTCCATTCAATCTCACCGGCTTCTTCAGGACCTGTGGATCCCAAATCCTGCCCACTTCTTTTGCTATATGCTGGACAAGTTTTCTGGCAGTGGTCACAAGAAGACACTTCTTCCTCTGAGAGGATGATCATTCTGCTTAAAGGGAAGCATGTCTTTGGACATGTTGAAATAATGCAATGCCGATGAAATATTCGTAAAGTGATAAAGTATCAAAGCTCATATAGACCCACCATGCAAAGCCACTGGAAATACATACATACGATTTAGAGGTTTTCTTTTCTGCTCTTCCTAGCTGAAGACCTGTTATGCAATTGTAAGCTTTCATCCTGTCTGCACTACAGGAACTCTACGTCTTGGGAATTCAATTTTCCTTTTGCAGTTGAGATCTCTCTTTGGAGATTTATTCAGATTTTTCTTCTGTCCAGAAGATTTCCTTTATCTTTAATCAGGGAGGATTAGGTCTTTCTTTTACCAAACCATTGTTTTTCCTATCCATTTTAACAACACAAATATTTCTTGGGGATGGTCTGATGCAGTTTTTATTGGCTCAAATATTAAATAATTGGTGTGCTATCTCATCCTTGGCTATGTTCTGTGATGATGCAGATGCTCTCTGTACTTGGAAAGCAGCATCTGAACTCAGAGCAAAATCTTCCTTTAATGCAATCCGTACGTTGGATAAGAACATGTACATTGACAACCCTACTTTATGCATTTGTATAAAAAGAACCAGGGGTGCAAGTTTATAACTCAGCTTTGCCTGACACCAGAAAAAAAGAGTAACTAAAAATTTTGAGGCAGTAACAGGGCCTGAAGTAACCTGGTCCACAGGTCTTTCTCTCAGAGTGATTTAATACACCTCTGCATGAAAATGACAAGATCAGTTCTTGGAAGGCATACAGTGTGCATCACTGTCCTTGTATAGCACTGGGGCAGAGGTAAGAAGCCCTTCCTCAGGTCACAATTTCATGGATGTTTTCAGACTGCACAAACAACCACTGCAGTTCTACTATTCCACAGCGCCTCTTCCTTCCCTCCCCACTCTTCTTTTGCTTGAGCTGGTACAAACCTTTGCACCAAAGCAGTTCAGAGAAGTGACAAAGTCAAATCTAACTTCACTCGAAACCTGCCCCGTGCCCTGCTCCGGTTCATGGCACAGTACTTGTGCTTAAGAAAGGAGATGGCATTAGGTAAAAAACTCACAGCTGGGACAAGATAGCATAATTTCTCCTGACATGAGCCCTGGCTAATTTCTGGTTTAAGGGAATTGCGAAATTGTGGCATTAAGGAAGGGTTAACTACCTCGTGAGTGCTGAAACAGGTAGGGTACTGACCCCACTAATTGCCGAGACAGCTCAGGTGTTTCTTCATTACACTCTGTTGTGTGAATCCATCTTTCTGTGGATCTGTCACATAACCTGTCTTGAGTTCCAGTGCTCCAGTGTTTTCCTCAATGGCTTGCAAAATAGCTGCTGGGCTTCAGGGGATGGTTCCTTAGCCAGCCCTTTCAGAAGGGTCTCCATTTTAGTGGGGGGAAATTACAGCAGGCGTTTGTAGTTCCAGGTTTCTTAGCTGACCTATTTCCTCTAGTTTTCTCAGCACATTGTCACTGGTTAAATAAAGCCTCATTAGGAGAGCTGGCCCCTTTTTCTGATTGCAATGTTCAATTTTGTATTCACAGGTTCCTTTGCTGTTTTCCGCAGTTCCTAAAAAAAAATCTGGCTGAATTTGGGGCAGGGAAGGGAATTCTGAAATGCTCCCTCCTTAGCCTGAGCTAGCAAATATTATAAGAATCAGATTCTAAAACTTCCTATAAACTCAGATGTTTCGAGAAAAGCCTGGAGCCTCTGCTCACAGTGAAGTGGGTGGATGTCCTGCAAGAGCAGCAATTACTGTACAATAAAGCAGTCAACACGTCTTGTGTAATTAGCATGAGTCTTTATTATAGGAAAATCTACAGAGCTGACAGATCAGGCCAAGAAAGCCACCCTACTCCACACACACACACGCACACATGAGCAGACATGAGGGCTAAGAGGATGCACCAAAATAGCACCCTTCAGCTCCAGCTGAAAGCACCCTCCCTTTTCTTTCACCGAGCACCCACCACAAGGCTGGAGATGGCTGGTTTTGTGGGACAAATGGAAAGGGGACCCAAGAAACAGATTCCCATCCCCACCTTCTGTCTGCCTCACCCAGGGCCAGAGACCGAATGGCTGCACCAGCCATGGTCAGTGAGCTGGGGGGCTGCCACCCGTCTCTGAGCTCCCCCTGCTCTGCTTCAGCACTTGCACAAAGAGCCGTCAACAGCAGCAACGTCCTCTCCACGCATGCACATAGTACTCTCATCCCCTGGTTTGCTAATGGGAGGGGGCAGACTCCTCATTTGCCACTCGAAATCTCACTTGAAACTTGAAAAGAAAATGAGTGGGAGAGAGAGAGAGAGACAGTATTACAAATTGGCATTTAAATTTGTCAATTAAAACTGCTAAGATTCACTACCTTGGATTTTTGCTGTATCACTGCCTAGTTATGTTATTTCAGTGCCTCTGTCCTGCTTCCTTCTGCAGGTTTTGCAACAACCTCCTGTACTTATGCTGCCTTGCAGAGCACCACAGATAATTTTCTGGTTTTTATTAGCTTTCTGAAAACACATGGAGCTGGGCTCCTTCACTTCAGCCCCCTTAAAGTTTAATAGGGTGTCTATTGTAAAGCTAACTTTTTCATTCATTTGCTCATACAGGGAATATTTCCTTTGAACAGCAGGCATGTTCTGCTAGAAAAATCCCTTTGGGAAAATATGAAGCTTTGAGAAATGTTCTGTCCTCCCTCAAAGAGGTCCCTTCTGAACACAGACAACTTCTACTGCTATTTAACTATCAATAAAACCCCCCTGCTGTACCAGTATCTGCTGAAGTACTAAGCTCTGCAGCAATCCATAACTTCCAGTGAAATGTAAGCAATTAACCTGCTTTTTAATGTTACACAGGTATGTTACCAAGTCATCTGTAATTCTTTAACATTCTTCTCAGTGTAAATCACCTCAGAGGCAGGGCAGCCTCTTTTCTAAGGAATTTCAACAAATGCTGAGTTAAAAGCCAAAGAGCAGAGAAATAACTTTTAAAAGGAAAATATACCTCAAGATTTATCACTAAAAAAAAAAAAAAAAAAAAAAGGAGAGAAAATAACATGGCCAATGCCTTCATTTTAATTTAATTCAAAGTGTAAAAAGGCTTGGTAATACGGCTGCCCAAGAGAAAGACTCCAAAGAAAATCTTTATGAGATATATTTAAACTAACTAAATTGCTTAAGATTGCACACGATTAACTAACTATTTCTGCAGATTTGAAGTTTGAAACACATTTTTACATTTGAACCCAAATGTAAAAGAGATGTTGCTCAGAGACCACACAGGTGCATGAGATGCAAGCGTGTGCTGGGGGACAGAAGAGGACAAAAGTTTCCCTTTAATTTACTTTCCAAATCCAAAATTCAGGCTTCTGCATTTAGGACCAAAACCTGAAAAGCATTCGTCTACATGTTTGGGCTCTCCTAGGTATGATGCCACCAATGCACGTGTTTGCAACAGCAGCACATGAATTCCCACTGTATGCAGCATTCCTCTCCCATTGAAGCTATCCCCAAGGACCTCTCTTGCAATGGGAACAGAGTAGGCCAAGCTCTATTTTCAGTGTCACCCTGGCAACCGCTTTCCCCTCCATCTGGATGTCACATCAAAGAGATGTTCCTGCCACCTCTCAGGTTTAACACAAGCCTTACAACTGCTGGGGAGGTCTCACAGCCCTGGCCCTGGAGATAGGAGAATATCTTTCCCCACACCTCCCTTTTGAAACTGTTAAATGTTTAGCTTTCACACAAAGAAAACCGGGAAAATATGCACTAGCTATAATTTTAAAAAATCAGAATTCAATAGGATTAATTTTTTTTTTTATTTACTTTGAGTTTATCTCTGGATACTGGGATGCTTGAGGTTAGCAGTACTGCCCACAATTTAGCCCAGAAATTTGAATTTGTATTTCTGCAGCTGATAAGTGAAATAGGCTTTCCATATATTCTTTTGGAGCATCTATAAGGAAGCCATATTGTCTAGCCAGCACAAATATCCAGGGTAGTGGGATGGGAGTTAAACCTTCTGCCCCTTCCCATAGGAGGCTGGGCAGGTTGCCCAGAGCAGTGCCTGCTTGCCCCCCTTGCCCTGCCAGCCCAAATCACTTCTGCTCCTCCAGCTTTAGGCAGCCCACCCACGCCATGTCCCAGCGCTGAGCATCCTCAGCCCTCATTTCTCATGCACACGTGGCAGCAGCAGCAATAACATCTCTGCAGACAGGTGAGAAGAGAGGGATTTCCACTGGCATTTTATTTTATATTTATCTTATTCCACTTTCTTTTCGTGTTACTGATGCTTCTGAAATCTCAATCTCAGAGTATCTCTTGCTTATAGAGTCACTCAAACTGGAACTTCACATAAGGTCATTCAAAATACCAGGAGTAATTCCAGGTCAATCAAAATCAGAAACAAGATCTTCACACAAAATTTTCTTTCTGAGGCCAGAGCTGCACAGTGTGGAGACATATGGCCTCTTCCTGAGGCAAATATAACAGCTGTCCATTGTGCATGCCTTAAAGCACTTTCCACCCAAGCTCCTTACAGTGTTTTGACCTGGTTAAGTATTATAATGCCCATTTTAAAAACAGGGAACCTGTGGCCCATGTGGCTTCCTACAGTCACACAAATTGTCTAAGATACACTCAAGACTGCAAGAAAATACCATATGCCTTCAGTTTTGGCTTTTCCTTCCATCGACTGTTCTTTATTGCATACCAGAAAGAAAAAACAGGAAAAAAAAACCCTAAAAATTATTAAAACTGGGACCATAACTTAGGGAAAGCAGTTATTCTCCCACAACATCAATTAAATGCTCCTGCAGTTCATCACTGGGTCCACAGCTTCCCATCTGCCACTACTGGCAGAGGAAACCAGTAACTATTAAAAACTTTAAGAAACACCAGAGGCAGGAAAGCAGTATGTATGTTTCTTGCTGCCTATTTAGGATGGTGACAGGAAAGAAAAGTTCTTCTATTTTGCTCCACTGTGATCTCTGCCTGAGTTGCCAGTGCCTACGAAAGGAAAACTGGTACCCAGCTTCTACACATCCACCACCGTTACTCCAGAGCTCTGAAGCTGCTGTTTCATGTACTAGGAGACATGCAGAAGTGGGCCAAAAGCAAGGTGGGTGGAAGGAGGATGTCTCAGATACCTGAATGTAAGTAGCAGGTGCCCAGCTGGTGGTGACTGGTGCTAAAGGTGACATGAGAAGGGAGCCTGTGCTGAGAAGTCCTACTTCTGTGTTCCTTGTCAGGGATAGTGTTTTAGGGCACCAGAATAAGTAAGCCTTATAACAGGTGCATCTAAGAGGCTTGATCTACATCCAAGTTTTGCATGACGATGGAGGAGTCTCATCTCCCACTCAGTCATGATGTTTGAATGTGAGTGGACACTGATTCTGCTACAAGTGCCATTCTAGACCAAAACTTCACCTCTGTCTCAGTTCTGGCAAAAGAAAAAGGCAAAATCTTTTAGTGAAGCCAATAGAATTTGAGTGGAAGAGGAGATAAAAAGGCAGCATTCCCTTAAAATTATTGAAAAAGTCCTAAATCCACAAAGACATTTTCCATTTAAGATGCATGGCAAAAAAACCCTTCGCTGTAAGCTCATCAATACACTTACTCCAGATTAACGCTGATATAACTGAAATCTGTATCCCACCCACGTAAGAAATCTGTAATTAGCAGGTGGGAGATCACACACGATTGTGTGGAAAATTTATATATATTTTTAAAAAAAATAAAAATCTGCAATGGAACAGAGCTAGTTGATTTCCCATTCTGGTTTGTTCCAAATAATACTTTTTCAAAGTTGTGGGTTTTTTCCTCCTCCAGGCAGATGTTGGTTGCATGAAACAGCACAGTTTCCCCTGGAGTGCACTGCTAAATGGGAGGAGCCGCCTGCCACAGGCTGCTGGTCTGCAGGTCGCTGCTCCTCGCTGAGCACCATGGCAGCATGGGCAAGAGCGAACAGCATCCACAGTGAGATGTGCCACTCCTTTACATGGCTTTAATGCTGGAAGTGGGCAATGTGTGGAGGGGCTGAGGAAGCCTGTTTTCTTTTGAGCAGAGGCAGTTGGAAGCAGGCACTGAAGGGAGAAGATGTTTCTGAAGTGCTGTGGTTCCACAAAACCCACTGAATGTCTCACAGTGCCAGGATTACACAGAATTTAAAGAAGGAGAAAATAAGTGGAAAAACAGAGCGACTAAAAGGTCTATCAGATCTGACAGTCTACAAATATGGGAGACAACTGGAAGAAATGTAAACCATACTTCACTCTGTGTCTGTAAGCAATGAGTGCTAGTGAAAAAGGACACAGATCTGGCTCCTGACAGTAAATGGGTCTGATACCTTTGATGTGTTTAACAGTTTCCAGTTTTCTCAGCCAGAAGAGGATAGCAGAAATTTAGCAATCCCATATTCCCATCACAATGAAACATGTAAGACGTTTGTAACACATTTGTAACACGAAGGTACAAAAATGGAGAAGAGGTTACTGGTCTAATGACTAATCTTGTCACACAGGTTGGTGAGGGGATTGCAATTTAAACGTGAAAAAAACCCAACCTCAAGGGTGGCCAAGAGAGCCAACGTCACCTTGAGGAGAGGGTGTCCAGCAGCAGAGCTGCCGGGAATCACAGATGGGAAGGGACAGTGCTCTGCTGACAGCTCTGTACTCGAGGAACCGCAACACCACCACGTCTGTGTGGCTCAAAGGCACCCACAGCTTGGCGTCAGATGGTCCTCAACACAGCACAGGCTGTTAGTAGGTGTGGTGACTGGGCTGGTCATAGGGGTCTCTAACTGCCTATATTAAAACCATATATACAGTTTGTTATGTGTTTGGTTTTAGCTAGAAATTAAAATGAACAGTGGGGAATTTTTCCTGTGAGGGGCCTGGTTTCAGGGACAGGGACCCAGTCAAGCACCCACATGCTTCTGGCATCTCTCATTCTCTCTGTGGGTTCTGCTCGTCCTTCTTCCTTGGGAGGGGGTGCACCTTGCAGTTTGGGAGACATTGCTGTAGGATAGAAATTGGAAGGTAGGCGAGGAGCTGGAGGCTGCTACAGGGAGTGTTTTAGTTTGACAGGGCAGGAAAAAATGGAGCAATCTGCAGTAATGGCAAGGGAAAGTTTTGTTTTGTTTTGTTTTGTTTTGCTTTTTGCTCTGTGCAACTCCTTTGCTGTTTCATTCAATTCCCAACCTCTCCCTCTCCAGTATTGCTCCATCCCTCCTCAGCCAGCCCCTTATGCCTCCCACTCACACGTTTGTTAAGGATTAATTATTTCCTTTACACTCATCCTTGCCAACCCTGGCCTTCCCCCCATGCTTTCCCGAGCTCCTTCACCTCTGCACAACCCAGCTTCTGCTCACTTAGAAATCCCCCATTTGAGACCAAACAAACCTCTATCCAACCAGCTGGGACCATTTCTTCTTCCCCTCCCCCAGGGTAAACCACCAACCCAACCTTGGAGCCAGACCCTTCCTTGACCTTGACACTGAGTGCATCCTGCCACGTCACAAAGAAAGCCTCACATTCCTGCCATCTGTTGCACCTGGTCTCAGAAACCCCTTTATTTCTTGTGCTGGCCCCGGAAAATGGAAGGAAGCAGCAAGAGACCCTACGACCAGCCTTTATCAGATTAGCCTGATCTAGTCAGAAGCTGATGCACTCTGTGCCTGGGCAGCCCAAGGGCTCGTGGGGATGTTCTTACCCAGGGGGATGTAGCCAAGCTGCCCCAAAGTACTGTGGCCACCCAGACTGCTGTGCTGGTAGTGGTCCAGTGCTAAGCACAGTGCAGCTTGCAGGATAATTTCCACCCCCAGCCTGCCCCAATGCCCAGAGTTTGGATAGCTGTGGTTCTGGCTTAATTGCTGGGACTTAGTCCATCACCTGTAATGAACAAACTACAGTGCAGCTACCTAAAATATAGCTCGTGTGTAGGGGAAGGCTGGGGGCAGGAGAGGGGAAGACACAAATCATCCAGGCACAGAGAGGAAGAGATAATGAAGAAAGTAGATTTTGATAATTTTTTCCCCCTGTAAGAACACCTACACCTTACCCACGACAGGAGTGTCAACACTCGTATCAGCTATCACATATCACATCAGAACTTGGGGTTTTGGGAGGTGGATTTTTGTCTGTTTTTTTTTTTTTTTCTTTTTAAAGAAACTGTTACTCCATCTCACTAGCTGAAACTTAAGGAGCCTCCTGAGAAAGGGGTAGCCCCTCTGCTGCCATCCAGTATGAATACATTCATTTAAAGACAAAACAAATGTGTTTGTCTTTGAAATGACTATGACGCTGCTGGCTGGAAGAGCTGTTTGCATTTAAAATGGTATGAGTGTGTGAAATGTGAAAGATGCATATAGAACGCAGACTAGCGAAGCAGACTCTTTTCTCCTTATTAGGAGGATTTATTTTTTTTTCCACCATTCAGAGCCACGCGTCACCGGGAAAGTGGGTACTGATAGCGTTCTTCCTTTGCGTCCCGAAACGCAGGAGGGTGTTTGCCTAAACATGCAAGCACAGAAGCAAGATTTGTGTATTTTGTATAGGAAGCTGCTTTTGTTTGCTGCCAGTAGGATACACAATGTGCTCTCTACGGGGGATCAAGATGTAGGGCTGTGCAAACACCGAGCAGCAATACCTTACATAACTGGCCCTGGGGGAGAGTTACGTGTCATGAGGAGAAACAGTTTTGCCAGGAAAGGTAAAACACAAGAGGCCATGTAGAATTCATGGAAGAAAACCAGAGGCCGGTGGAAAAAAAAAAAAAAGCAAACTATTGGTGCAGATTATCACCAGGCAGACCGCTCCGAGGAAAACAGCCGCAGAGCTATGACTGTGGATTCACAGTCAATTCATCGCTTATTGCAGTGCCTGCATCCATAACCCTTCCCTCGTGGGGGATTTGGCCTGTCTGCCAGCACCAGGCAAGTGGGATGGCTCGTCTGACACTTGCCGTGTCGCTCCAGTCCCTCAGTGGACAAACAGCTTCTCCCAGATGGGGTTAAAGGAAAGGGATGCTGCTGCAGTGCTGGAGCCAGAACTAGCTTAAGGGTGGGAAAAAAGCTCCACTGACAGCATGGTTTGGGGAAAGGGGCTTACTGCGAGGCTGGTGGGGAACTCGGGGTGTGTGCTGTCCCCTGGGCCAAGCGCTGGGCCAGGAAGGACCAGAGATGCTTGGGGATCTGCTAATGTACCCATGCTTCTCCCCAGAGGACTGCCTGGATGCGGGATGAGGACAAAGCACAGTGGGCTGCCCACAGAGGGCTGGTCAGGACCTCTCTGCTCCTGTGAAAACCACTGTGGACCTACATGTACAAAAAAGCCCCGTAATGGCATGACAGTCTAAGATTTGCACATGGGTGAAAGGACAAGTCCCCTGGCTTGGGGACTTGGCAAAGGAAAGGGAAACCCTCTGGAAGGAAAGAGAGCCTGGATGGAAGAGTGAAACGGGTTTGTAATTTATTGACAACCTGAAACTCTACTTACAAGAAGGTTGCTCACTGCTGGACGTGCTGAGAAATTTGGCCTGTTGGAAGAAGCAGCAGCTTTTCTAAACGTGAGTGAAGAAAGCACAGGGACAGTATCAGCGACCGTCCCAGGGAGTCCCCTGAAACTGCATGTTCTCTGGTCCTCCCTGATGTACCAACACAATCTTCTTCCTTTTTAAGCCATCCCGCTAATACTTATTTCTGTCTGGGAAAGTCAGGAATTTCAAGTGACCTCTCAGAAGCCTTGACACCACCTGGAGACCAGGTACATGAAAGCAGCCTCACCGGCACTATCCGTCCAAAAGGAAGAAATTAAAGCCCCCTAGGAAATGAAAACCAGCTCTCTGTGATGCCCTTCTCCAGCTTCTCACTAGCATTGCCTTCAAGGACGATGCAGGCGTCTTGGCAATGCAGGACATTGTTAGGAGCTGAAGGTCTCACCCAAGACATCAGTAAACATCCAAGCTAAACAAACTTAACGTGCTCTTTGACAAAGAACATTATTCCTGCCACTTCAGTGAGGGTCCTTCACCTTCACTGATAGCAAATGTTTGCTGACAATCACTGCAGACAGAGTTTCAACGAAAAGATGGAAAAAGTAATGTAAGCTAGAAGCAGCAGTGAGCTGCCATACTGTGTCTGATGTTAAGCAGGGAAATGGGTTTGATTTTTATAGATGTCTTTTGCACTTCAGAAAAGTACTGTAATTGCAGATACCAAACTGAGTAAGAAATAGCAGTTCTGCTGCCAGTGCAGACGAAACACTCCCCAAAGCCTGTTATTAATAGAAAAGCGGTGGCATTGTCGGCAAGATAAAAAGGTCAGGAATAACTTTTAGCCATTTTCCAATTGAAAAAAAAAAAAAAAAAGAAGAAAAAGAAAAAGAAAAAGAAAGTCATTCTAGTCATATTCTGGGGTGAAGCAGATTAGACTAACACTGCATTTGCACCAGGCTGAGAATGCAAATGCCTGATTATTAGATATCTACAGAGGAACAAAGTCCAAGGCAAACAGCAATGCAGGGCTCCCTTGGCCAGCTCTGCAGCCCTGCTCCCAGCCCTGGCCACACCACCCGAGCCTGGGCCCCGATGCTGGGAAACAGGGAGTGCTGCTGCCTCGGGTAAGAGGTCTGAGACCTGGACTGAAAGCTCTGTAAAGAGCAGGGGATTTCTAGCATCGTAACTGTTGAAAGCAATAGAGCTTTGCTGAGAGTTTAAGTTAGAAAATACTCCAGATGTGTTCGTAACACTTTCACTCTGTCTGTGAAAAATACTCATAAGACCCAAAGCCTTAGAACTGTCAGGAACTTAAAAAAAAATAAAATTAAATTAAATCCGACCCCCCCCAACAATCTGAAGGAGATCTGAGGAATAAATAATTCCCTTCTTCAAAAGACGCACAACAAATTGTATTTTAAAAAAGTCAAAACCACAGAAAAAAACCCATACAACCAGCCCCATGGAGAACAGATGCGTAAACAGGATTTCTAGAAGAATTTCCATTAGAGGATAGATTTGAGAGAAGTGATTTTTTCTGCTCCTTTGCAGTATGTTTTCTTATGTACAGCCTTGTTAAAAAATGAAAATATGGAATTGGCATACCTTCCATCTTTCTCATAAAAATCTTATTTTAATAGCACTAATTGACCCAAAATAACTACCTGAAACACTAATTTTAGTCAACTCTATAGAACCCGAGTTCAATTTGTAATCACAAAATAATGAAATATTTGATCCCGGA
Organism: Numenius arquata; assembly: GCF_964106895.1. Taxonomy (NCBI): domain Eukaryota; kingdom Metazoa; phylum Chordata; class Aves; order Charadriiformes; family Scolopacidae; genus Numenius; species Numenius arquata. The sequence continues at coordinate 45,770,982 of NC_133576.1, forward strand.
TTTTACACCCTCATGTTTATGCTTGCAGGTGGAACACAACCATTAATTCTTTTACAGAAGTTTTTAAAGCCCTGAGTCTGAAATTATTTGCAGTTCTGTTTTAAGTGTTTGCAGAATTGGAGCTTAATATACTTCTGAAAAAGGATGAATCAGTAACCTGTAAGCAAAAGATATTTGAACTGCAACTGCAGAACAATTTTCAAGCATGCTGTTCGTTGTAGTATGTAACACTTTCTTCTGGCCAACAAGAGAAAATTCTGCAAGTGTTATTTTTAGAATTTTACCTCAAAATACGGATACTACAGTATTTTTGTCAGAACCTTGACTAAACAGAAGTTAAGTCCTCCTTACCACACGATTTTAAATATTTTAGAATGTAACCTGAAGAAATTATGACTTGAGATATATTTCTTGATTCCTTAGTAACTTGTAAAACTGTGTGAAAACTGTGCAGATGTGGCAATGAAATACTAACCAAGAAAACTTCAAAATGTAAAATATTTTTTAACCTACCATTAAAAATATATAATTATTCTTCCATCTTTTTAAAGCACTGCAAATATATTAATAACTTGTTGGAATTACGGATTAATTACTATCTCCTTCAAGGCAGAAGGTTATGACGGATAGGGAGAAAAAAGCATTTCCTGCATTGATAGGAAAGCTTTTCTTTTAACATCATTACATGAGAAAATGGAAAGATAATTAATGTGGTTTATATTTTTATATGGTTTAGTTAAATCATTTATCTCTTCCAATTTATATATAATATTTTAAGAGACTTTATTCCAGTCTAAACAATTTTTGATACAATTTAACAGACTACATAAGATGCCAACACATCTTTAAGGGTCAGCTTTCCTTTTGATATAAATCACCACAATTTTATCATGTAGACTATTCAGTATGAAGAGTAAAAAAATATTTGTGTAGGCCTTTGAAAAAAAGTGTTTAATTAGCATGTTTTTATCTCTAACTGTGCATCTGAGAAAGTATAAACACAATTATTTTAAAAAGAAGTTAAATGTCAGATGCATTATAATTTATCATAATTTACTTTATCATATATGTTATTGTATCATAGCATTTCATTATGGAATAATTTTCCAAAAATATATTTGATATTCAAAACAACTCAATAATTCAAAGTGAAATTTCAAATCCTACTTTTGGAAAAAAAAATAATCAAATTCTGTAACAGCAAGTGTGGATTTTTTCTTACTTTTCCTTTACAAAATTAATACGATATTTGGGGTTTTTTTTCTTGTTCCTCCCCTCTGTGCTCAGTAACACCTCTCCTTTTCTTATTCATACATTCTAACCTCCAGATAAAAACTAGCTAACATTAAGGCATGCAAACTGCCAACAATCTTAGGTGGTTTTCAGTGTCAAAAATCCTAAGTTATGAACACTCTTAAAACCCAGAAATTCCTGGATCAGGAAGCATGCCACACAGGCTGAAAAGAAGGGGCATGTAAGGGAAATGTAAGTATTTTTTTCCCTAGAGTGAGTGGATGTCCCTTTTCAGATCTGTGTCTTGTGTTTGTCAATCTGCTCTTTCCTGTACACTTTAAATAGAAAAATAGTCAGAATGTAATCTGAAATTGGTTCAAATCAAAACAGGCCATCTATGCTGCTTGCACTTTGACAAGGTCCTCCCCCTGTCTCAGCTACCTGGGAGCAGTTCCCAGCCACTCACACAAGTTGGGGCAATTCTGCATTCCCTATGCCAAACCAATACTGCATGAGGCACAACTTGGTGAGAGCTTCAAGGATGTTTCAAAAGCGACAGCAAATCATATACTTTCAGTACACCAGGCTAAGAAAAATCATTACCTGCTTGCATGCATGATGGTAGTGCATGGAAGTTGAGGACATGATACTGTGTGAGCCTTGAGTTGCAGGACTGCTAGCATCCAGGAAGGAGAGATTAATAGAAAGGATTGCCTTTACACATATTGGGCACCAAAAAAAAAGTCTTCAGCTACTAATCTGATTTTGGACTACAATTAAAGAAAAAGGTTACACAAGGGATAGGGAATCAACAGGTTTCATATCTTCATATCAGTCCAAACATTAATTTTGGGTGCCATGTCTATCTCATAACAGAGGGTGAAGTCTGCAGTCCAGGTAACCAAGCATCTATAAGTATTGCAGGAGAGTCTGTTTCTATTAGATGAGGAGCACAGAGAAGTTCCTCATAGCACATATGCTCCCTCATGATTATCTTAACTGTCTTATTTTGCATGGATGCCAGCCTTGTGCCAGGTACTGTACAACACACAGCAGTCAGGGAAATATCTGCTACCCTACTGTAACCTACTTAGCACTGTAACGATCTTTATCATGCCTAAGGAAGTGGCCAACATGAACGTTCTACTACAGCAGCTAATACCATGAGCTATTCCTTTGTTTCAAGTGGAAGGTGCTCATCTTTTAGCCCTGAAGCTATTCATTTCAAATCCCACTAATTCTGGGTGAGAAATACTGTATCATGCACCAATACTGTCCACGTAGATTTTGTTAGAATGTCCCATTAAAATACACCAAAAAGACCAACTGATTTCCAAATACTCTTACAAGGCATTAGGCAAACTATTTTAAAATAAGTGTTCTCAAGCACACCAAAACCTCCCTTTCCTCTCTTCTCTGCTTTTTAGTTTTAAATTGCAGCCAATTATCAACAATAATAAGGATGGAGAGAGGCACCAAAAAAGATTCCTTTTGTATCTATACACAAATAAAATAATATTTTTACTGCATAAAATTTCCAAGGAGCACTGCCAGAATATTGCAGATTTCCTGATCCCCTCCTGCCTGCACTACTCTTCTCCACCTTCAGTGCTAGCAAGCCACCTTTCCTCAGGTTCAGAAGGTAGCTGGTAAAATAATTGTGCTGATGTCCTTCACAACTCTGTGTTCTTGGCTCACTTTCTTTCTCAACATCCAACTTATCTCACTCTCTTTGACAAGACTTTGCTGTCCAGCTCTGGCTCCGATACCCAGACAGGAGCCCAGCAGCAGGGTCAGTTCCCACCTCCTCTCCCACTCCTGTGCCTGATCCGAGTGCTTCCGCGTTTTCCTCTGCTGATCCTGGCATATAGGGAAAGCAAAGCTGCCAAAGTAAACCTGTTAGCTGTTCCTCCTGCGGATGCACCCTGCCATGGTGGTTACCACCTGAGAGCAGACTGTGTTGTTATGTTTCTTCCCCTCTTCATGCTCTGCTCGGTTTCATCCACCTGTTTCCAACTCTGAGTGTTGCTCCCTATGGGTTACAGCACGTTGTGCCTAAGCACACTGGCAGACACACTGTCAATGAAATGAATGGCCAAATTAGGGAGCTAATAGCTCAGAAATGGCCACTCAGAAGAGCAGCAGCAAAAGCTGCCTAAAAAATATATCAGCCTGGAGACCGCCAGCTTTCTTACTTCAATTTGTGTCTTTCTTGACATCCTTCACTGCAAAAGGGAAATGAGGAAGGAGACATGGTCACTTTTACTTTCCATATTAACCAAAGCAGTTTGGGATACCCTTTTTTTAATGCTTATTAATTTTGAGTGGGCTCTCACAGTTTCTGTGAAGATGCAGAGAGCGTGACAGAAAACGGGGGTGTCCCACACACAATGATGCAGCCTTTCCCCCACTGCTGTCTCTGGGACTGAAACAGCCCCTGCAGAGGAGACGGTGGCAGGAATGGGCTCGCTCTCTTTCTTTGCCGTTGAGAAGCGGGTTTGGGTTCACACTTTCCTCTTGCTTCTTTTTTGGCATCTGTTCCTACTGCACAGAAAGCCTCGGCAGCACAGAAATCAGGCAGTTTCTCACAAATTTGCATTTCTCATGAAGATTTATTCCAACAGGATCCCTTTATTTATGCAGAAAAAGGATGCTCCCATAACTAGGGCTGCAGTCTAGGCCTTCAGAGATGTGCCTGTACTTCTGTTTTGCCCCAGGCTTCTCATGTGGCTGGGGGAGTGCAGTATCAGCATGCCTTACCCCAACATGTGCAAGGGGAATGTAAGAGCCTTTTTGCACTTCACCCTGGTTCTGGGAGTACAAAATATCTGGGAGATGCTCTGCTGCCACACCAAGCGCTGTGGAGAGACAGGACTGCAAGCATATCACAGGGACTTGCTGGAAATCTTTCCATAATACAAAATTATTGCTAGGTTCAACTAACTTAGTGGTTTCCAAGCGTTTCACGCAGGCATTTGGGCATGACAAGCTTGACCTGGAGAGCATGGGTTTGACAAAAATGTGCCCTCTGAATAGTTCTGGAGCATGGGCTACCAGGCTTTACATCCCCACAGTATTTGTCTCCTGTGGGTGTCAGCAGGGATCCTATGGTCCTGGGTCTCCAGCTCCAAGGCAGCATGAATATAATAAATATTCCAAACTCCACATCTCTGGTCATGAAACCAGAGTCTAAACTATTTGTAGATGTGAAGGAAAGCTTGCATTCCTCTAATACATATATATGTGTGTGTGTGTACATATATACCTATATATGTAACTATATAAACGCATACACCTTTATCAACTGAGCTATAAAAATATATTGCAGTGTCCTAAAAGATTTGACATTCAGTGGCTCCCTGGGTGCAAGAATCTTTTTTTTAAAGTTTTAGAAAGAGAAAACAATTCAAATGCATCTTTGTTTTGGGGAAATAACAGTAATTTTGATTCCAACTTCAACATAGCAAAAAACCTTGACAAAGCAGAAATCTTGAGTCTCCCAAATGTCAAATATGAGAGTCCAAATGCAAGTGAGTCTTTCAAAAGTTTACTGAAGGAATGCCTGACCACTGCTTTACCTCCCAGTCCCCTGTTTTCTACCCCTTTTAGATTACAGACTGACTTTCCTATTTAGGGCTGGAAGTATAAAGCTGGTCTTTCAACATCACCAATCTGCATGATGAATCCTAAGCTTGTATTTACTGACCTGGAAAAAAAAAAAATCCCCATTACCTTCTGAATCAGCAGTCATTTCAATGCTGTGCAGAACTCACAGAAGTAGATATACAAAATTTAACACCAGTGCAAAGCACACGAATAGCAATCAGAGCAATGAAGAGCTGGAACAAACAGTTTGATGAACCTGAAAGCTTCGTTGGAAGAATACTGACAGTCCATTTGCAAGTGGGAAAACTGCCTGAAACTTCAGAGCTGATTTTTGGGGAGGTTTGTGTAGAGGTTTGTGTTTGGTTTGGATTTCACTACAGAAAAATAACATGTTCATTTATGTATCTTACAGTCAGTTGTGCAAAAATAAGAAATGCAAAGCAGTACACAAAAAGCAGTTAAATGCAGCTTGCACTGAGTGTAAGTGTTTTGAGACAGTAAATATATGAAGAAAATCTACAAAACCTAAACAACTCATCTTTTTCATAAAGGCACTATGCCGTGCCAAGCATGTGGTCTAGAAGCACCTATATTACTCAGTGGAGAAAGAAGCGCATTCCTATACAGAAATTTTATGCTCTGAGACTAGAAGAAACTAGATGATCTCTGGGCTATATAAAAGTCTGTGTACAAAGGCCATCCATAGCAAGATCCAGACCTATGACACACACTCCAGGACACCAAAGGGTTACAAATAAATAATGTGAAAAATAAACACAGACTTACTAACATGCAAAACCTAAATGCTGTAAACCTTGTAAACCCTGATTAGACCATTCAGTCTCTGACGTTTTGCTGAGGTTGTGTGTGAGTATGAATTTTCTCTAACTTTCTATTTTGTGGACATCCTCAGAAGAAAAGGGTGAACAGATGAGGACTTTGGAAGTCAGTGAGGTAACACATTAAAAACACAGCAGGGCAGAAAGATGCAATTTTGTGCTAGGCTGCTACAGCATCTAATCATCCTTGAAATGTCTCATTTCTGTCATGAACAAGTCTACTGTATGAGTGAGTAAAAGAAGTTGGAAGGAACAAATCATTCTAAAAATTCAATGTGGTTGATGAGGCACCATAAAAAATTCCTCATGTTTAGTATAAGCAAACAGACATGACATTATGCCAACAGAAGGATGATGAAATGCTCCATCAATATAAAAGGACATGCAAAGTCCACCTGAGAGAAACAGGTGAAAAACTGGAATCAACAAGAATTGAAGAACAGAGACAGATGGACCCAGAGGTCCCTTCAGTGGGCTGGTATGGGACAGATCTGATTTGATTCTGGCAATCTTGTCAGCCAGATAAAATTTACAAGTCTTGACTGAATTAACACTGGGAAGGATTGATTCAAATTTTGCATCCAATGCAAAATGAACCCCCAATTTGCAGATGGAACATAAGTAATGGGGAACCAAGCCCACCTTGTCTAACATTCCTTTTAACCTCCTTCCTGTGCCCTTCTCTTAGCCTTTTTACATGAAAAGTTTGAGATAGCCTTTGGGTTACCCTTGAGATATTCTACAACAAGTGAATTTAAAAATGGGGGTAAAAAAACCCATATGCTCTTGAAAGCACAACCCAGGTGTGCTGCAAAAGTCAGGGTTTTGCTCCAAAATAAAAGCCTAGGCAGACCCTACCCATGCCTGTGAGGAGCCCACAGCCTGCCCTGAGGAGCACCCTGCTGGTGGGGCCAAGCCTGGGTTGAGAAGTGGGTCCCCATGGGGTGGCTGCTCCTCTGTGGTGCCTCCAGTGTGACTGAGGCTGGGTGGTGGGTGCACCCTGGGGTGCCCCTGGTCCCAGCCCTCCCTCCCCATCATGTTACACTGGCCATATTTACACTCAGGGCCATCATCATGGTGTTCCCTTCTGTGCCGTTGTTGCAGGGGTGTGATCAAACCGGGTCGGTGAGTCAGCTCAGGTGTCCAGGAGAGCTCCATCTCCCAACAGCCCCACTCCTCCTCCCACCCACACCCATGTGGGCACTCACTGAAATGGATCATCCCGGGCCTCTCTGCTTCATGGGGTGGCTGCTCGGCTTCTGGAGAATGACTGCCTCCTCCGTACTTTAATTCTCCAACTGTTAGAAGCATCTGCCCTTTGCTAGCTCTGGATGCTGGGAGCTCAGGGACGTGAACTCATTTTTGAGGATGAATGTATTCCTCCCTCTCCCCCCTCCACAGCTCCCCATTTCTCTCTTCATCCCACCTCCCCAAAACCCCCACATCAAAATGCAATACTCGCACCTCCTGTCTCTGAAAGAATCACTAAAACTCAACTGTAAAAAGGAGAGGAAAGGAAAAAAAAAAAAAAAGAAAGAAAGAAATGGTTTCCATGGCAAATTTGCAAGGTTTAATCTCAGCACAAAAAGAAGAATTTTAACATTCTTTCCCTGTTTTAGAACATGCTGGATAGCAAATGAAATTGTCTGTTGTGTGTTGGCTTCAAGGGTATTGCACTGATTTATGTCCACAGAGACTTTGTCCCACTATTTTCTTATTTTGTTCTTGTAATCAGAAAGTTGCTTATCACTGCCCTGTGAAGAAGATTAACATAATTTAAACCAAGAGCTTTGTACACAGGCTACTCAGAAGCCTGCAGAGTTTACTAGGAAATAACCAAGTTTCTAGAGGTTTCTTCCTTCTGAAACTCCCTGTTGAAGCACTGATGGCAATGATGTTATTTGCTATTTGGTTCTTCCAGGTGATACTGGACACCCTTGTGGAAATCACTCTCTCTTATAATGCTCCAAAGGTCTTTTCTATAGTGGCTGCAAATATCTCATTTTTTGGCATTGTGACCCAAGACACATTCAGTTTATGAATGTAGCAGGACAGACTTCAGTTTCCACTGGAACATCAACAGTGTCACGCTGCTTTTGGCTTCAAACACTTATTTTTTCCCTTGTATGAATTCAACCTAATTGATCTGGGAGAAGAGAGCCTTTCTGCCTGGCACCAAGTTTGCACGCCCTCCAGTTTTGCAAGTACGGATATAAGCACATTCAAACAAAGTCTGCAAATGATCAAAGATGATTAAATAAATGGATCTTTTGTCCTCTGTTTCTTTCAGCCTGGTAGCTGTTCTCAAATGTGCTTGATAAATAGCTCCTGTCCCAACCCTTGGCTCCACCTTCTTCTGTGATTCATACAACTTCAGTGGAGATAGCAGGCAGTAAATCTTCTAGATATATTTCCAAAAAAGCAGCATCCATACTGTTAATAAAAGCACCTCTATACTTTACTGACACTTACAATTCCTAGCACAGCACCCCGTTCCTTGAGACACAAGAAAAGGGAAACACTAGGAAAAAAAATCTCAGTCTGCATTTAATTTATGTAAGTGAAACAAGGTTTATGACGTCTTGTGTTCAGTTGGATTGCTCCTGTTATCTGGAGGGATTTTTATGTAAAAGAAAAATCAGTATTTGTTTATTTGTAGAATAACTTATTGAGCAAAAACCTATATACTGAAAAGGTTAACATGTACAGGTAAAATTGAGTTAAATGGGACCTGATGTGTTCTTGAACTGTAAGCACCTCTTCCTTGGTCATATAAGAATATACGTGCTTCTATATTGTGCTAACTTCAAATGTTTTCCTTGAGACCTGTTTAGTAGTTGTTTGGCCTCAGTAAACTGAGTACATATGTGTGTCTAAAATACCAGCAAAAAGCAGTAGGGACTTTTGAGAATTCTGACCATACTTTCCCCCAAAGAATAACTGCTTACTGCAGACAAGAGAGAAAATATATTACAATATTTGTAAAAATGAATATATATATGCAGATTTTATTTTGTATTCTATTACAACTTCTACACAATATTCAAATGAGAAGTAGAGCCAACATGCAAAACTTAGATCTAAGTTTTTGAACCACTTTGCATCTATAAAAAAACCCCACAAAGCCAAAAGGGTTTGTTTGGACTTTCTTATTGTCCTAAAATACACTCATGCAAGAACTAAAAGGATCTGTCAAACTTTATACCGTGATCAATGTCTGCACTCTAGGACTATTTATTACTTTTGCGGTGGCAGCTCTTAGAGGCTTTGGTGGTGGTCTAGATACTTTTCATCTGTGGGACTAATTCTGTTTCATTATAAGCTTATAAAGGTCTAAACATAAGGATCCTCTTGGCACCACCAGAATATAAATAGTAACAGAAATGGCAGTTCCTGCTCTAAAGTTCTCACAGTTAAAGAGTGGGTTTTTTTCAAGAGGAAACAATACAATAATCCTAGAAAACTAGATATTATTCTTCTTACAGACAAAGGTAGGATTGGCTGCTTCTTATGACTAATGAATACAAAAAAGTATAGCATCAGCACAGCCTTATTTTATTGCATATACTTTTAAAATGCTTGTGTAATTATGTATACATGTACATTTAATTGATCTATTGCATTTTTTCAAAAGTTGTAATTAAAAGCTTAATCAATAGTACTAAAATGTTCAGAAGTGCATGTTAAAATATTAAATGAATGTGAAAAGTTCATGTTGAGATAAAACTTTTCAAAGAACATTTATGACAGAGGTACCTCTGTTGGGTTGGCTCAAAAGCTGCTCAGTCTTTTGAATAGCTTATTCTAAATCTAACAAGTTAAGCCTAAATAGAAGAGATTCTGAGAAGGATCTTGGGATATGAAAGGAAAGTGTTTTCAATCCATCTTAATCGGGATATAGCGAAAATGAAATTCACCTGTAAATCATTTGTCATCTCACTTCCACCTCTCAACTATTTTCCTCACTAGTGGCTGGTGAAAGAAAAGAGAGAAAATCATTTGGCATCAACAAAATATTTTGTTATAACAGGTATCTTTTCAATACATTCCCAATACAGAGAAGCTTTTCTTTGGGTATATTGCTTACAAGTCACAGACAGTGAAGTTGAAGATGTAAAACTTCATTGGGCATTGCTTCTCTAAGGATCCCTTCACGTGTTAGTCTGCACATCAACGATTTTTTTTTGCAGATTAATCAAATCCGCATTTGTCCTGAGTGCAGTGCCAACCTTAAGTCCTGCTTACAGAGGTCCTGATGGTTTAATTTATTTCAGCACACCCAAATTCACACAGTGGCTCTAGAAGGCATATTTAATTGCTGGTAATTACGTGTCAGCTTCCTAATGAGTCAGATGAGCTCTTGCTTTCCTTCTGCATTCCAATGAATTCATCTGGGTGTGGGAGCTGGGGAAAGTTTGTTAAATATAGAGCCCTGGCACTGAGAGACAAATGCAATGTTGCAGGACTGCTGCTGTTTCTTAAGAGTTTGGGCTGGGCAAGGGGTGTCCTCATTATCACTTCATATTCTTTCATAACTTTTTTTCTAAATCAAATAGCAGAACTAGAGCATGTTAAACATACATTAACATGATTTACTTGCTGCCTTCATTTTCATCTTCAGCAATACAAACATTCTGTATTTGTGTGTCTCTCTTTCAGACAGATGCCACTACCCATTTTATAGGAACTTGCATTTAAGGACTTTAATCTCATTAAAAAGTCTGTAAAGCATAAAACTTACAGGAAAAACTGGAAAAAAAAAGTCTACTCTACTGAACTGGATTTTCTGAAATTTTTGTAATAGAGTTCTGTGGTGCAATTGCAACTCTCTTTCTTGGTGCATTAAATTCAGCTAACATTAAGTGAATAAACAAAAATCAGATCTTGAAAATATTCTCATGGAATATCATCATCTGTCATCTTTGCCAAAAGTACAACTGCACAGTATGTATGGATCTTTGCTTTATAAATACTGCTGTCTACAAACACTGCAGAGTGCATAAATTTCTGGAGGTGATATACATTGATTTGAATCATGATTCTACAGATCTTCTGGACGATCTCTCCCCACTTCCCCTCCAGAATACATGCCACATCTCAGTGTAGGCATGCTTAATTCATCATAAAAATGCAGGTAGGGCTGATCCAAAAAGCAGATTATTTTCATCTTTATTTGAAAGCTCTGTAAGAGCTCTCTGGGCAACCTGGGGCCACTGCCCAAGTCTCTGGACTTCCAGTCTGGCATTCACCCAACTGGAAGATTGCTTTTGCAAGTGCCATTTGGTGACAGCACCGTCTATTATGTAGCAGAGAATTTAGTTTGGAGATAGGTTTTTCGTAGGAAGAAGTTTCAAAGAGCAGAGAGCACTGCAATAACAGAACAGCCACTTAGAGTGAGGTTCGTGTTCTGTACATCAGAAATGTCTTTATGATAGGAAACCAATAAATTTGATGTGGAAAATATGTCAAAGTCATGTTACGGTCTTCAGCAGTAAAGCCTGGCCACAGCTTTCTTGCACTCAATGGCATGAAGAAGAACATTTCTAGTTCATTTCAAACAACATGCTCTGGCTAAATTGTCAGGATATAAATAAGACTTACCTAATGATTAATATATGATATACTAGCTCAGCACAGCTTTTCAGTTGTTGCCTTTGGTAACACTTCAGATGGGTCTGTACTAAGGACCAAATCCTATAGAATTCCTTGCAACTATTAAAAAGCAGCCACAGAAATTTAAGTATGGCCAACTTCAGATTATTACTGGTTAAACGGGCTAGATTCCTGGGCTTAATTTTGTTACTTGCTTGGAAAACACTGAAGAAACTAGTAGGGGATGTAAATGAAGGAAGGAAAGGACAAAGAGCTCAGGGTGTTCTTTCCCTGAATTTTTAATTGCAACCCCTTCTTTTCCACGGAGCGGCTGCAGCGGCTGGTGATATACAATGGCTTGCCAGTGGCTCTATCAATATTTGCTGATAGCAGAGTTGTAGGACAATGTGAGTGTCTTGAACTCAGATTCAGGCTGTGGTGAGGAGCAACTTCTTCCCACTCAAGCTTTGGTTTCTCTGCACTGACCCCATCTCTTCTCCTTGTTTGTGGCACTTTCTTCCCACACTCATTGCCTTTGCTTATTCAATCATTCTTAGCCTACAATTGAAGATTTCCAGCCCCAGTATCCTCATCCATCCCATCCTTTCTCTCTTCTTTATCATTCTTCTATCCCCTCTCTCACACAGAACCCACTCAAACACATGCTTCACACCCGTGGTCCTAGGTCTCTCCTGGTTCCTCATCTGACCTGCCTCTTTCCTTCCCCCATCATATCTTGGCTTCTTCCCCTCTTCACCTGGTGAGGTAAGATGTGATCTGTACATCTCCATTGAGTGGTTTCTCTCCTCTGGCAGAAAATGGAAATTTGGGATTTATGCCCCATAAAATAGTTGTATAAACTATTGCACCTAACAACCTACTATCAAGGGAAAGAGAGGTCGTGCTGACCTCTACTACCTGTACCAAAATGACTCACATGATGCCTGAAAAAAGGAAACTCAGGGTTATTTCCCAAAGACAAACAACTAAAAATGCATGAGTTGGACTGTCATCCCTCCTGCCTATGTGTAAACGGCATCTCCGCGTTCTCTTCTTCTTTGCTTAATCAGTTCCCACAGTTGCGACACGTCTGGCCAATTGCTGCCACCCCAAACAGCTCTCGCCTTGCCTGAAGGGTGCAGGGCACCTTGCCTGAAAACCCGGTTCATATAAACAGGACTGGAGTGAACACAGTGCACACACAGTGGGGTATATAGTGCTTCTTGTGGTCAGGTCTCACAGTAGTAGAAGTCCTTGAACCTTGCTCTTGATTACCCGCCCTTCTCCCTCCATCACTAGAAATAATGTGCCTTTCAAATCCGTGTAGCTTTACATTCCCCTGCATGCTTATTATTCAGTTGTATTTTAAGTGCTCTTCCAGTTTTCCCTCTGCATGTGACCACCCACTTCTCCACCTACAGTCTCTATAATGTGATTTCTATCTGCTGTAGCTTATAATGGTTTAAATTATGCTAATTGTATTCAGAGATTAAAGTAAAAATCAGTACGACTATTATTCTGCCCATATACTGTACCAGTGCTGGTAGTTATTCACTTCAGAAATGAACATGGCTAATAAGATAAGAAAATTACACTTGCATACAGTTAGTCAGTTTCATATTTAATTAGTGAGAAAAAATTATTTCCATGTCTTCTTATTGAAGCAAAATTAACTCTTTTGCCTCTGACTATGCTTGCTGTTGAAACTCCAGTTCATACTGTGAAAACTGCTCTCCACAACAGCTTGAGATTTGGTTTCCTAAATCACTTGGGCATTTCAGTAGAAAACATTTTCATTTTCTTGAAATGTCATGGGCAAAGACATCTGCACGGCATCACCGTGGACCATCGAGGCCATGCCTTAACAGCATGTGCAGGGGGTAGTGCATTCCCAACAACCTCGCTTGTTATAAAAGCACGGGAGTTAGTTCCACACACATTTCCTGGTCTAATTTTGTTAACGTGTCACGAACAGACTGGTCCCCAAATCACTCTCAAATTTAAGATTAAACTTCTTAAACATTTACTGTGGCAACAAAAAAGTGCTTTCAGAATTTAAGATGGCCATGATATGCTGTCAGAAGAGGCCAACACACTCCCACACTTGCTATAAATAACGAACCAGAACACAAGTACAGGCTAGATTTAACTGAATTTCTTCAATCGCTGCAAAGTACACTTTGCTACATGTTGAAGAGATAATGTGTCACAACACATTTTGCATAAAGTGAGGAATCTATCTATGAGAAACATTTCTGTTTTGGATTTCCCCCCAGCCAGCATCATGGCAGGGACCCTCTCACTAAATTGCTCTAAATCTCAGTCTGAAGTAAGTGGGCACCATTTCACCCAGGCAAACAGGGTCTCAACCATCCGTATACAGGTGGGGTTTGCTGTGTGGAGCTTAACTCTGGTTGCAGGTGGGTGGGCAGAGTGCTCTGAGAGGTCTTGGACTCACCTCGTTTCTCTGACAGCAGCTCACTACTTTTTTTTTTTATTATTATTTTTTAACCCTCTGGTTAGTTTTTCATAAAACCATGGGTGAGGGCAGAGAACCAAGTCTGCTGGAAGGGGTTTGATTTCATTTGCAAGTCACCTTGCAGGGTATTTCTGACGTTTTCAAAAAGCAATGATGAAAACCCTCCTGCAAACACGGTGTTGTATTCTGTGAAAGACAATTCAGGTGCAGACGATTTCATGTCAGGGTACTTCTCAACTTCATGTGTCCTAGGGCTGGAATACTTTTGGAATATTGGCTTATAAAAGTCAGTTTGCTTGCCTTGATTCACTAAAATCTGAATCCTCTTGGTTGCACATTGCAAATTTACACAACTGTGACTCCAGAACTTAATCGACCACGAGCAACTCAAACCTGAAGCAGGTTCAGCCATGTCAGAGCAAACTGGCTGTTCCATTTAGACTTTTCTTTTAACAACATTTTATAGCCATCTCAACCATGACCTCTGATGTAATTGCTACCAACGATGTAGGGCAATGGAAAATCAATTATAACTATTACAGATGCTCCGCCTTTCCTGTTATTTGACTTCCATTCTTTATTTGTTTGTGTCATGGCTGTTTTTCTGACCCTGCAAAATTTATTTCTTTATCTAACACTCAGTATATTGATATGCTCACTATACCTTGATGTGCTACAGGCTACATGTCCATGCTGCACATTAACCACTACAATTTTAAGAAGATTTTTAGGTATTATTAAGGAAATATACCTAAAAATAGGTATATTTTAATACAATTCAGTATATTTATTGGAAAAAAAATATCTGGAGAAGTCATACTGGTCTATACTCCCTTCCCCAGCAGTTTCAAAACAGTATTTTTAAACACACACACGTATGTGTGTATTGTTATCCTCCATGTCAACAAGAAGACTTATGGGCGAAATTTGCATTTTATCACCATTGTAAAACCTACAGTGCACTTGCCTAGAACATCAGGAACATCTAATCCGTTAGCACATGCAGAAGAACCCTTTTTTTTTGAAATAACAAAATCTGGCTCTCTGCCTGGGATGTTGAATATCTTTCAAGCTAGCATGGTTGTGGGGATTTAAACACCTGATTTATAGTTTTTATCATTCTCCTTAGCGTGCTGAAAGAATTTCTGAGCATGTGACTGATCAAACCAGGAAGAATTTGGAATGGCCTGAATTTAAGAGATACAGATGTGTTAGTGAATCATATTATTTTTATAATAGCTGTGATTAATTATCCTGGACTATTGCAATCATTGCAATGGACAGGGCTTTTGAGAAAAATGTGTAGTTATGTTTATGTAGCACACCCTAAAATGCATAGCTGCGGTAGTGCCTTGGCATGAAATTACTCAGGTAAAGGGAGATCTTCTTCAGCACCTTCATCTGCTTAAAGCGATAACTTGACTCTCCCTTTTCCTCCTGCAGCTTCCCCTTTCTGTGGCTTCCTGGACCTCCAGGACTGCTCAAGCACCACCTTGCCTGTCACACTCTGCCATGTCTGTCTTCCCAAAGTGGGGTCTTTCTTCTGACCCCACTCCCTGGGCCATGCCAAGTTCTTGCACCTTTTCAGGGCAGTACCCTCTGTACTTCCTCCAAGCCTAATGTTAGTCTCTGCTGTTTGCTTACAGTAGAGGTAGGCTCACCCTTCCAGGTGCCATACAGAACATTAGCAGGACAACCCATGATCTCAAATAAGCCACAAAGCCAAAAAGCTTCTGCTGTGCCTGGTGAGGTAGAGCTTGTGAGCATGGGCAGCAAGAGAGCGTAGCAGAGCAACATACAGCACGCTAGTAACAGAGCACATCCTAGCCCAGTCGTGAGTTATTATACTCAAGCATGTGCAAACACTCAGCTCATTAGCAGTCCAGTGTAAACTCCTGTCCCATTATAGTCAGCAGCAAAACTCTCCAAACTGCAGTGGGGAATCAGAAATTAATGGAACTACATTAGCACAAGTTACCTACCCCAGCAGTGGTAGTAAGGCAACCAAGCTTAAAAATAGTTATCTCACAACAGTGACATTATTTCTCCTTTCTGACATGATCTGCTTGATGTTGCTCTTCAGGAAAGAAGTTCTGTGCTCTCCTAGCTCATCAATAGGTAGCTTTGTATAAATCATTCCCACTAATGATTATGTCTTCCTGATTTGGAAACCTCAACATGAAGTGTATGACAATTGTTCTGTTAACAGGTAACGGGTTATGTAGCAGTAGCATCAAATATAGCCTAAATGACTGTCAGCTCAGTCATTATTGGGTAAAAAGGGTGGGTGGGAATAGCTAGAAGTTGTAGGAACCCAATCAAGTTTGCTCCCACCGTCACTGTGGCAACGCCCATGTTCTAACTTGGCTTTACCTACTAGGAGTCAACCCATCTCTTTAAGTCCTGGACCTCATTTTAAATTTTATCCGTTTAAGTTTCCTTGGATCTCTGACACTGGGTCACTCCATAAACCATCTGTGTTGCCTTTAAGGAAAAGCATAGAGTTTAAACCCATCCCTCTGGAGGGGAAGTCAAATTCTATATCAGAATTAACAGTGATAGGCTGTGGTCCAGGTCTGAATAACACTCAGTTTTACAAGAGATCAAGACTGGGGCTCTGAAAATGAAAAAAACCCCCAAACTTATTTCTTGCTCTGCAAAACTAAACACCTCAGTAGATCTCAAATTCTTCAATAAAATGGGTTGTCCCTGGGCTCCTCTCCATCGCAATAACCTCAGCTGGGCACTAGGGATCTCTTTGCACTCCTCCCACCTTCATTCTGGTCTCTTACACAATGCCACTGCAGACCCTCTGTGTGCCTCCTGGGGACCCTCCATATGCACAGAGAGGAAAAGAAGGCTCAGGCTTGGCAGGAGATTGAGCAGAACAGTTTTTTTGTGCTGATGAAGCAACAAAACGTCACAGAGCGATTTGTTTTTGCCTGAAGTAATGATTGCGGTGTCGCAGGAAAGCAACTGGTGCCAGGAAGTTAATCATCAGACCCTTTGCACACTTGCTTCCCACACTCTGAAAATTCAGTTCTGTATGTTAGTGCAAGCTACTCATATCTCCATTGCAGCCATGGAACCAAATGCCCTGAAGTGACCACTCTAGATTTTACCATCATTTTTCCCGTAATTTGTCTTAACCGTAGCCGCGGTATTGCCAAGTAAATTAAATCCACGCTGGTGGATCACTGCTGAACTGCTCAAATTAAAATACACATAAATATTTTATGTTGTTATCACACCAAACTATTAATTACCAAGCTCATCTGGAGGTGCTCAAATGGAAAGCAACACAGCCACTTATCACTTAGACATAAAGTGATTACTTGTAAGTATTATATAGTTAAATGATACAGAAATCCTGACTACCACTTAGGAAAGGTCTTTTTGGAATGGACTGGAAACACAGGGAAACCTACAAATCTTTTGCGTTGAAAGCTCAAATCCTAATTGTTCTTACCTAATGATATCTCATAGCATGACTCCATGCAGCTGAGGAAATAAATCCCTTACCTCCTTATGAGTCCAAGAATAGCTCTTTCTGCACACAGCAATTGATGAGAGCCTTGCCCAGTTTAACGGGAGTGCTTTCTAGAGCACTCTGCTTGGAGGATCTCATCTTTCCAGTATTTGTTATGCTTATCTGAACTTTTGTTTAACTCCTTTGCTCTTCTGTGTTTCTCTCTGAAATATTGATTTTGATCAGAGGCCAGAAAGAAGGTGGAGTTTTCCAACACTCGAGCCACAGCAGCTGGGACTGCAAGGATTAAAGACATCAAGGAAGAGGGCAGCCGCTTCTCCAGATTCAGTACTTCACCATCACGGCTGGGAGGTTTCATAAATGTTCACAGCCATTAGCTAATTACAGACACTTGAATCAGCTCCCATTTCGCTTCTCTTTCACAAGGTCTTTCCTGGCCCATTTGCCTTGTCACAGTTTGGATTTCTGTTTAGAAAACATCAACAATCAGGAAGTTAAAGAAGAAGCTACAGCCCCATCAATCCGTATCGCTGTGTCTTGGAGTTAACTACATGATGTTACCCTAGGAGACAATTTGGGGAGCCCAGGGTATGCTCGTTGGACTGCGCAGCCAGAGCCCAAGCAGCTGGGAAGCACACTCGTGGGGTTTAGGTTCAAGCAGTTGCCACCCCCCACCTCTCCCAGGTTTCAGCTTTATTTCAGAGCCTGCCTATCCCAAATAATACAAATCTGGAAGAAGCCTCCAGCTACATTCCTCCTATGCAGCTTTAGATGACATCCGCAGCAAGGCAAATATACAAATTAACAATAAAAGCATATCTTATATCCCCTGAGACCAGAGGCTTGGTTTTCCTTAGCAAAACTTCAGTTTTCTTTTTTCGATTCAGCTGCAAGTAGCTATTTAGCAGTCGGTGGATGCTGGAATCATCTGTAGTGGTGGTCCCACAAACTCAGAGTCCTTCATCCCGTGGGACTTCTCAGCAGCAGGGCTGTCATGCAGCAGGACCAGCTGCAGGACCTGGGCTCTCCCTTATGTGTCTTGGATGAATCTGTGTCCTTATCACATCTTTTTCTCAGAGAAAGTCAAAAGCTTGGGTTATTTGTTGGAGAAGTCATCTTTCTTCAGAGTCTCTGCTAGGCGCGCGTAAGCCACTGGAAAGGGGAGCGTGAGGTGTTCAACTCAGTTCCGTACCAGAGTGGACCCAGAACATAACTTCACTTTGAACAGGTTTGAAAGAAGGATGGCTCACACATCTGAGATGGGCTCAGGACATTTGAATAGGAACAGCCTGTACCTCCCTTGGTAGGTAAAAGTAGGTCAACTAGTATTGTCGGAAAAATAAACATTTGGGTGTAGCAATCTGCTTCAGATGTATGGTATCACTTTCAGTGACATGACTGGGCAAAAACTGGAGACTTAGCAGTTCTTCCAGTCTAGGAAACATGTAGCTTCAGTCATGGTTAATCACATTAACTATGCTGTACAAACTTCTCCCTTGCCTGAGGCTAAGACAGATCTGGAAATCAAGAAATACAATTCTGTTTCTGATAAGATTTGCCCTTCTATTGTGTTTTCTTCACCTGAGATACACAAAGCCCTCATTAAACATGAAATAGCTGATCTTTGCAAGGTCTTTTTGAAATAGATTAGTATCACTCATATTTTTATGCTGGAAACTTGGGCATGGGGAAGCTGTATGGACTGACTACTGTCATATATTATTAGAATCAGGACATCTGTACTTTTCATTATCATTTTCTAACAGCAAGTTGTTCTTTAGTATTTCATCTATAGGCTTATCTGGTTTCAGTGAGCAGCTTGTGTGGCTCTCACTGAGCTAGCTTTAAACTAAATAGCTTAGAAGCAAGGTAGTTGTGTTGGTTTTGAAGCTGGGTTTCTGCCCTTTCTCAAATAGCCAACACTGAGATGATGGGTTTTCCAGTGGTTGCTGGTTTAGCAGTTTTCCAGGTATCTTACTTAAAGTCTCATTGTGAGTTGCAGACTACATATCTCAGAGTTTCCCATTTACCACAGCATCTCCAGTGGAGATGCATCAGTTCTTTTTCAGGAATTAATCATATTTTGTATTCATCCCAGTAGACTCAAAAGGAAACTCAAAGCAATGAGAAATTTTCCCACTACAAGAGAGTTTCAGCTCACAGGTGAAACCCCGCATCTGGCTGGCTAGCAGTTCTTCACAGAATCTAATTTTCACAGCTGTAATTCTGTATTTCCAACAGCAACAATGAAGACACAGGTGAGACTGGCATGCCTTTACCACTTCATCCTCCCAAGTTATAATTTTACTTAAGATTTTCATACCTGGATCACAAATACTGTAGAAACCAAAAAATGCCAAGCCTGTATGAGCTCACTATGCCACTTCTTTTTATCCACAAATTCTGTTGAAGTAATTTTCCCCCTGCAGACTTTATACTAGCTTTCTTGGGCCTCCCACAGACCTTTCTGGGGTCACTTCTTGCCTCCTTCCCCACCCTGAGCATGGGGTCACCAAACCTGGTGAAGCAACAGTGATCAGTGGCAAGCAGTGCATATTGTCAGCAGAGGACAAGCCACCAGGCTGACAGCAGCTGGCAGGTAGCTGTGGTGCCCATGTTTTAGAAAGCCCATGTCCTGCTCCCCATCTGCATCCTCTTTGCAGACCCCTGCCATTTCACTGCTGTTGAATTCTTGCACTTTTAGTTTCTCCTAGTCTTTCACTTTTCAGCGCAGTGCGTGGAGCAGGGAAGAGAGGGGCTGCATAGCCCATGGGATTTATGCACAGAGTAGAGGTCCCAAAAGCTGCAAAGCAAAGCATGGAGTTGTGCCAATGCATGGAAGCACAGGAGGAAAACAATGTTTGTTTTCAGCTCTTGTCCATGCCTACAAGTGGGGTCTCTGGTGGCACCTACTTGTGGGCTGGTAGGGCTCACCCCCAGGCTCCCAGCTTTTGTGGTCAAGTGAGGATGCTGCAGCAGGGGCAGAGGTGCAACTGCAGGCACAAGGTGACCCCAGTCTCTCACTGTTGGTATGTTGTTCCTCTTGGTCTCACAGGCATTGCATATGGTCTAGCAGGCAAACGGGGCTCTGTGGAGAAAGCTTAGCTCAGGGCTGAGCCTGTCTGTGTAGGACCATCAACATAGGCTGCTGAAGCCCTAAGGAAAGGGTCCTCAGTGAAGGAGCTTGCTCAAAAGGGCAACCAGCCAGGGCTTTAAGGTTTTAACAGAGCAAAAGAAGCACAGCACTGACCTGAGGCAAATGGATCTGACTGGAGCAAAAGCCAGGCTCAAGATGTATCATGCATAGGTAACCTGCACCTTGCCAGAGCCCTGGGACTTGGCACAGGGCAGCATCCATCCCATGGCAGAGCATGGTGACCTGGACCTGCCAGCCTTCCCCTTCAGTGTGCGTCGCTGTGGGGGAATAATGTATCAGCATAGGTTTGTCACTGCCAGCATCCATGGGGAATCCCAAGCTTAAAACCCCCACAAAAGTATTTTATATCCCCACCTACAGCAATATTGTAGGCTATAAATTTTGTATGTGGTCACTGTGTTCTTCCAGAGCATGTAGGCGGCTGTCAGCTTCCTAATCCTGGATTTATTGGCAGCAATGAGAGGAGAGAGGAGGCTCTCGTCAGGGACCAAGAGGACAAGCCTATTCTTGGCACTTTGGAGGGCTCTCTTGGTGGTGGTTAGATGCACTGGAGTCCCCACAGGCTCCCATGAATGTCACCCTTCCCAAACCTGAAGATGATCCACCTCTGCAAGCAACCTCCTCATGTTTCCAGTAGAATCCAGCCCTCGGTTTCACTCCTTTTCTCACACCCACATCCTGAATGGTAATTCAGCAGCAGCACCCTCATGGCCACTGGTGAGGAGCTCAGGCAGAGCAATCAGCCCAAGCTCTATCTCCTTGCAGGGAGACGATTTCCTAGGGCAGCATCTGACCTCTGAAGCAGAAAAGGAAGACTTTGGGAGAAATGGCAGTGATGGGCTATGGCTGCTCTTTTCCTGGGGCTGAGACACATCAGAGGCCAGCAAGTCCCACCTGCCAGAGGTGGGAAGCCCAAATAAGGGCATCCAAAGACCCCAACTTCATTTCTAGGACTCCTCTGGTCCCCATAAACCCTCATTTTCCAATACGAAGTAGTGGTAGAGACTGCAAAACTGTGAGCTGGAGTGGCCAGCGTTTTCTTCTGTAGCCAGTTGAAAGGTACAAGGAGATTTTTGTGGAGGAGCAGACCCAGGGTGAGTCTGTGGCTCTTTTGACTTCAGAGACACACTTCCACTCCTCCAACCTCTCCCCTCCTGCAGCACAGAAAGAAATCTTAGCATTCATCCATAGCACCTTCTTTCTGCTGTGGCAGCAGTCTAAAGCACCATGGAAAGCCAGCATGTAATGATGGTGCTCAGAGGTTGGTTCCAGCTCCTGACTCTCCAAATCACAGCTACTGGTGCCAGGCTATGATTTCTTATTAAATAAATGAGAGTTTCCTTACTGTCCTCCATGGATTTTAGCATTTCTTTCAGAAACAAGAGGATTGTTTTTCTGTTTGTACCTATGAAAAGGAAAAGTGCCTCAATCTGGAGTGCTCTTCTATGAAAACCAGGCAAGAAAACATTTCAGAAGAAAAGTAAAAGCAAGGAAACCCAGAACTGTTTCCTTACATTATTCACATGTACTCTGCTACCTAAAGACAGCCGAGCTCAATTCAAGTGTCTCACATTGTGCAAGCATGTGAGCATCTGGCAGAAGCGAATAACGTGTATGTCACTGGTGTGAGCGAGTGTAACTCTTGCATCCAGCAAAGAGCAACAAGTATTTTGCCATATAAATAAGTGACAGCTTTGGAAATGAATCCATTTTAAAAGAGCCTGTCAACTTGAAACGTAGCCACTTTGCAAAAAAGCATTTCAAAACATCTTCAGGTTGATATCTTCCCTGAATTTTCCCCATCGCTCTCAGCATTTCATTTTTGTATCATTCAGACTTGCTCCCTCTTGTTCTGTTGTGAAGAATCCACACACACAAAAAAAAAAGCAACAGAGGAAAACCAATCATCTGTGCAGATTTACATGATAAGACAAAACAAGAAATGTGTCATGATTGGGGAAAAAACTATCAAGAGAAATCAACATGAAAATAGCTGGTCAAATAATTGTTTCAAGAACCGCAGGAGGAAGGTAGGAGAGGATGTTAGATGACTTTATCCTTGTAAAAAAACTTTCTAACAAACCTGCAATAATATTGAGCCTCATCTGTTTGCCAGGACAAGCAACTCCAATCCTGCAAGCTCTGCACAGACCCCTGAACTGATGCAGAGTCACACTATTTTAATTTTTTTTTTTTTTTTTTTTTTTTTGTTACTGACTAACAGCACAGTTTAGAGCTGTCTTCAACATGCTATGCCTTGGTGCAGGGAACTGGGTTTTCACAGAACTCTCTGCAGCAGCACTGATTCCAGGCAAGAGGGTCTCAAAAGGCTTTTTT
This sequence comes from Numenius arquata, assembly GCF_964106895.1. Lineage (NCBI taxonomy): Eukaryota > Metazoa > Chordata > Aves > Charadriiformes > Scolopacidae > Numenius > Numenius arquata. The sequence continues at coordinate 45,793,715 of NC_133576.1, forward strand.
GCATTTCCCACTTTGGCTTCATCCAGTGCTAAAAAATGAGTCTGTTTAAGCATAACTCACAGTTGTCTCTTTCAGCTCGTCTGTAAAATGTTAATGTAATGTGTTCCCATTTAAAGATCCCTGTGCACAGCAAGAGCCACGTGAAGCTGTCTCTATAGACAGGAGCACGCCCCAAATTAATCTAACGTGGAAGAAGGAGAAATAACAAACCTTTGCAAAAGGCGCAGTGAAATCCGCCCAATGCAAGAGAGCCCATTCGCCATGTGGGCAGGCAGCATGATTAGTGATGGGCGACACTGTCCACCCTGGTGCCAGGGAGCTTCTCTGTTCGATTCTACGAACCAGGCAAGATGTGACTCACGCAATTTGCTTGCAAAGAAGGAGGACCATCTGCTAGTCATGAGCAGATGACAAATTCACTGCATTGCAACTTGTCCCTACTTCCAAATTTGTAAGTAAACACATTTTGTAACCTCTCTCAGAATATTTGAGAGCTTCGATAATGGAAAAAGTTTAAATTTATGTAACGCACCGGGGGGAAGGGGGAAATGTTTTATTCTGAATGGGGTTCGAAAGCACCCTCTCCAACTTGGTGCCAGCTCTCGGAAACTCCTGCCTGCGAAGCGAGAGCCTGCCTTTCGCGGGGCCGCGGCGGCGGCGGCGGTGCCTGCGCTCCCCCGGGCGGCCGCCGCTCCGCGCTGCAGCCCCGGCCGCTGCCGGCCCCCGGCTGCCCCTCGCTGCACCCCCAACAGCATCCAGACCCCACTGAGTGTGCACCCAAGGCTGGCAGCCCCGGGCCCTGCACGCCTCTGCTAGAAATGGGAAATATCTGATTTCACCCCCGCTCCGCCCCAGGCTGAGCCCTTGCAGTCCCCTCCCTGGGGTTTGCCGGGAGTCGGCAGCCCCTCTGGTGCTTCACAGCCGAGCCCATTATGTCACCAGGTCCTAAGGCAGTTTAAGGCACGACTTATGGCCTCCTGCAATGTCAGAGGCGAGGGAGCTAGGCAGCATGGAAGCAAGGGTTTCAGCACCAGCAACCTCTGCGGCTCAAACAGGTCTGACCAAACTCAACTTGGTACCCGTGCGTTGAATTTAAGCTTGCATATCCAAGGGAGTCCAAGGAATTTAAGCACCTGTATCTTGCTGTCTCTCAGCCTACAAACTGAGAGAAGTAAAGCAGAGTAACCAGAAAACATTTTTATTTGGCTTAGCAAGGGCATTGCCCAGACAAGGTATCCCCATGCTTTTTGAATGACAACAGTCTATGGTAAATAAAAAGATTACACTAATTTCACCTATGGACACTGTACACTAAATGCAGACATAAGAAGACCCAGAATCAAAGGAACATCTTACATGAGTCTGGCCCTTACTGCTCTTAGACATGTTACACTCTCCACTGAATGTAACTTTATTGTTTTTAGAGAGGGACTGTCCTTTACCAATTGATCTCATGGTGAATAACTGTTTTGTTCTGAGTCTCTGCCATCTGGACCAGACCGACAGGATGATGAAGGACTAACCGTGCTGTCTCTGAAAATTGAAATCAGGGGAGTAGGGTGATGATGAGCCCTGTGGCTGTGCAAATCACATGTTAGCTAGCCCAAGGAAACTTTTTGTTGCTATTCTGCCTCTTCTGTCCCAGCTCTTTGTACTCCACAGCGCATCTGCCTGGATGATTTCCTGACATTGGCAGCTTTCAGCACTTCTGCTTCTTCTGGGTTTCACGAATGTTTATCTTCCAAACTCTGGAAGATGATGCAAGACATGCCAGCCTGTCCTCAGCTTCCTCGGTGTTTGTTCAAACCGGAAGGAAGAGAGCAGAGCAGCTAAAGACAGAGGAAGAAAGTCAGAGACCAGCAAGAGACCTCTGCAGACCAGCTTGTGTAATCGCAAGAAGCGGTGTGCAGCCCTGGGGAAAGTACCTGAGCCTTTCACTGGCCAGGCACCCATGAAGCCAGCACCCTTGAAGCCAGCACCCTCTGGTTTCTTCTCCTTGCTCGAGTCTTCTTCTGCAGATGCTCCTCATCAACCACTTTCCAAGGACTTCTGCAGCTGCTTATCTCTCCTGCTCTTCTTCTGTCTCTTCATGCTATCTCACCTACAAGCACAAATTCAAACTCTGTTTTCCTGTCCCTCTTGAATTACAGGTCTGCTTCCCTACTCCATCTATCCCAGTGGAGGCCTGTCCCTCTGACACCATCCAAAGACACTCTCCTGCCCAGCTGAAGCCCAGCATGGTGGGAACGGAGCTGCTCAGCTGATAGCCCTGGGACATTCCGCATGGTCTCGGAAGCATGCTGCCCATTCCACAGGTACCCCTAGGAGACATTTTTATTTCAGACTTCTCACATCCTCAGAGATATTTATATTTTTTTTTCTGGATACCATCTTTACACTGTGGCCTTTCATCTCCTTTGAGCTAAAATTCCTGTGCAGGCTTCTGGCATTTCAAATCTCAGCTACTCCCACCTCCTTTTCTTTCAGACCCCGAAAAACACTATCTCATCCAACTTGTACCCAGCTTGAACACTGCTACGAGCACCCTTTCCTCACAGGTGACTTTGGTTCTGCTGCTGCTGCCTCTATCCCCCTTAGCCTGCTCTGCCATGTTCAGGAGAAGCCCCTTGCCTCTGCTCTCAAGGCCTCCCAGTGCATTACTCACTAACCAGATACAATTTCTGCTTTCAGCTAGCCCTTAATACAAGCCTCACTTGATAGATTTTCAGACAAGCACCTTTGCCCATTCACTCCCACCACTCCTCAGGCGTGAGACGGGCACACCACAAACACCCACGCAACCGCTCCCTTGTCTTCTGTCAAAATCATCATTAAAAGCCTCTGGGATGCTCTCAGAAAATCTTTACCATGGACTGCCCCTGTGCTGAGTTCATTTCTGGTCTGCTGAATGCTGCTGTTCCATCATTTTGTTCTGCTTTCCCTTCTCTTCACCTACTTTGTCATTTTCCTTTGCCTCTACTTTGGTGCTAAGCTCTCTAGCACAGGGGCCATCTTTTTGCCTTCACCATTCAATACTCCGTCTGGTGATGTCCTGGTCCTTGATTAAGATTCCTACAAACTATGGTGATATGAATAGTAAATCATTAGGAACAATTCCCTGGTGCTATGTTGTCACTCTAGCCATTCGCTACAGCTCCAGGTAGTAATTTGTATTTAACTCTGCTTCAGCACCTCTGTCTGAAGGTAGGAAATGCGTGATGTTAGCTACCTGTAATCATCGCCGACTTTAAAGGTAGTTGTAGATAACCCATAGAAATAAATGCTGTAATTCCTTGTCTCAGAATGAAGATATCAGTTTCTCTAGTGTTACACTTTTTAACCCATTTTACTCAAATTTAATGTAGCTATTTAACTTTCATTTTCTTTCAGCTACTAACCCCTCACCTAGTTCAAATGATTCATCCCTACTGCATTCACTGCCCAGGAATGTTGGCTTTCAACAAACTACAGCAAATAATGTAAAATAAACACGAGTGTGCTTTCATCTCACAACAATCTGGGTTAAGTACATATTTCACACACTGCACCACAGGATACGTTAAATTAAAATCAGAACCACCAGATTTAAAAATTCAATGCCAATTCAAACCATTGCCGAGTTATTTCTGTATTCACTTATATGCAATAGCGGGCATGAGTAACAAACAGCCATTGCTTTGTTAACCCTAAAATGTGCCATTTGACAACTTTTTTCTTCATTAGTTGAGGAAAACCAAACATTTCCATCTGAAACTACTCTTAGTAGAAATGACTCTTATATACTATTGAGTATCCTGGTCTCTGAACAAATCCGAGAGCTTACAGACAGTTTTCTCTCCATCTTCCTCTTATTTTAGTGTTCCACATTTTCAAAATTGCTTTCAATCACACTCTGAAAAAGCAACCTGGAATTGCTTTCTTGAAATGATAAATGCGTTTTTAAATGTCTGCTGCTTCTTGCTGCCAGAATCAAGCAGTCTGGATCTTGCATGTATTCATTTTCTAGTCAAAAGATGTACGGGAGCTACATTTGAACAAAATACTGTAAAAAGAGGTTGCAGAGACTGGGATCTGATGGGAAAATATCCATGTACTGGGCAAGACTCAGATTTAATGCACTCTTACTCTAGATTTCCATAGTGTAATGTTCTATGAATCTAGCTTCTCATTCCAACGCTAGGATAGGAATTGTGCTCGGTTGTTGATTTATTTTGAAGATATGCAGAACAGACATTATATTTCCTTTAGACTATGAATGCAAGACTAGAGATTCCCTAAAATTTAGAAAGGCTCTCTTTCAATGCCATGTTGCTATGTTTAGACTTTAGCGGAGTCTAAAAGCCAGAAATTAAATTCTGGGGCTAGCAAGAGGAAAAGAGAATTATTGTAGTTCACCTCTCTTCTTTCTCCATATTATGGCTTGATTAGGCTTTCGCTTTCTCTCTGCAGTGCCTGCTAGAAGAGATGAACAGGGATGTTTCAGGGAGCTTTGCTAATGTAGTCCTTTTACAGCAAGACTAAGCTTTCTCCGAGTTGCTTGGAAGGATCCGCGCTTATGGGAATGACTGAAATGTCCTGGGGACAGAAAAAGAAGTAATTTCATTTTAATAGGTTAATGGTTCCTGGATCCTGAAGAATCCACCACTTGCCAAAACTTCTGCTTGCTTTTCTTCTTTCAGCTTTCATGCTGCTGTAAAGCTAGAAAACGTCTTTCCCTGACCAAGGAAAATCATTGACCTTTACTGGTGTTGACAAATACAGCAGAAGACAAATCCAGATACAAATATTTTCATGCATTGCCACAGAAACTCTTTAAGACCCGTATGGCCCTGTCTGGTCAGCTGAAATGTGAATGCAGTCCCTTGGCTGAGAATGGATGGAAAACCTTTCTCTCACTAACAAAGCAGCACTGTGTGCTCTTCCACCCAGCACAGGAGGAGAAAAGTCTCTATTACCACACCCCTGCTTTGTTTCTCTTTTAGGTCGGGTTTTGTGTAAGGATGAAAGCGATGAAGCTTAATCTTAGGACTACAGGTTGGAGGAGGTGGTAATAAGAAGAGAAGGGGAGTTGGTTTTAAAAGATGTGCTGGTCGGACATTTTATGCTAGCTGAGTCTTTGAGAGACAACTGAGTATTTGTATTCCCAGAATTAGAACAGCTTTTTTACAGCTCTACTGCTGTAATTTAGGTTTAGAGCTCAGTTCAAAACTCAGTACTACCACAACTGGCACTGGTAAAGAAAAGAGGATAAAAATGCTAGTATTTTTTCCTCCTTTGAAATGAAAAAAACAATAAATGTCAGGATTTTCAAAATTATAGGAAAATTCAGTCTAAGAGATTTTCTCAGTTGGCTTCAATAGTCTTTGCATCCAGTCCTTGGAGACAATACTACTTCTACAGCAAAATGTAATAACAAGGGAGAAGAGCACTGAATCTAATAGCCACTGTAGAGCAGAATTAGATTTTACTATGTTCCTGCGGAGGTCTATATACTACATTAGAAAAGCCTTTCAACTTCTTTCAATGGTTGAAGCCCTTATTCTTTACTCTCTAGTTGTGCCTGTATTACAGATTAGGGGAGTGGTAGGGCAGGCTTGTGCTAGGAGATGGGCAGCAGAAGCAGGTACATCATCAGGAGAGGAGAAGGCCGAGGGAGACCCTAGTTCAAGTTTTGGTGCAAACACTTCTCTTTTCTACCACTGATTGGTAAATAGTCCATAGTATCTCCACAGGCCAGCCCACTACAGACCTGCATGGAAATCTGTGGCAAGTTATTTACCACCAGAAAAAAATGATGACATGTTAAAACCAAAGGGTTTTATCTAAGTGGGGCAAATTCAAAGAGAACTCATTCTGAAAAACAAATTTTTAAGGAAAGTCTTCCAAGAAGGTCTCAACTGAACTTTCTGGAAGCAAATAATTCAGGTTTTTAGTTTGAAAAGACGATTATACTAGGGTCTGACTTTTATTTTATAGTACACAAAAAAAAATATTTTTCAAGGTGGGGAAAGAATGAGACTTTGTCTTTTTATCAAAATGAAACATTGAGAGCAGTTCAAAAAGGGGTTTTTATGTGTGTTTTTGGGGACTTTAGTTTTGTCTCATAAGAAATTTGGGAGAAAAATGTACTGTCTTTGTTCCATTCTAAGAAAGAAGAATTTTGCAAACCCATTGCTTTACCTGTAGACCCAAAAAATCCATCTCTCACCCTTCCGTGGTACTCAGGAGCCTGCACCTTTTCAATGGCAGGGCTGGAGTTGTGCTGTGGGTGCTTGGTGGGAGCATAGCTGAAGTAAAGCACTGTGCTGTCAGGGGTATAGAAACCTCAGCTAGTGGGTAGGAGTGGGTGAGCCTGAGAATTACCCATGCTTGTCTGAAAACTGGCAGCCTGGCTGGAAAGCATCCAGGATCTCCAAGTGCCCAGAGTTTACAGGCCAGCCCAGGAAACAGCCTGCTTTAACAGCTCTGGGACACCCGGGAGGCCTTTTTTGGTTCAGTGCAAACCTTTACTCACACACACATGCCCCACCTTAAGCAGCAATCCAGTCATTCTCAAAGAATGTCTTAAAAATAATTAAATGACTTTACATCATGTTCCAGGAGATTAATTTTTTCTGCCTTGCATTTCTTAAAGCTACCAGCTTATAAGGTAGCACAACAAAGTAACAAAAGGTCATACATGGCACTACTTGCTGCCTCCAACAAGGAGCAGTAGCCTGGTACTTTATTACCCCTTTTATTTGCTAAGGAGAGGAAAGAAGAAAACTGAAACAGTCTTGGCTTAGGTTAGGTAGTGTCCCCTAGTCTCTTTAATACAAGTGCAACGTAGTACATTTGGGATCACTTTACTTCCTGTTAAGTCATGGATGTCTTCCCAAACAGGTGTTGAACATCAAAAGTAAGTCCTCCTCAGGTGGAATTTCGAGATTCCCTTAATTTCTCCAGTATTTGTAAAAACAAACAAACAAACAAACTAACAAAACCAGATTAAAAGTGTGGAAAGGCTCTAGCTAATGCCAGTGTGGTACCACCTGCTGGGCTTGGGGGGTTGTTTTGTTTTTCTTTTCAGTTTTTTCACTTTCATGAGACGTAAATATCCATATTTTAAGACAGGAGAAAAAAAGGCATCACCAGCAATAGGCAGAAACAGCTGCTAGAAACAGTTCTTGTAATAATATATTGCCAATAAATAAATGACTCGACTTCACAGTAGGACAGAAAAGAGAATAAGTGGTGGAGCAGGTCAACTGGTGCCCCCAGCGAGGTGCCCTCGGCTCAGGCTTGGCTTGTGCATGGGCAGCGTCGCCATCCCTGCCCAGCCTGCCCTTGGGCTCACTGGTAGCTCAGACACCCCTGCACCAGTGATGGCCAGGGCACTGAGTTTTGGGTCACAGCCCAGCTCCATCAACAGCAGCACAGGAGCTTGATGCAACGCTTCTCTTTCAATACCTTTTATGCCACTTTTTATGCCATATTTTTAGTAATGCTTTTCAAACCAGCTTAACTCCAATTCTTAGGGGAATCTCAACTTTCCTTTTATATTAGGATAATGAAAAATGTAGGTGCCATTGTTGGTCACTACTCTATATCGCACACCCCATATCTCACTCCAGTCCCTGGCACCCCAAACCACAGTACAGATGTGGCTCTAATAAGCTCCCCTGGGCAAGCTACTAGTCTCCTCAGGTGGAGAAAGGACATAAAGAAGAATAAATGAAAAACATTTCCAAATTTTTCTCTCTCTTCTCAAGTGTTTGATGAAAACATTATCGAGGAGGAAATAGGGATTAAAAGAGAAAATGACAATCTGTGGGCTATGTATCAGACACAGAATATGAAAGACGAGAAAGGAAAGAAAGAGGCAAAAGAAAGGGAAGAAATAATATGAAAATGAATGAAAGAGAGGAAATGTCCAAGATATGAAAAGAAAGTAAGAGACAAAGTGGCTGAGAAAAGAGGGAGAAAAAATTTTGAAGGAAACATGTGAGGCTGCAAAATAGTAGCTGTACGTGTCTCTAGTGGAAAATAGTCATTATGGGGCACGTATAAGCAAATATGACATTAAAAATTACACAATAGCAGATAAGTAAAGGCTGTGCGTAGGTCTGGATAGTTCTCCTCCAAATAAGGCTGCCGAAAGTCAGCGTTCCCTTATTGCAGCTATTGTGAAGCTAAAGTTCACTTGCACTGAAATGTTTCCTTACTTTGTATCATAGCCTGATAAGTGATTTGTTCCACTGGGAGAAAACCTTTTATCACCGCGGCCCATGTGTGTTTTGTTGGCACATTATCTGAAGTCCAATTATTCAATATACTTTTTCAGCTGGTGGGTATTTGTTTGAATTTTTAACAAAGGTGGAGTAAAACAGTGTTTTTGAAAAATTGTTTTGCACTTTCTCAGCTCTTCTTTTGCTATTCTTTCTCTCTGTCTACAGCCAAATCCACTCCCTAAAGCACTGAGGCACTACAGCCCCTAAATCAAAAATCATTGAGTGTTTGTAATACCCTGTTCACCCACAGACATACCACTTCTTCCAGTGACTGTTCCCACTGCCGCTGTGCTGCTGCTATGTCTGGGCTCTGGATGGGCCAAGCACGGTCAGTCACATCTGCTTTCACTGAGGGACCACTGCGGGGAGAATGTGCATAGCAAAACCAAGAGCCATAGCTGCAGCAGTGCAACTGGCTTTCCCAACACTAATGGAACCACTGCATGGTGGTAGCTTTGACAATACTCTCCTGCTTGTTAAATTCCTCCTCTCCTTGATTTCATGTGCTGCACAGTAGCCAAAGCCATAATCTGTGGCCTTTATATCTTGCAAGCGTCTTCCAGCCATACAGTTTAACAACTAGGTGTTCTGTTAGAACTAAAACTACCTGGAAATGGCACAGAACTTTTCCACAATGTACCATGTAAACATCATGCTTTTTTCAAGATGGCTTTTTTTCCTCCCACCTCTATTTACACAGTAACTTTTATTTTGCCAGACTCTTTTCCTCTTCAGTTCTTGAACAATGCAGGCTTTACATTAAAAAAAATAGTTAGCCCTTTCCTTTGCCTTTTTCAGACATGTGTGCCTCTATCTAAACTGAAGAGCATCACAACTTTCTAGTATAAAGCACCTGATGTTTTATGGTAATAGTACATTTGACCATTTTGACCAGTGTTTTTTGTAACTGAAAAGTAAATATAAGTTAGGCAAAGGTGAGGCAATATGTAAACTTCATGCATCAAGAGAAGCTGGTAATAACTGCTAGAAATCACAGACTTGGTAAAAGCTGATGGTGTGCTAAGCACCCTACACTCAATAAAGAAACAATTTTCTTTCTTTGCATCCCCAGCATTCCTCCCATTTAATGATGGCTGAAACAAGCCATCCCCAAGTCACTGACCACATGTCTTGAGACATGCCTCTAAGGATTTCCTTGGAGATAGGTTGCAGATCAAGACATTGGAGTGCTGCTTGGCTGCAGCTCTATTAAAAATTAGTCAGAGAGTGAAAGTAAGTAGAAAGCAACTATATAGAAAAAAAAAAAATTGTGGCCCTGCCAGGGGCCAGGACCCAAACCTTCTTTTAGGCAGAGAACTTACTGAAAAGTCCAACCATCATTTCCCAAGGAAATGAACTTGTTTGTTCCCACTAGTCCAGGAAGAAAAATAACACAGGATAAACACACAGGGTTGCCCCAAATAAATATTTGTCTCTGAGTATCAGTGTCAAACTATCATCCTCCTGGAAACAAATTGGCAAGATCCTGAATGTTGTCGTCTCTTCTGCTGGGATGAGGGAAATACTGCATGCAGCCACTGACAGCATGTGGACTTATGAATACAGAACTGGGGAACTGGAACATTGCAGTGAAGACCTGTCTCTCCTTCACTTGCAAAAATCCTGAGGTCTAGATAAGAAAATGCCATTGAGAGAGAATACCATAAGGTCAGTCTCACTTCTCAAGGTGACATGCCTTCCCCTTTCTCTGTGCTGTTGCCCTGTTGAGCTAGCTGAAAGCCATAGGGAATTTTACCATTTGAAACTGTTCACATTTAAAAAAAAAAAAAAAAAAAGGGTTTCAGATTTCCTACAAAGCAGAAATTTCATAACTCTGACAGTTATGGAAAATACTTAGTGCAGTATTCTGAGACTTCATTTAATCTTGTTATATTATAATGCGCGGGGTTTCATCTTTTATTTGATTAAAGGCCTGGCAGCAGTAGTACTAGTCAGTGACATGACCATGAACCACTAGCAATCCCTCTGAAACAGCTCACTTATAGGTAAGCATGTTACAGTGATCTCAGGAAGGTGAGAAGAATCAATATGACGTTCAGCGGGTAGCCAGCAGGCACAATGGGGTGATGGCATGGCACTACTGAGCTCCATTCAACCAGAGGGCACTGTGAAATCACAGTGCTGCTCAGCGTCCAAGTTGTAACCCAAATTTGCACGGATGCTGAGAAGACATAGGAACACAGATTAGCTACAACTCCTCCTGTACAAGCTTGGATTTTGGCATATCTTTGTATCTACTCACTGCCCCCTTGCATAACAATGCTTCTTTTTATCCAATGATTACATTTTAGAGGTACAGAATAGGAAAAGGTCTCTTGAATCACCTATCCCCCTCCTACCACAGGTGCCTACATCCTATACAGATCTTCGAAAACATGCTCAAACTCTACCTTAGAAATGGTTTTAGAACAACATTGCTTAACGGAAATATTGAAACCCAAGGTCCTGATAACATTCTGAGTACAAGCTTTGAAGTAACCTTTGAAAGTAGTACAAGAGGGTTATTTTCTGCCATCAGATGACACGTTATTCTGCAATGACATTTGCCTTCTCTCTGAGTGTGGCACACTGTGATTAAGAACTGTGTTGCTTATCTTCTGCTCACAACTGCTTGTAAAGATCTTAAATACTCGTGCCACATCACCAGCCATCCCTCCTATTCTCTGCTACATTGTCATTTAGCTTTATGCTCAGTTGAACATTCTTGAGCCAAATCTGAATGTGTGGGACAGCATAGTACTTGTTCCAGACACGTTCAGTGAATGCTGAGGTAGGATTTTATAAGCATCTCTGAAATCCCGTGCTACATTCTGTTATGATCCCTCCACCCAGAAGTTTCATGAAACAGTCAAGTTTCAAGGCCAGGAGTTACCCTCATGATCATCTACTCTAATCTCCTGCATAACATCTGCAGTATTTCATCCATTCAATCGCTTAATACCCCTAAGGGAATTACTGTTCCCTCTTATGTGAATGAACTCTCCTGAGCCAAGTAACTTCTGTTTAAAGTAAAAATATTCCTCGAGAAAAAAAAAAAAAAAGTCCAGTCTTGCTTATATCATCTTTCAATATCAAATACCTTCTCTTTAAATAAGAGCTAATAAACTATTAGCAAGCCATCTGCTGACTTCATCAGTAAGCTTAACAAATGGAGCTCCAACTTTCTTTGTGATGCATATTTTTCCACATATCTAAGTTCTTTGCACACCCTCCTTGAACTGTCTCCACTTGGTCACATTCATTTTGAAGAGGATGCCAGAGCAGACACAGCACTCCAGCACAGATCTTGCAGTCTGGCTCAGTCTAGATAGCCAAAACACAGATGTCTATTGCCAAGGTTATCCCAAGGGGCAAAACCTCTTCCCTGTGATTCTGTAGCACAACTTCCCTGTGCTGCCCATGAGGAGCTGCTTTAGGGCCTGGGAAATGCAAACCATTTCTTTGAACCTTCATGAAGAATCCGGGTAAAAGGCAAAGGCTACAGACCAAAGCTCTGGGGACGGGAACAAGGGAGAGAGCCTGCTTTTGAGGACATTTCTTTCTCATCAGTCCTGACACAGTTACCTGTTAGGAGACAGGTTTTTGTATGTACATTGTCACAGCATTAAGGAGCTGCAGTTCAGGGTCAGAGCCCCACTGTGCTGGACATTATAGATCCAAAGCCTAAAGCTGCTCCCTGCCCTGTGCCCCGTCTATAATTTTTTGCTACAGATGAGGAGTGTTCATAGGGCTTTTGTTTACTGTTTCTCTCACTGTGATTCAAAATAACGATCAACCTAGTTCTTCTGTATTTTTTTAATCAGTGTCTTCCTTTCTTTCAACCCTCCAGGAGTGTTTCCGGTGGTTCAAAGGGCTTGTAAGCTAGGACGTCAGAAAGCAGGTTGTCAATCTAGCAAATTTATGTATAGTAAAAAATAACAGCAAAGGCTTCTTTTTTTCCTAAATCTTTTCATTCCTGACCTATATTAAAAATATAAATACAAATATTGATGTTATAAGCAAAACAAGGAGGATCAGAAGCTTTCTATGGGTATTAAAAATAATGGTTTATTACTTCATTAGAGTTTACTTTCCTGTCTAATTCTCAGCACAGCTCTGCTCACCATGCCTGACTAGTAAAGACATTCAGTAAAGCAACTGGGGCTAAAACTCTATAGGAAGCAGTTGAGGAATACTTTTACGATAGAGCAGCTTTGTGAAAGCAGAGATTATATTCATTGTTTTCACTGTGGAAAAACAGTGCTGGGATGGGGATGAGGAAAAATTAATTGATACATGATGTTACTCTCCACTTGATTTTCTGAATAATGATTGAGATGAATTCAAGCTGTGTCATTCAACTCTGAATTTGTTTAGAAAGAGGTCAAGGAGTGAAGGAGATGGCATCCCATCTGAGGCTTGACTTGCATTTCATAGAGATGGGGACTATGTAACTGAACTTAATTCCTGCTGAATACGGTGGATTTCTTTCAGTTCCTCTCTGCAAATAAAAATGTTCTATCCTTATTTAGAAGTAGGATATTTCTTTAGAAAAGAAGAAAGGTCTATCTTTATTTAAAAAAGAAAGGCTGTGATAAAAATGATGAAACAAGAGGTAGAGGCCATAGTGGGAAGACTCTGGATCCTGATGGTCTCTCTTGGCTACCTGCTCTCAAAACTCTCATTTTTACCCTGTGGGGACTGAGCTGGCTCTGGACGTGACTGCTTATTGGGATTTTGCAGGAGGATGGTGCTGTGGCTAAAGCAGCAGCGCAGCGTTCAGGAGGAATCAGTTCAGTTTCAGGCTCTGACACAGACTTTCTCTGGGATGTTGAGCAAATCACCTACACAAAGAGAAAGCAGAAAGGCAGAAAGACAAACCCATTCATCTCAGTGCTTAGACAATGGAGATTATAGCATTCCTACTTTAGAAACTCTATCATTTTTTTAAAACAATATAATTTTTAAAAGAAACATAACATCAACATTTCCCCTGCAAAAGTTTTTGCAAGGAATTTTCCCCATATGACAGTTTGGATTATTTTGTTCTTAGTAAAACCAAAATTAAATCCTTTGAAAGCAAAAATAGTTACTTTGAAAAAAAAACCAACAGTAAGTATATGTCATAGCCCTTCAGAAATGAAGTCCATCTGCAACCTGTTCTCTGAATCCACTGAGCTAGTGTGGGCACAGAGATCCCCAGTGAAGGGAGAAGAGGTGGCAGAGGGTAAATAGATGAAAGTCTCAGCAGATAAGACCCAAGAGCAATGCTTAATAAAATGGGTGGAAAACAACAAGTGTAAATGTCAAGCACGAGTTAAGGAAAGCCGCTCAGTTAATTTTCCTCAGCCTGGAGGGAATGGTTGGCTACCCATTCAAAGTGAAGTGTTAGTGCCCAGGAAGTGTGGTCTCCCCAGAAATTGCTTGCTACATGAGAAACAGGAAGGCCACCTCTGCCAACCCAAATCTTAAGGCCATTTTGTCACATTGCAGGATGCACAGAAGTATCTGCCATCCTCCCAGGCACCATATGGACCAGAGCTTGTATCTCTTCTCACAGGATTCAGAAATTATATTATCATTTTTCCTCTTGTTTACTGGAGGGGAAAGATAGTATGAAATTTAAAAAATCAAGTGGAAAAGTAATGGAATAAAAGGAAAAGGAAGAGGTTCTGAGTGCTGAATTACTGAAGAACGGAAGGAAAATTCACCCACCTTCTAAACCTGTATTGCTTCCAGCAAGATGAAAGAGCCACTCAAATGCAAAAAGCACAGGGGAATCAACAGTGGCTTCTGAAGTCTAAACATTTTCTTCTGTGCTGTTCAATGTAAGCATTTTGGTCTGTGTATGTGTGTGTACACACATACAGGGAGAAAACAAAAGATCATCTCTGCTCTGAAAAGTTAAATTACTAGAGAGCTTGGGAACAGCAGAAAGCAAGTAATATGGGCCTTGTAATCACATAATTCGTAATGGATATTACAGGACGTTCTCTGAAGTTTGTTCCCTTTTTTGCAATCAATTAAGTCAGAGGAGATGCAGCAGCTCCACCTTTCTTCTATAAGACAATATTGGCACCTCAAATGGCATGATAGTCATGGAGAGCTTGCTTTTCATGGTCATTAAGTACACCTGATGAGTGCCAGTACCATTCCTGATGCCCTGTAGGATACAAAAAATACATAGCTCTTGTTAAAAAGAATTTCATTTAAAGGCCTAGCCCAGAGGCCCCAGGAACCACTGGAAGGGCTGTGAAGTATACAAGAATACCAGACTTCAGTTTTCAAAAAATGCCTTCCTTATGTGAAAATACCAAATGATCAAAAATGACCTGGACTCTCAGGATTGTAAATGCCCCAGAAAGTCACCCTAAAAATGCCTCTATAGCTTTTGTTTTTGAAAATGCTGTGCCCAAGAACAAATGGGACAACCCACCCTGTGGAAAGCGTACTGACTCCTTGAATGTCACTGGATTTAGAAAGCAGATCTTCTAGCCACACAGTGTCCCCAACTTCCTGCTTACAAACTGCTTCAGCATTGACTCAGTAGGAATAACACCATCCACTGAATCACCCACCCATCTGCAACACCTGCTTCTTCCTTAGCTATTACGCCTTCCCCGGGATGAGTCAGTTTAGCTGCTCTGAGCTTGTGAGATGGGAGAAGACCATACCTTAAGACACATAGGCTGAGGGGTATGCAAGATCCCCTACTAATTAGCAGCTTTCTGCAATCTGGGGTGCAATAATCCCTTGTCCACTCCCTGTGACTCCACGCCGTTGGGGGTTGTTTTGTAACTTTTCCAGCCCTGCCTATCTGGAACACTTTCCTGCCGAGACACTGACTCACTTCCTCTTTAGGAAGCTCACCCAAAATCCTTTTCACTTTAGCTTATAAACTATTATTAACTCCATCTGTAAAGCAAAACTTTACTCATCAGTAGAGCTAGCTGGGAATTTTCCAGTGATACACACTTTTTTTATTGGAAGATGTTGATTTGTTAAAACATAAATCTTTTTTAGAAACACACCAGTTTTGCTTAGACTTTCATCAGAAAAATTGCTTGCGTCCAAAGAAAGAGAACAGCTCAGTTTAGCCAAGACACTAGCGGTTAAGTCACTGACATAGCAAAGAAGGGCTTTTTTGGCAAAATAGGGACCTGAATCTGATTTCCCTATCTTACACAGTGCTATAAAAACCATCACCTCTTAGGATGGAGCAAGTTCATGGCCTCTCATTGATGCTGTTTTATTAAGTGCCAGTCAGTGGCACAAGGACTTCTTGTCCTGATAGCTTCTCCATTTCACATCAGTGCTTAATCCCTAGGCAACTAGGATTAAGTTCTGTTCAGGAAACCCTTCATTTTTTTTCTCTTTCTCATTTTCCTGAGAAACTCCAAAAGTTCTCATGTTCTTCCCACTGAGGACTAGGATTTTTAAAATATTGATAGTTTTCACAGAAAAGGAGAACTAGAAAAGATTCCAGATCAGTTGTACTTACTGTTTTTACCAACAGTAGTCCCAAGCGGCAGGTAGCTCCATTCACCTTACAAACATACAAGCTGTAGCTAACATGCAGTGTTTTTCTTAGGACTGGTGGGAAATTTCTTTGTGATTTACCTCTATCAGAAAGAGACCACGTCAGTTGAAGTGTTTCTTCTGAAGTGTCCCATATTTATTAAATTTCTGATGTGTGAAGTGATAGGTTTCTGTGGCTGATGGACACTCCAAATCTGTCAGAATATAGGCACAATTGTATATTTGGATTTTGCTACCAATAAAACCTGGTTCATTACCCATATGTCTATGTTCTTCACGGGCTAAAGAAGCAAGACTCATGTGGCAAACGTGTCTCTTTTTTTCTTTATTTTCCACGCCTGGCTCAGGATGATCATCTTACGGAAGTGGCTTGAGAGACTTACTTAAGATAAATTCTGATATTTAAATATATATTTAGTAGTTTATTCTGCATCTATATTTCTGTCTCTTTGAAAATGTGTCTTTCTACAGTAAGAGGAATGCCATTATCATCTGAACTATATCTCTATGTTGTATTGCTATAGTATTGCTCAGTAGGAATCATAGGGCTAATGGAACTATTCCCACCCATTTTCATTTTGTAATCTGTTATTCATCAAGTGTTGAACTTCTGGGCATCTTACAAACTATAGGTTGCTTCCCATCTAACAGCCAAGAAGTCCTGGAATTTCTAACCACCATGGTCCTACAAGAGCAATCATGTGCTGTCCAGCACAGCTGCAAGCACCCATTTGGTCAAAAGAACCAAACAATGGTATAGTTCTTTCTGGAAAGCAAAGGCTTTGGTCACTATTTAGGCTGAAATACCCTACTGTATGAGGACACACTTCCTTCCAGTACTGTTCACTTAACTGTAAGACTTGATAGCGAGAAGGAGCTTCTTTCTTCTAGGAGAACTTCATCATTGAAGAGATCTCATTTCTAGGGAAAATGCTTGTCTTCTATTTCTAGGAAAGACATTCTTTCAAGGCGGTTTAGTCTTGGCCGCATTTGCTTTCCACATACATGTTGTGGACCGATGTTTACTGCTAGAACAAAAGGATAGGGAAGGGAAATGTCCTTGTAAATGAAATTTTTAACTGAAGAGTGAAGAATATGAAAGGGTTTTGACTGCAAAGGAACAGGAAAGAAAGAATCCAAGCCAATCTGCCTTTTCCACCCCCTCTATTTGTCAGTTACTCCCCCTCCTTTAGACTGTCAGATTTCAACTCCCATTCTACTGTATGGGCACATAAATCTTGCCAGAAATGCTTCACTCATTTAACACCTACCTGCTGAAGCTTAGATTCAGAGAGAGGGGGAAAAAACAACCTCAAACCCTGGCAATTCTTATAAATCACAGTGTTGCTAATCTCTTTTCAAGAGAGTCAAATGTAAAGTCATGTTCCTTCTTGTGAAAACATTACTAGCCTGTGGGTGTCAACACAGCCTTCTTTTCCAAGAAATCTGTTGCATCCCACAGTGACTCTAGAGAAATTGCACTCTGATGACAGTGAAGAGAGGCTGCTAGAAAAACATCACACGCCAGTTCCATACAACAGCAACCTCAACAAGCACTTGTTTGTGTAAGATCATCTCTCTCCAGTTTCACAAAAGCAGCACTGAACTTCAACATGTTACATTTTAGGGGTTTTGTTTTTACAACGTCATTGTTGCAAGCTCTTTTCCCACCCCAAAATCACATTTTCAGCTTCTTTATTCATTCCACGCCAAGAGACACTACCCTGTTTCTTTACAGGTCTCATGAAGCATAAACAACAACTTCAGCCACCTGGCTGCTACTTTTATACGTCCTTCTACACAGTCTGTCTTTTAACTGTAGGATTGTCTCCTCCTCTGGGAGGACACCTCCTCAGAATCAAGTGGGTCAGCCTATGGCATCTGTTCTGTTTTGACAAAGGTCTTGTCCCCTCCTGATGAAAAGACCATCCCTGATCTCTCAAACCCTTGCAGAAACCAATCTACTCATGAGATCTCAGGAACATCCATGCTGCTCGGATGCTTCTTCCCAGATTAGTATCTGGAAGGTGTCTATAGACCTCTTGCAGGGAAAGACCCTTTCCCAGGAAGCAGTTTTACAGCTAAAGAAAGGAAATAAGAGATGCTTTATGAAGAGAGGGTGGAGCCTCAGGAACTCAGCATCCAGCATATTACCAAAAGACAGCTCCAATGAAGTACTGTAGTTGCACTTGAAGTCTCATGAAGTATGGGATTCCTCTATGTTAGAAATAAGTTCCTCATTATCAGAACAGGAAGATTGTTTGCATTCATGTGCATGAGGAGCAACATAAACTGACCTTCCAGTTTCTGCATTAATCAGTCTGAGTCATTGGGTTTTACAGTTTCTGTGTGTGTTTTGGTTTTATGTATTCATTTATTTGGTTAGAGAAAAAAGTTCATATATCTATGTTAGAGTAGCGTCTGGAGCTCAGACCACAACTTCGCCTTGGCCGTGTTTCTGTCCAAAATAATGACTCGGCTTGTGACAAGTTCATATGAAGTCATGGGGCTGTCTGAGAATGCTTCACTCTAGATGACACTTATCCTTTCCGATCCTCCTGCTTCCCTCTCAGCAGTTACCCCACTGCCAGGGTTAAGTCAAGATACCCCCTTTTCAGACTGCCATGAATAAGCAACAGCACATACCACAGTCTGTGTCTGTCAGCCAATGCACACACACCTTAGGCATGAACAGGCAAAGCTTCATGTCTCACAGCCCTTAACGGGTGAGTTCTCTGGCTGACAGATGTACGTGTCACCATGTGATACTTCATTACAGGAAGGTTTGTTAAAAAATAAACAAACTTCGAGTTACCAAAAAAAAAAGATTTGTTCAAATCAACTATTCACAAGGAAATAAGTGCCTGCTTAAGAAGACAAGAGGAAGCAGTGATCTGGTTCCACGTAAGACATTGTTCTTCACTTTCACCTCCCAAACAGCAGGAGAAAGAGGCCATCTCCTCCTTCTAAAGTTCATGCTCTTACTTCATTATGCAGTGGGGAGGCCTGGGGAACTGCTGCTCAAGCACTAGCTTTGGTAAAATCTCCACCTTTTCTCTCTCCTTGTTTATGATTCCCTCTCTCCCTTCCAGGTCATGGCCTGCACTCTCAAGACTCAGAATAAATCAGCACAAGAGCCGGCTGTGCAAAGTGGCTTAGGGCAGCGACCCCACCAGGGACTCCACCAGAGTCTCCACTTCACGCTGGCCCCACTCCTTGGTCTCATCTTAACCTGCCTTCCTCTATGGTGCATCTGTCTCACAGTCCTCTCCCACCTCTCTTTATCCTTTGATGATCTAAAAGTCTGAGAACATCTGAAAAACTTTCTCAAGACTCATCAACAAGGCAGGAAAAAGGAACAGAAGGCAAAGTCACTGGAAAACAAATGAATGCAAAGACCAAAAAAAGCACATACATGTTTTAGAATGACTATTTGAAGGATTTGGAAGGAAAAAAAATCCTTTTTCTATTAATTGTTTCCTATTAAAAATTTGTAGCAAATTGTGATCCCAATAAGAGCATTGGCAAGCTGACATCTGTTTCATTCTGGTTCATTAATCCATTCTGAGATGTGACAGCCCATATCGTGATTTCTTGGCAAGGCAAAGAGACAGTTCTTTGGGTAAATTGTAGCTCCACTGACATCATATCGTACCATGGTAATTTACACCACACAAGGTCCTATTCCACCATCTGAATTCTCTTGCCCATCACATTATGGTTTGTATCCAGGCCAGCTTTAATTTTATGGTTAACATCCTCATAGTTTATTATTTACACTGCAGCAGAACCTCGAAGTCACAATCAGGATGCTGTTTGCCCAGCATTAGGTGCTGTGACAACTTATGCAACGCCATTCCAAAGAGCTTTCATTCTTACTCTGCTGCTATCTGACATATTCCTATACTCAGTCCATCCAAATAGATTTTCACCAAGTGCTTAAATGGCTGAGCTTTGGCCAAGAAGGCACCATGGAATTACTCACAGTGGCAGGCTAGATGAAATGTAAGCATCACCAATTTATCCAATTATTTTTCAATAGAAGCTGGGGCCAGAAGGGACTTTGTACGTCATTACTCTTGATATTCCAGACATTCTTGTTTGGAGTTTGGTTCTGCGGAAAGAAATAATAGTTTGTTTCATTGACAGCAGAGGACAAGTAAAAATTAGCACATTTTATGGGACATAAAAAAGTCCATTAGAAAATGATGTTTAGAGAGAAACATTTTTCATCGTACAACACAAATCTTCACCATGTTTCAAAATAACATATTGATGAAAAGCATATGACTGTGCTTACCAAACATTATTTTTGAGTCATCTATAAGTTTAGAGAGATTATAAGAGAATAATATTGGAATGTGATGGAGAAAAGTAGGGGGAAAGCAGTGGTAGTTTAAATTATATCTTTTTTTTGGCTCTATTCACTGAAGAAGTTAATAATGGCTTACTGTAAGTTGATTTTGGTAGTAATTCACTTCAATGTTTTAGTTCACTTATTGCTCCTGTAAAACTGAACTGAAGTGCTCTACTTGTGGGTCCACATATCCTCAACTGGGGCTTCTCTCCACTGGAAATGCAATTATTGCCCAGGGAACAAGAGGAGGACAATCTCTTTAAAAATTCTTACAAAATGACAGTTGAACAGCTTAAACTCTTTCCTGATTACATGTGGAATCTGCCTGGAAGAGGCTCTATAAAGAGAAGTACCCGTGAATCCAAAATCTCTTTAAAATTTTGTTGTAACTTGAATT
This sequence comes from Numenius arquata, assembly GCF_964106895.1. Classification (NCBI taxonomy): domain Eukaryota; kingdom Metazoa; phylum Chordata; class Aves; order Charadriiformes; family Scolopacidae; genus Numenius; species Numenius arquata. Next base: position 45,814,278 of record NC_133576.1, read on the forward strand.
AAATTTCTGGGTTATTCAAATTTATGTGAAATTGAAATAAACTTCCAAGATTCACTCACTTTTAATAGAATGGGGTACAGATTTCTCAAACCTCCTGTGAAAGCTGAAAACTGGGCCAGGCTTTTCATCCACAAGCTGAACTTAACATCAGTAAAAAAGATGTTGTTCTCTTCTCTCACTTCCTATACTGTTTAAGGAAAAAAAAAAACCACAAAACAGGAATATCCAGGACAGCTGGAAAAATTGTTTCTGAAAAACATAGTCCTTTCTTATTCTGGCACTTGCACTTCCATCAGATGCTTTGTTTTATACATGTACCAGCCTGCATGCATATGCCAAACCTGCACGGGAGATAGAGAGTCTCATTACAAGCAGGGCTGACTTCAGAGGTGACCCAGGAACCTGCTCAGCAAAGCACTTACCTGCCACCCGTCAGAGGCTGAGTACGGCTGAATTGGCACCTTAACCCATACCAAGCCACCGCTGCCAACTCCACACAGGATTTTTCTAACTCCCTGTTCCAAAAAATAAATCTCTCCAGCCAAAATCCCCTCCTGGCCTGCAAATATGTTCAGGCATACACCTCTGCGCTGTAAATGAAATAGCTGGCGTATTGCAAAAACTGTACTGAAGGAGCCAACTGGAACAGAGCAGAGCTAGCACTGGGAGAAGGTGTTTGAGCTGTTGAATTTAGTGACTACGCATATGTCATATCCGAAGGAGCGTTACACATTTTGCTTTAATAGTCATGTTGGTGGGTATGAATTTATCAGCTGGTCTTTTGATAACCAATAATGGGTATTTTGAGGAGAACTTCTCTAATTACCTTATGTGGAAGACAACTATCTGTCATTCTGCTTGCAAAGGAAAACAAAGCCCTTGTGCCATTCACTGACTTCAACTATAACAGATACTAGGGACTTGAGATGTCCTGTTTAGTTCCAATAACACAGTTATTGTGCCCAGACTCAGACCACATCTTTTCAAGTCCAGGCCAAAGAAAGCAGGGCCGGCCTTTGAAATAGCTAATGAGCACTAGTCGAAAGACTGCAAATTATACATGCCTTTGGATACACAAAACATTTCTAAAGCAGTCGGTATGAACAGTTTAAAATTTGATATTATGTTTTTTCTGCTTTCTAGATTTCAGCACTTTTTCAGGAGCCACATTAGTAAGCGTAAAGAAAAGGGAGAAAAATGAAAATCAAGTAGGAGGGATTTTTCACGTTTCTTAATGAACTAGGAGAGAGACTGAACATCATGCCATCTGGGGCAATGAAAAGACCAAAGCAGGAAATCATAAACTCTCATCCTAAGAGTTAGTTGGTACTGAGAACTGCCTGAGTCAGTGCCAACAGTCTGATTTCTGATCTTTGGTGTATAAGCATTCAGTTTTATTCCAATGTAATACATGAGTTATTACTTAAAAGTAGCCTGAAATAATGAAGTAATCCTAAATTTCCTCAGATAGCAGTAGTAGAGTCTCTAGAAGTCTGGAAATGCTGTGCGAGGTTTGTAAAGCACTATATCAAACCTTTACTGGGAAGAATTTAATATTACCACCCAGATTTTTTCCTCCACATTTCAGTCTCTAAAGAAATCAGCAAAGAAAAGCAGAAATGAAGGCTGGGTGATTCCTCAGGAGTCATTGGTCTATTGTTTTCTATTATTTAGTGAAGGCACAAGTCTTCAGACCCAGCAGACCTCTGTCTAATCTGGTAACAAAAATCTCCACCAATAAAGAATCTTGTGGAACTTAGGACACGGTAATGCAATTTAAGTTCATAAACGTGAAGAGCATCTATAAGGTCCTGCATGCCTAGGAGCACACAACTGTGCAGTGAAGGCTGCACCTGACCATCTGAGACATGAGAGTCCTTCCTAAGAACAATTCTTACTTGCAGCTGAGCCTTGCAGGCAGAAGATACTCCTTCTCCTTCATCCTGTATAGGTAGCTCTTCCCCTCTCACAAGCCTGAGCATGAAGCAAGGAAAAAAGCTTTAAAGAGGGAAGAAAAAGGAACACAGCATCAGCCTGGTAAAGCATAGCCTCTTTGTATGAATGAATAACAGGTTTCCCTGGGCCACCTTTAGCAGCAGTCTGTTAACTTAATTTCACACATTCCATGTGTGGGTGCCCAAAAAGTGAATGCAGCTTCTACACACCATCCATGTGCATCTTGCCATCTGCCACATGCCAAAGCTCAGCAGTCCCTTTACCACTCATGTCCATCTTCCCAGTGGTCAGTTCTCCTGGTGCTCAGAGCAAGTAGGAAGCTTGCAAGGGCTCCCTATGGCTTAGAAAGAAACTCTTCCACCCCAGAAGGTTTTTGGACCCCACTGAAGGGGATCTTACTTATAGCTGCAATGATTTCCCAGTTGGGAAAGTTGGCCTGAAGCTTGCTGCCATTTGTCTGTGTGAAGTCTCACACTGTCATTCGTGCCCAAGCCATTTGGGCTTTCCCTTCATTCACCAGCAAGGGGAGCAAAGGATGCTTTTCTCCTTGGAGCTCCTGGCTGCAAGACTTACAGCCTGAGATCTGTCTGGGAATTTTTCCTCATTTAGTGGCCAGGTCCTTTGACACCTTAGGTTCTGTGCTGTCATCTGGGTCCCCAAGGCCAAGCCTGCTGTGATGCATTTTATGTGATGCCCAACTTGGAGAGCCTGTGGTGGAACAGCCTCCTCAGGAGAAAGTACCAGTGCTTTTCTAAAATTTTCGAGCAACTATTGCCAGATCCTATGGCAGACTGCAGGCCCAGCAAGCATTGCCCTGCTACTCCATGAATTTTTGGGCTGCAGTGTTAGGGGGCAGTGAGGGACAGCTGCTCCCTAGGGAAGGGGAGACAGGAGCCCAGCCTCATAACAAAGCATACATCAACTCTGGGTCTCATTGGACTCACTGTGCAATTCCTTGACCAGGCAGAAAAGTAACCTATCAAAAAGAAAGAAAAGCATAATTTTTTCCTGACCAAAGGAGTTGAGTTAATGCATGGCAGCAGCTGAAGAGCACAAAGGAAGGGTCAGGACCATGCAGGAAAGAGTGGGGATGGGGCATGATGAGTAGAGGAGGAGGGAGAAGGATGTAAGTTAGTGTTCTTGGAGGTAGAAAACCATAATATTGGTTCCCCTGCTGTAGGTGAGCACACATTGAGTACATGTTGTGCTATGCGGCAAGAGAAACCCTGGGTAACAGCTCTACGGAGGTGGGAGCTGCACATCCTCCCCTGTTTACTACTGTGTAATAGCAAGAGATTTCTCCTCTCTGAAGCACTTTGTGCTTAGTTAGACAAAAAAGCAATCCTGCATTTTTCTTTCCCTTTTTACCTATGGATGGGAGTAAAGAGGTCCTTACCTCTCAAGCTCCAAATCACTGGTCTTATGATAAATACATCAAACCCCACTTTAAGAAAATGCAAGACATAGGAAGTGTTCACAACAGTCAAGAGGGATAGATTATCACATCAAACAGTCTTGGCAATATTTAAAATTTTCCATGTATTTATACATTTCATGTGGTGCAGCTGACTTGTTATACAACCCAGAAAAAACAAGTTGGCCCAGCTTGGAAAAATCTCATATGCTTCAAGGTATTTGTCTGGGCTCACCAAACTCATTTTTGGTTTTGCTTTAAAATTCTACAAGGACACAGAACTAACCACACAGCAGATATTTCAGAGGAGGCAATGTGGTATTTAAAAGTTTAATATTGTAATCTTAAACCTGTAACTTGGGCCTGCTCACCCTAATATACTTTCCTTGGAGTGATCTTTTATAATCATCTCTGGGAACTACATATATGCTGTGCATGAATTTTGTCCTTAATCTTGTATTTTCTACACAATTTTTAAAAATCTAAAAACATGTAGTGATTTTGCCTGTTTAAGCACAATACCAAACCCAAATATATATATAAAAAAACCCAAACACTGCAGCAAAATACCCAAGCAGATTAAAAATACCAACATACATAGGAATGAGATAATGTTTTCACTTTATTTTTTAAATTAAACTGTTTTGATATGGGAGTACAGGTAGGGGTTTAATACTCTTCCAGATAGGCTTTATGCTTTTTGATACATAACTGACAAAATAGTCCTTTCAAGAGAATGAAATAAAAACCACTTTATTTTTCTCCCTAGCACAGTTTCTTTATTCTAGCTGAAGCACATTATGATGAAAAGTAAATGCTTTTGTCTGCTTAGTTGGCCAAGTTTGCAGAGAAATCTGGATCGTCTCCCTGCCAGGTGAGTTTCTGGACCTGTTAGGGTCAAACCCCCAGCTGATGCAGAGAGCTAGAGACTAGTTATATTGTAGGCAGTCACTGCCTCGTGCCACTTTTCCAGAACAGCAAGTGAGTACCTACAGAGCTGTAGCACATGTACAGTCCTGGTTTCATCCCCAGATGATTTTTCTTTGCAGCTGGCCTAAGGAACCGTCTGTCTTCTGCCCTGGCTAGTCTCCTCTCCCCTCCCTTCCTCTTTTTCCTTCTCACCCAAGCCCTGATGAAGCACAATGTTTCTGTGCTCCACTGTTTCCCCTGCAGCACACTGAGTGCGACATAAGTTGCGTCCCTGATTCAGTTCAGGAAGAGCATAGAGCAAGAGACTTGAAGAGCTCCATATGTTTAGCCTGTCAAAGAGAAGATTAAATACTGTTTTACTATAAGTACCTTAGGTACTTAAATCGAGCAGAAGCCAAACATGAATCAATATCTGGGAGTTAAATCTGGAAAAATTCAAATGAGAAATAAGGCACAATGTTTTAAGATAATGATTAATTATTTGCACAAACTACCACATGAAAAGGTGAATCCTTTATCTCAAGCCCAGGTGCCTTTCTGGAAGACATGCTTCAGGCAAATACAAGATGTTGAACCCAGGTTAAGGGTAGCTCGGTGAAATTTTCTGGAAGTCAGACTACTAGTTTATTTGGCCTTGAAGCGCAGATATCTACTAATCACCTGGGTTTAAAATGTATTTAACTTTAATAGAAAGGCTTCAAGCAGAAAAATATGCTAAAAGATTAAAAAGTCAATCTGTAGTTTATACCGTTCAAGGCTGGTAAGCCACAAGAAAAGATGATAATATTCACTTCACCATGGAGACACAAATACACTGAAGAAATCAAAATGTTGGTCGTTGTGTGATAGAAGACAAAATGGGACATGAGGGCTATGAAGTGAGTTGTTAAAAATGAAAAAGCAAAAAAGAAAGAGTTGAGGGAATCTGGATGACTTTATTACAGACAGAGCATATAAAGACCCAAGGACTCATTTTGTAAAATGCATCCTATAATCACAATGGGAGGAAAGCAGCAAAAGGCACATTTCTTGGGAAAGATACTGGTAAACCCCAAAGACCACACTCAGAAAGCCAGGCATGCAACAGCAAGTCAAGGAAGAAGGTTGTTAAAGTAGCATGGCAAGATGGAAGATGATGAAAAATAAATATCAAGCTATCCAAAAAGTTGGGTCAGCAGCTATTAGATTAAAAAAAATATGCCATTTCACAGATCTGAACTGATTTAACTACAGATTAACTACAGATTAACACCTGGGTTTTAAATGGTCTAATTTTTAAAACATTCACTTCTCCTGTGAATGGAAGGACAACAGTGTGAGGTTGTTGGTGGCCATTTTTCAATTTGGCAACGTTTTCTGTTGCTAAGACACAGATGTGATTTTCCTGGTTGCCTGAACCTGTCTATCAGTAAGTATTCTATTAGAAATAAATGCATAAACTGACTATTTCACTGTAGATACAGAAATCAGTGTCACAAACATGAGGAACTACATACAGCTATAAATTCATAGCTACCGTTCTGGTTTCTGGGAGACCAGCATCCCAGCTCCGGCTTCAAACCCTGTTCCCATGTGCTCATAAGCAGAGGTTTTGGTTGGGAGAGACCTATGTGAATTCAGCCCTCTACAGTATAAGCACCTACATATGAGAAAATTATTTGGATTCCCTTTACCATTGATGGGGAGGCAGACACTGTGGCATGTCTCAGCTTATTTACATGCTTGAAAAAGTCAGACAAGTTGTGGCCAAGAAGCGTCTCTGTGGATCTGCTGACACTAGAGTCTCGATGAGACATATAAAGTCATGCAGGATGAATTCTGCGCTTTCCCTCTGTGCTTCATTTCCTTAGACAGACAGCAGTATTTCTATATCATGCTGAAATATCACCAGGATAAGTCCACTGACAGCTGTGGGAATGTTTCTGAGCCTGGTGAAGCAGGGTGCTGCTGACACCACGAGAGGAAGGAAACAAGCACTAGCAGTTCTCAGATAGAGATGGATCACTACCTGTTCATTACCCTATATGCTGAAGTCTTTTGGCCTATAAATTATGAAGTTATACAGTCTCATTTCTCTCCAGCAACTCCAAACTTCCAAAGGAAGCTGATGGCAGCTTGTCTCCAATAGTCCTCAATTTCAAGTACATTTTTTCTCTCCCTCATTGATATTTTTACTCTTTGCACAGATTATCTTCATCCCCTTGGAGACTGTTTCTTCTCTCCCTGGCGTAAATCAGGAATAAGTTGAAGTAAGGGCTGAGGTCCGTTTCGCTGTCAGCAGCTTCTGGGAGGGCTTCCCAAAGTTGCGGGACACTGCAGCCTGTCGCTGCAGGATAATGGGGATTAGGTAACTACCTTTTGCTTTGCCTTTTTTTTCTTTTGGGAAAAAGCAGCTTTTTTTTTTTTTTTTTTTTTTTTTTTCTCAAACCAACCACAGCAGTTAGCCAATATGGGGTACCTTGAGGGTTGTTTCTATTGGGAAATGAAGCTTGTGCTGGAGCTGGGTGCTTTGTGCAAGGTTGATTCTTGAAAGAGGATGTCAGGACCCCTATTTCCCTGAACTCAGCATGGACAGACAATAGGACGCAGTTTCTATTTCAAGACTCTTTTCAGCCAACACAATCCATAATACAAGTTCTTTTTTCCCTTGGTCTCTCCCTCTCTCTGTCTCCCCAGCTTTATCTTAACAGCAGATGACAACTAATTTTTGGTGTGTCCTCATTTTCCATCTCCCTCTCTATTTCTTTTGCTGCAGACATGACATGCACGCTTGGCTGGTATTAATTCAGTCTCTAGGTCTTTTTGTTCTCTATGTTCTTATTCAGGCTACCGTTTAGATGGGTTTCTCCCATCAGGAACAAAGAGGGCATTAATTTGTCCATTGTTTCACTGACTAGAAGGTATTATACTCACCAGATTCAAAGCAGAGATGTGACTGCATATGGATCAAAGATACAATATGCTGAGGGCCATTCGCTCATCAAGATAATAGTACCTCAGCTGTAATTCCTCAGCCTCTCCACTTGACTCGGTGGCATGTGCAATGGCAAACCACTGAGGACAAGTTTGTTTCCTAATACAGATGAGTTCCAAGCCAAAACCTTCATTTTCTGAAAGCTGTCATATCAGTTAATGTCCACTCGAGATGCAACTCTCTAAGGGTGCAAAGTCAAAAAAGGTAAATAGTTCTCCCAAACATGAAAGGGTATTTATATGAAAAAGCTGAAGCACTTATGCAGTTCTCTTTCTATACTAAGAAGGCTACTTTATTTTCTTTTTAAATTGCTTTTTCTTGTGTGATATGACTTCTACTTGATTTCAAGCTAAACCACATCCTAGCTCACTATTCTGGCACGCCATGCACAACGAGCAGGTGGACAGTGAACATACCCTTAGCAACTCATAAGATAATGTCAGACACAGTAACAAGAAAGCATATGCAAATGCTTCAGCTCAGTTCCTATCTGAGCAGAAATCACTGCTTTGTTTATTACTTATTTTCCAGGTTGACTTGCAAGTAGGTTGTTCCCTGGTAAACTGAGCATCCACTTTTTGAAGAGCCTCCTAGATCAGACCTGTGATAGAGTAGAATATAAAACTGAACTGTCCAAATACAATTTTTTAAAAATCAGGTCAGAGAAATCCTGTCTATGAAGAGGGTCAAACAGTAGAAAGAAGAAAAGAGAACAGAAAATAAAAGGAAAAAAAAGAAAAAAGTATGGATGTCTTTCCTGTTCTCGTTTAGCCTGAATAAGAAATTAGGGAGGGGAGGAGGGAGGGAAGAGGAGGACAGAACTAGAACAAAACTATTTCAGGCTCCTTTATGACTGACAATCTTTATTATTTACATATAAAACCAGACTGGACAAAGCACTAAAAATACACCGTATCTCATTGGGAACAATCCTATATCAGCAGGGAAATGTAGCAGTTGACATAAGTGGCCTTTTTCTATCATTAGCCTCTGTGATCCCGTACTCATTTTATCCACAGCATGTATGCTTCTTACAAGTCTGTAATAATAGTACCAGAAATACAATCCACTGCAGCACTCATTCTCTACACTACTGAGGAACTGGAGCTTTTTAATGCTTGTCGTATTGGTAGGGACATTGATGACAGGCGCCCTGATGCTCCTCTGTAATCCACCAGTTTTATACCAGCATAATTCAAGCAGAAGAAAATGTATGAGCAGAATATCTCATGCGGTTTTTGGGGTGATTTCTACAGACAAGAACAGATGACACATCATGCTACAAAACTCCTGGAGAAGATGAGCACTGTTATCTGTCATTGACATACACACAACTTACTTATCAGCCACTAAACCACTGCCTTGACTTTTCCACTTTCTCCCAGTTCTCCAGGTCTGGAGTTATTGATCTTGATTATACTAAAGGTATCTTGTCAGTCTTGCAGCAGAATCTATTTTTACAGGGCAAATTCCCCTGACCTGATAATAATAGGGAATCTTCATTACCAAAAGTATGAATCCTGTGAAGAGTGTCAGCTAACACCAGATTTAGTCCCTAAAGCACCCTCTGGGAAGGTAGAAGGCCATACAGGGGACCCACTGTATGTTTTGAACCCTTCTCAGCACTCGAATATCCTGTGGTCTCTTTCCTTTTTGAGGTCATCACTTAACAGGAGAATCCAGCTTGTTTAAGCATGTGAGTATTCTAACTGAAGCCAAAGTACTCAGGAACTTTGTTCAAGCAGATTTTTTTTTTTCAGGCTCTTCTCGCTGAGGTTATCTGAAGATCACCTGTGGTGCCACTTTCTGTTTTCTCCATATTATTAAAGAACTGACCTGGCATGGCATGCAGGTCTATGCCAGGTAAGTATTATCTAGGTTCATATTCCTCTCCACACATTCAGCTTCTCATTGCAGGCTTGTGGCTTTATTGTTTGGTGTGGCCAGTACTCAGGGAGATGGGGACTTTTGGGCTTGGCTGGCCCACATTTCTTGTTACAGATGCTCTTGCAGCACATTGTGAAGTCCAAAGGTCTATCCAAATACAAATTATGGTCTTAGAGACATTTGTAATCCTAAACCAGCATCATTTCAACTCAAAGAAGAGCTACGTTCCATGCACAGAAATCCCAAGATTTCATTTAGCCTCTTTCCTCAACTGGAAAAGGGTAACTGTTATGTCAGGATTGGAGTAGTTGCCCTTAACACATTAATCATGAACTCGGTTTGGTTGTTTCTGACCCAGTTGTATCAGTTTAACGAGAGAATAAAGAATACTCCTCATGAAAGCATACACTTCCTACTCAAACTGTCTAGTCTGCGATGTTTAACATTCAACTTGACTGATGACTATTGCAGCACTACGTGCATGGACGGGTGTATTAAATGCCTGCTGCTTTCCTCCATTTGCATTTCGGATTCCGGGCACCCGTCATGCCATGGCTTAACAGCGGGAGCAGCAGCCAAGACAGTTTGTGCAAAAGCCCTGAAATGCCATGTTTTACAAGCTGAAATACGAAGTGATAACTTCAGGAAGTTTGTTCATATTTTGGATAGGTGAACAAGGGAGGGAGGAAGCAAGTGCACAGGTTCAGAATGAGTGAATTATTTAAGCCAACAGTCCAGAAATGCAAAGAAGGGACGTCAGGTCTCTGGAAGAAGCTGAACCACACTGTACTCCACTGTACTCCTTCATCATCAACAACAACAGCGTGGGTGTTCTGAATGCTACCAAGTTCTGGATTTTGAGACAAAATCTTAGGCCACCACAAAAGAAAAACATCTGTTCAAATTCAACTTCACCAACACTTCCTTAATTTAGCAACTTGCCAGTTGCATAATAAAATGAAACTGGGCATGTTGCCTTACATTTGGCACTTTGGTTTATTTACATTTTGCATAGGTGCCCAAAGATCATTGTGCAATGATTGATGAGAAAGTCACACTATTATTGCAGGATCTTAGATTAGTTAGCATTCTTGGACAACTGAGATAATGACACATGAAAGCTGAGAGCCATAAACCTGCTTTTCTGAGCTAATGAGGTTTGTGCATTTCCACTGTATATGTGTTTTTAATTATGTGCAAATACGAGCACCTGGCAATATTTTTCAAACCTATTCACCAATTTAAAAGAAAAAAATCTAACAGGAAGAAGGAAAGAGATGTCAAAGATACAAATTTCAGCCAAAGTCATTAAAACAGGCAAAGAAAGAACTAATTAAAATCTATGTGGGAGAAAAGAAAGGGCAAGAGGGAGAGGGAGAATGAAAAAGATACTATAAATGTCTAGCTATGAGAAAAACTTCAGTTACAGTTCATATTTTTATAAAAATTAAGTTGATCAAACTCAAAACAAAACCCACAGTAAACTAGGTTTTCTTTATTCCAGTTCTTGGGGAATTATGTGGGGTTTTGGTTTCTTTATGCAATGACATTATCCTGCATAGTATTCCTTACACATACTACTCAGCTACATATAAAGGGGCTTTAAACAATGGGAGGCTGGAATATTTAATGGATAAATTTAGAAGGGAGGGAGGGATTCTGCTGTACCAATTGGACTTCACCGTCTCCCTTTCCTTGGCATCTAGAGAAAACTCTATTAGAAAAGCAAGAACGCATAACAAAGTAAACCACAATTTTTCCCTACTGAGAGATTCAGACATACAAATGAGCTCTTGCCAGATAGCAAGTGAGATTGTGTCATTTCCAAACAACTGACTCAAAAAAAAATTAAAAATTGAAGGCATCTTGAGAGTCCTCTCAGATTCAAAACTGCAGAGATCATTTTGCAAAAGTAAGTTTTGCTCAAGGGTTACAAATTTTTATGCCAAACTTGAGTTTCAAATGCTTTTGCCTGTGTGTGAGTATCTGTGAAATTATTAATCCTTGAAAGCAGGGTTTCATAATAATGGAGTTATTGACATTTTATTGGCTCTAACATTGCAGATGTGATGCTAAGGACAAGAAACATTCCCACTGTTTGATGAAAGGGGTTCCCAGGAAACACTAGCAGTAATCATTACTTCAAGCAGAAGATGTTTTCTGTCATCTGGTTCTTGACAACTATAAATAAAGGACTCAATCTGATTTTTATACACTATTTCTACACTATAAGAGACATAATGATATATCACACAGTTTGCAATGAAATCCATATACACAGTGACGAGATTATAAACAAAGTATGTATGTGCCACAACTGTTTGTGTTTTAGGAAGTGCTGTGAAGCAAAGGTTCACAATAACTGCATTTGTTCGTCTTGGTTAATGAAGAAACTCCATTTCTTATGCTATAGCTAAAGTGTTTCAGGGAAAAATGTTGATACGCAGGCAGAGGATGAAACCAATATTTGTTTGCCAGCATAAAAGAATTGTTATTAAAAGCTGCCAAAGTAAAATGCTACCATTTCTTTATTTTTATCTCAGCTATGTCAGAGTAAGCTATTTGAAACCAGAATTGGTTTCAGAATATTTGAACCACAGACAGTACAGTGTGGTACCTATCCTCAAGCCTGGAAGATCTCAAAATGAAGCACCAGCACTCCTTCAGAGAGCAGGGGAGTTGAAGAGCCCTGGCAGGGTACAGTCCTCCTCCTTGAGCTCACAGCCGAGCTCTGCTCTCCTGTTCCTCTGCAACGAGTTGAGAGCCCACCAGGAAAGGTCCAGAAGAGGTAACCGGTGAAACTTTCATTGTTAGGGGAAACAGAAACCTTGTAAACATCTTGACTTTGCAACACAGTGTGATTCAGTGGGTCCTGATGCAAGTCAGACATGCCAGCACGCTCCTCAATGGGGACAACAGCTTAGACCCACAAGGGCAAGGCACAAAACTTAAACTATTCGATTATTAGATTTTCACCAGCAGGACCGCAATGATGCAGCTATGCTGCTTCCCATCCAGAGACAGCAGGACTGCCAGCACCTCTGCAGTGAACTCCAAGCAGTGAGTGCTTCTGGTGTGTTCATGGTCTCTGGGCAGCAAGGGTACTCTGTACACCCCAGGAATATGGGTCAATGACATGCACTGACATGGACAGCAGAGATCTCTTCCCTTCCCTTCCCTTCCCTTCCCTTCCCTTCCCTTCCCTTCCCTTCCCTTCCCTTCCCTTCCCTTCCCTTCCCTTCCCTTCCCTTCCCTTCCCTTCCCTTCCCTTCCCTTCCCTTCCCTTCCCTTCCCTTCCCTTCCCTTCCCTTCCCTTCCCTTCCCTTCCCTTCCCTTCCCTTCCCTTCCCTTCCCTTCCCTTCCCTTCCCTTCCCTTCCCTTCCCTTCCCTTTCTTCTTCTTTATGTCTGGCCATTTCATAACCACTTAGGAAGAAAATGATAAATGTAATTCACACAAACCCTGGAACTACAGAGCAAAAAGGTAAGGAAGGTACCAATCCAACACTCTGCATTTGAATATTTCTTTTGCTGTTTTCTTTTTATTCAAGCTCTTTTTATCTCCTGTGGCCGAAAAAAACATGAGCTCCTCCGTTATCATCTCTGAGTTCCCAGGAAAGTCCTCCTCTCTCCTTCCTTCTTGCTGCAGGATTACAGCCATTCAGCCACATGGAATCCATCTCCTGCCCGGTTGCAGCACAAGACAGGGCAACACCAGACAGAGAGTGAAAAATAAAAAAACTGAGAAAGTTATAACTGCTAATGTTTGCATTACCAAATCTGTAATGAGAATAAAACTTCATAACCATACCCCAGCATTTTAAGATTACGCACATCTTTGAACAGTAGATTTGACACTCTGGCCATTTCCCCCTGACAATCTGCAGTGCAGATTTGCAGCAATTTTTACACGAACAAAAGACCTTCACTCCATCATAGCAGTATCTGTTTGCAAGCAAATGACCACACCAGGAAGTGTGAGTTCTCAGGCTATCTAATGACTATATCAGCATGGATGTGTCATTGCTGTTCTCGCAAGCCATCATAGAGCCTTGCACAAAGTCATGTGAGAGTGAGTGAGAAATCAGCTGAATCTAATCAGAACGAATGGGATAATTAATACAAACTCTGTGAGGAACTGTTTGTAAAGTGATATGCAGGGTTCTCTGTTTAGTGGCTCATTATTCAACCAAGCCCTAGTAAAGCTTCGCTGTCTCCATGGAGCACAATGCAAATAGAAAAACAGCTTCATTTTCCCCATCCTGTCACTGTAGTCCATAATTGAAGCTGATCATACTTTTCCATTTTTCACAGAAATTTTCCACAATCTGGGTAGGAGCATCTAAACTGTTATTAGAATGTGCTAGCTGAGGAGACAAAGGCACGCTGGCCAGAGCTGCTTGGAGAGGGCAGCCTCACTGCTCTCTGGCTTCTCCTGAGTCTCCTTGAAGCGTGAGGAAGCAAGCAGATAATAACAGATTTCTGGTGAGACAAGGAAAGTATGGGCGAGGCAAGTTTTGTAAAGAATGTCAAGCTCACATGGGGAGGTTTTCTTGGAAAGTAGCTTGCTTTTTGAGAGATAACCAGATAAACACAGCACTGGCAGGAGATGTGGAATCTCACCCACTCCATGACACTGCATTGTATGCAAAGGGAAATTTCAGTCAACAGAGGGGAGGAAGGAAAAAGAAGCATGAAGCTGGCTGTTGCCGAAGGAATAGATCCAACATGAGATGACACACTGCTGCTTCCACAAGCCAACCAGTATTGCTTCTGCCCCACTGTCCTCCTTAGAGCATGGTAAATGCTCTGCCTTTCCCTCCTGTCAAGGACTTGTTTGCTAATGGACTGCTGACAGATGGGTGAGAATATTTGTTTTATTCTTCTCCTTTTCTTTACTTAAAAGAAAAAAACAAAACACTTGGGAAGAAACAAATGCCATCCATTCATCCATTCCTCTGCAGTCTAAGGAAATATGGGCAACCCCCTGTTGATTTAAATAGCCCTTTTTAAAAGTAAAAAAAAAAAAAAAAAAAACTAACAAACCCAAAAACTACTGTGTCCTTTTATGCAAAATGCAACAATGTGGCACCAGGCTTTCTTCCAATTTGTGCAAGAAATGCAGGCATTTAACAGTCTTAGGCACATCAAAGCTGTGCTCCATAGCTGCTGCTGACCAACAAAGAAGAGACCACCACAGTTGTAGGGCAAGGACATATAATCAATGTGCCCCAGCTTTTAGTGTAAAATCTAACTAGGAAACCAAAGCCAATACATGAACAAAGACATAATTTATCTGGAGAGCTGACAGTGAATGCTTTTCTTTATTTCTCCCTTTTTTAGTGTCCACAACCACAATGACTTTTCTTCCTAGGACTTCCGTAAGTCTGCCAGAGATGTCCTGGGCAAAAATGCATCTGCCCATGCAGCATACTGCATGTTCAGAGGCCTTTAACCACCTTCAGTGTGTTGGACACTATACTTGGGCAGAACATCTGCCTCAGATTCAGATTTCCCAGCTGTGTCTTCTTTCTCTACCCAGAAATTCTGTCCAGAGAGGATCTGAAAAATACGTGTCCATTTGGCCTGAATTTCTAGATGTTCAGCAGGCCAGAAGGAGTGATATTTCCAGTCAGAAAATGTGACAAGATCAACAAAACCCAGACACATGACAGCTGTATCTCTTCCAACACAGATGAACTGGATGCATGCTCCCTTGGACGGCACTTTCATCCTTATACCTCAGTTTCAGTAACTTCTATTACAAACTGGAGTCCATTGTATCAAATCACCCTTGTTTCAGCAAATGTCAGCTGAACTTTGCTTCTAGGCTCCTGTTGGTGAGCTCTGACTGGCAGCCAACGAAATCAGGATGTGTTGCCTAACTGCAGGGTCTTGGAGAACTGTAAGTAACCCCAGACAGTGGTTAGTGTGCAAATGTGAGGCTTGTCATACATGTAAGGGATGTCTGAGTGGAAGGACAGAAATAGAGACCTACCTTAAATCCATTGCTGATGATAACTCAGAAATTAAGGAACTGGAGTGCAAATTGAGGAGATGTGGGTTCCTGAAATGTTCTCTGGAAGAGCAAACCGCACCACTGCATTCAAGCACAGCACCATGACTGAGACATCCGGTTTCCAGATAAGCTGCAGTTTAGCCAAGCTGTCCTAAAAGCAGCAGCTATGTTTGTGGTAGAACATATGTGTCCTGGGAGCATGTAGCTATCACTCCACTTGAGCAGAAAGTCAGTCAAACTTATAAGGCAACAAACCCTTCCTTCCAGAATAAAAGTTCAAACCAAAAATAAAATAGCTGAATGCATTTTTCCCCATTTTCTTCTTCCTTTTTCTCTGATTAGCTACATTAGATTTGTTAGAAGGATTATTATTTCCTTCATTTTTTTTCATGAATGCAAAAACATGTGCAAAATGTGCACATTAAGGATATAATTGACAGACAAATGGGGGCTGCCAAAGCCAGGAGGAGAAAAGTTTCTAAAAGCTAATGGTTTCACAGATCCTTACAGTTGCATTTTGTTTGTTTGCTTGTTGTTGTTGTCTGATACGTAGTAGATTCTGGTAAGAATCACCGAAACTGCTGTTTTTATGATTTGTAGCACTCTCTCTGTTATTTATGTCAGGATCAATGGAACAGTTTATATTAAAAAGTTGTGTTGCAGCAGTCAATTCAAACAGAGCAATTTGTATGCAAGTGGAACTGATCAATGCAATAAAAATGATTGCCAAGTCTCCTGACCCTTATAGAAATACTTTCAATAAAGACTTTTTTAATAATAATAAAAAAAGAAATACATAGCAGCATAGGATTCAAATGGAAAGCAAACCTTTTCCTAACAACTGAGGAAAAGAATTTACACTTTGATTAAAGCCCATTTTCATTCAATTATTGATGCAGTATGGATATTTTAGTAAGGAGCATTATTTATTTTTAAATCCTGGATTGTTCACTCAGATCCCGCTTGTCCATACAGTTATTTGAGGGGAAGTGCCTAACTCCAGGATAACTTCTTTTCCCAGACTTAAGGAAATAAGGCACATCTTTAAGCGTGTATTGTGGTATCTCCACAATAAGACAGAAATATCTAGTCAGAGAAGGGAGATGAGGGAAAAGTGTTCCCTTTCACTCAGCACTCCTTTAACTCATCAGTGCTCAGGGTCAGGCTCCGGCTGTACTCAGCCTAACACAGGTGCAACTCTAAGAAATTTTACTACTTCTCGTCAGAAAGGGTTTGAAATACCAGTTTAAGAAGATGACACTTTCTGTAAAAAAAAAAAAAAACATCAACAAATTTTCTAGGGTAGAGATCTGTATGCTGTTGAGAGTCACCCCTCACTGGGAAGCAAAGCATACAGTTAGCTGGTGTTCAGCTGAGTCAGCATTAGCAGCAAAGAAACAGTGCTTCCAAGGAAGGAAAGAGAGGATGCCTCTTTAGATTTGTGTAATATAAGTCTTCCTTCTCTCTGTCTGTGGCAGGGACAATTTTATAAGAGGACTCCCCTATTCAAGTTTTTTAATCATGGTTGGTTTTGCTCCAGCTTTAGAGGTTGGGTTATGACGTGATTGGGTCCATGGTGATACAGTAAGTGTGATCCGCAACGTGTCATTGCCTTTGCATGAAGCAAATGGGCACTTGCCTTACTGCGTCTGTCTGTAACTGATCAAAGGCAATAACACTGTTGTTTGCTATGCACATGACATCAATTATCTCGCAGTAACATGAACACGTGCTGTGATGACCTGCTTACACATCACCCCCTTGCCAGGGGGTTCTTATGTCACAAGATGAAATAGTCACTTTTATGCTAAGTTTTTTCCTTACCCTAAGGATAGATTCAAAAAGGTTTGCCAGTTTAGAAGGAAATCTAACTTGATAACACTGGCTTATAAAGAAAGTTCTCACTCAGGTTTCTCAGACATCGACATTGGGCTTGTAAGTCATTTCCAAACTATGATTTGGCTGGAGGTACTTGGTGTTCCACTTGGTGGGATTTGAAATTACAGTTTCAGTGAGTGGACTCACCTTTTGCGGTCTTACCTAGAATTTATAAGCCTCTGCATGAACCCAGATGAAACATCCTCCTGCTCATTCACCAAAGAGATGTGCTCATCCAAACTCTGTCGCCTGTTGCTGAGAAAGGCAGAGTAGTCAGGTTACAGAGCTGGTTGTTGTAGAAGCAATTTCTCCCATCTACTGCAATTTGTTCAGCCTCTGGGGAATCATGACTATTAGCTGTGCAATAACTACATCAGCAAGAACAAAATCATAGAACTGAGGCCTCCCCACCACAGTCACAAGCCCAGATGATGGAGACAAAACAAGAAGAATTGCTACTAGTCACTATCAGGCAGACTGAGACTTGCATATTTGTGGGGTACATGAAATGAATGACCTTTGGTGTGATACACACTTAGTCATTAATACACAAACCCCCGTCATCCAACCTACTGCTTCTCCTACATTACCAAACTGTTCTCGTATTTCAGAAAATAAGTATTCCTGGGAAGTCATCCCTCCCAGGCTGCTCTCTTTTCCTAGATTATGTCCCTTTCAACTTGGGACCAAAACTCTGGATAGCAACAGAAAAGCAAGCATTAGAGACATATTTAATTAACCTCTAACATTTAGACTCACAGGTACAGGAGTAGTCATTCCTGACATCAAGGTTGCCGCCGACATACAGCAGCATAACGTGGGTCTGTGTGAAACAGAAATAAATGATGTCTAAAATGAGTAACCAAACTCACAGTGAGAAATATGTGAGGTAGTTTGGAAAATGAGATCAACCAGTTATCATTTGACATTGCAGTAACTTTTTTGTGAGCTATTCCTTTATTGAGGAGAGCCAGAACAAACTTGAGCCTGACAGTGACCATCACCAAAGAGGAATATGCTTTATGAAAAATATTTCTTTCCTCCTCGGATGCTTAGTGATGTGCTCCGTCATATTTAAGTCCACTAGGGGGTCAAGGAGGCTTAATCATACATCAGCTTCACAGAAACACCCTCCAATTTTATCTTCCAAAAGACAGAACTGTTATCACAAACCCTCAAAATTTTACTCACATGTACAGTAACTCATGTCAAAGTATTGCCAGTACAAACTTGCTTGATTTCTTATTCTGATGATCCTCAAATTCCCCAGATTTGTCCTGATAATAATGTTAGTCACTCATTTTTCCATGGAATTTGTCCATCAGAAAATTCTGTCTTTAAAAAACTCAAATCTCTGTTTTGTGGCATTTTAAAACCAGGAGAAAAGCCCTAAAAGTTTCATTTCTATAATGTTAATTTCTTAATTTTGACCTGCAGATATATTGCAGATTACTGTTCTCGTGGTAGCAATAAATTTAAACATCAAAACAAAATGCTGCAACTTTATTGAAACTGATACCTGGTATTTCTGACATAACCTAAAAAGATATTGTGCCAGTGATTTAAAACTGTAAAGTTTTACTGTGCTTTGGAACAAGAATAATCATTGGCACGGTACCACGATGTTCCCGAAGGCAATCATGCACATTAACCACAAAAGCAGATAAAAATTTCTCAAGAGCAATCTCTATATGTTTTCCTGACCACAGAACACATGGAGGTAAAATATCATGATTAACCCTTTTAATAAACAGTTTCAAATTATGGAAAATACTGAAAAGGAAATTTCAGATTCAAAATCCTGGATTTTGTGAAACTGCAGATGGAGAGCTGGGACCCAGCAGCTACTTTACGTTCAACAGACAGCGCTGACATTACGATGCAGTCATTTGATGTGACAGGGATCATATGCATTCCCAAAAGCAGCTCCTCAGGCTTACAGTCCTTGAGCAGTCATAAAAATAAGATGTCTCTTGAGACATTTCAATGATAAGGCTGGAGAGAGAAGGGCCATGTGGTTTACAACACTCTTGGATAAATCCAAAATAACTCTCTCCTCCCATGAGGCACCAAGACTGTTCATAAAGTATCCAGTTCTCTTCATGACGGTGGACAGGAGTGCTGTGCTTGGGGAGCAAAAACAGGAAGAAAACATTTGGAGCTTTGCCACTTTTCCAGAAAAAATGGTTTTTTTTAATGAAAATGCACTCTTGAGGGCATCTTTGTCATAAAATTTGATTTTGGTACTGTTTTTTTTAACATGCAGCCCCAACACCTTCACCCCTTCCCCACCAGCTTCTGCCCCCAGGAGGATGGCTGCTCTGGGGGCTGCCCTTCAACATCCTCTCCCTGTCAGAAGGATCACAGACACTTTATGGAAGATTTACACAGCCTTGTCAGTTTGTGCCTTTAGGGCATCTGGTGTTTAGTCACACAATCGTATGAAGGAGGCCTATTAGGCTTCATTTCTGCCAAGCTTGCTGCAATTAGTAGAGGTGCTCCTGGTTTTTAACATCTGTGCAAAGCACATCCTGGTGTGGCATTTTCTGTCGTTCCCTCCTTTTCCCATCTCCTCTCCAGAATGTCCTCCTCCTCCTCCTCCTCTCTGCCCTCCCACAGCACTGGGACCCATAGCAGGTGTTTGCAAGAGCTGGCAGTGCCGGGCTGCCCCTCAAGAGCCAGGACCGCTGGGGTAGCCGTGCCATCTGGTTGCCCCTGGCATCGCCCTCCCAGCACAGCTCCTTGCAGGAGCAGGGTGCGGCAGGCAGGGATGAAGCTTTTGATCTAAGATCAGAGGTGGGGAAGGAGGCTTAACTTCAGTTCCACTGCCAGGTGGGGTGGTTAATCTCTACCCATACCTGCAGCAATGAAAATCAGCATTTACATAACACCTGGGGTTCACCTTGGAAGCACTCTGCCAGCGTGAGTGAAGCCCGTCCCAGCCTCAGGTCAGGGGACACTCCCCATCTCTGGAAGGGGAGCTCCTCACTGTCAGAGTGCAATGAGAAAGGTCCCCTGCCCACTTTGGGGAGATGGCTCACACCCCGGTGAGGGGCTGGGTGGGTTTGCATCAAGGATAACAGAGTGATGGGGGTCAGCACCCACCTGCCTGGGTCCTCACCACAAGCAAAGACCAGTCTAGCCACACAGGACTAAAGAAGTTGATTTAAAGTGGTCCCAAACCAAATTCATTTCCCCCCTCCTGTGTTGCATATAAAACAAAAACCTTTAAGTGTTATTTCCTCTGCTTGTTTTGTTTTGTTTTAAATCCAAATATTGAGTCCTGGCTTCCTTATTTCTGCTGCAGGGTTCCTCAGAGGGCTGGAAAACGTAGGGAGCTGCAGTGTCGCAAGCATCAAGCAGCAGAACTCTGAGCAATGGGAATATATTTCATGTAAAATGCTGCTCATGTTAACATCTCTTCAGCACAAATGCCTGTAAGAACACTCAAGGGACAAACTCTTTGTGGAAATTTCAATATCAGTGCCTCTTTCTCTGCAGGCAAGAAAGAATTCCTTTTCAAAATCGGAAGGAAAAGTGTGTGACATTCTGGATATTTCTAAAGGAGAAAATTACACAGATAGTGTTTTGGATGAAGTATTTAAAATATTTACATTGTTTGAAATGTGGTATGTATCACAAATTAGTAAATACATAGAGAATTGTCCATATATATAGAGAACCCTGTCTGTGCGTTAAATATAGACGTGTCTATATAGACAGAGGGAGATAAGCAGCCAGATAGAAAGAAATGCATTCCACAAGTGTTAGGGGGCAGTGTGACACATCATGGGACACTGGACTAGAAATCACAAAACCTGGGATCAAAGGCTGGTTCTGCCACCAAGGTTTGGTATCATCTTGGGGAAAGTACTTCATTTCTCTATGTCTTTCTTTCTCATCTCTTTGTCTGCTTAAACTGTACCTCTAAGGACTTACCAGGTGTTGGTACAGAGCTTTTCACCATGTGGATCTTTAGGTGCTGCTACCATAATCCTCAGTGGTTCGATCCAGTTCTCTTTTTGAGGACTGTCTGTAAATCTGGGAATGCAGACGAGAGAAGTACATTCCCTGTAGATCTAACAGATTCCAGATTGCAAGTCTAACAGTTTCAGTTCCCCGTAGTTTACAAAAGACTGTGCTTTGAAATGTCAAATTTCAGATACGTTTAAGCAAAAAACGCCTAGGTAGGATTTAGAAACGAGCAGCAGCTGTTTGTACCCTTATGGATCACAGGCCTGCCCATTCTGCACCTCTAAACTGAGTAAGTAAAAACTTTTTTTAATGAGATCAAAATGAAGAGCTTCCCATGTCAAAACAGAACTGTAAAGATGAGTGGGTTTTGCAGTAGAGGAATCCACGGTGCTGGCCAGCAGGCTGATTTAATTGAGGATGGTTTAAAGAACTGAGCTTTTCATCACGACAGAAGAATTTTCACTTGTATGTCTTGGGAAAATGATTCAATAGGATTTAACATTAACTATTAGCTAGTTAGTATACTTAATTATCACTACAGGGAGAGGGGGTAGGAGTGTAACTGTGCAGCAAGCCCTTGCTAAAGGAGCAGCAGGAACCCACCAGGGTTGCCCATCTTTTCTGGGCAGGCAGATGAACTCCAGTCTAGAAGCAATGATTTCCACCAACCTTGACTGGGTATGAATGGAGACAGCACTCTCCTAATTCTTCCAGAGCCATCCTCACAAAAATGAGCATCAGAGAAGCAGACCTCCACCACCTGTGCCAGACCTGTTTCCTAAGCAGAAGCAAGGAAGCAGTATGGGGAGGAAGGAAGAGATTGATATGCATATATGAAAATTTAATCCCCAGTAATGATATGCACATTGAAAGAATTTGCAAGCATGCTTTACAGGTAGGGATATAGCAGATGAGGAGGATTTTTTTACGATTTCTTTCTGAATGCAAGGAAAACAAAAATAATGGAACATTTACACAACTGCATGCTGCCTGGCTATTTTCCATTTCTTAAAGGCTTAGATATTTGAATTCTAGTGGTCTGGCTATGGATTTTGTATTATAACTGCTGTATAAATTGCTTCAGGTATTTAAATTTTATGCTGTCAAAGACACTGAAGGTAAAATGTGTTTGTTTGTGTGTGTATATGTGTTTTTGATAGGGGGATCAAATGTTTATTATGATTCAACCATGGTGCTTGTTAGAGCAACATAGAGTGAAAAAAAGTACTGTCTACAGACATGCATTTCAGATCTAACAACAGACAATTCATTCTGTCTATTGATTGCTCCTCTGAAAAGTTTCTGTGAGGAATACATCTTCTCTGTAAAACAAAGAAAAAAAAAAAACTAACAATATGTAACTTCAAATAATGATATCGAATCCCTGAGTGAAGAATAGCATAGATCAGTTTTTCCAAAATACATGCAGGGGGGCAAATCATTGTTTCTACTGAAC
Organism: Numenius arquata; assembly: GCF_964106895.1. Taxonomy (NCBI): domain Eukaryota; kingdom Metazoa; phylum Chordata; class Aves; order Charadriiformes; family Scolopacidae; genus Numenius; species Numenius arquata. The sequence goes on from NC_133576.1 coordinate 45,836,765, forward strand.
AATTCTACTCGGCTTAAATGTCATTTGCATTTGCTTTTTAGTTTGATTGAAACATCTTCATTTCTCTTGGAACATCTCTTAAAGGATTTTCATTCAGAGTAACTATAATATCACTAAATGACAAAAGCAAAAAAGGAGACAGCATATGCCCATATCTATGCATATGTATGTTTTGAAATAGCTAAACCCAATGCCATAATGGGATAGGGAATTAGAGATTAAGAAAACATACACCAAAGGGAAGAATACTACCCAATTTACTAATACAAAATATATTCATTTTATAAGGCTAGATATAGTCCTTTACAAAGAAAGAGAGTGTACACACCCTATAACTTACCCTACCTTGTGGTAGCTCCTTCTATAAAGAAAAAAAAGATCACCCAGAACTCCACCCAAATCTCAGGCTAATTCAGAATGATCTACATCCACTTCTTGGGTTAAGCACATTTTAAACATGGAAAGTAGTTCCTTCCTTTTTGTAGAGCTCAGACTCCCTCATCGGCCAGACTTCTGCCTCCAAGGGCTGAGGAGCTCTTTTGTCCTGAGCATATCTATCCCCTTTCCCAAGCTCCGCTGCTGCTCCTGAGCAGCTCCCACATTTCTTGACCAGGTGTTGCTGAGAGCAGCTGATCAACCTGGAGAAGAGAAGGCTCCAGGGAGACCTTATATAGCGGCCTTCCAGTATGTAAAGGGGGCCTGTAGGCAAGGTGGGGAGGGACTCTTTATCAGGGAGTGTAGTGTTAGGATGAGGGGTAATGGTATTAAACTAAAAGAGGGGAGATTTAGATTAGATATTAGGAAGAAATTCTTTACCATGAGGCTGGTGAGACACTGGAACAGATTGCCCAGAGAAGTTGTGGATGCCTCATCCCTGGAGGTGTTCAAAGCCAGGCTGGATGGGGCTTTGAGCAACCTGCTCTAGTGGAAGGTGTCCCTGCTCATGGCAGAGGAGTTGGAACTAGATAGTCTTTAAGGTCCCTTCCAACTCCAGCCATTCTATGATTCAATGATTCTATGAGAAGGCAGCCCTCACCAACACAACATCTAGTGCATGAAATGGATTTAAATACCCAAGGAGGTGTCCATATTCCCATGGCAGCTGAGGAGCCCTGCAAAAGGGCACATGGCAGCAGGGGTGACAAGTCCAACACACCCTGGACACCTGAGCAGCTTCCCTTCCAGCTCAGGAGGGTGTCAAGCCCCAGGCCAGGACCTCCTTTCCTCTGCCAAAGTCAGGGGGAGCTTCACAGCAGCTGAGGAAAGAAGGCAGGAGCCAAATACCAGCATGGGAAAGAGAGAGAGCAGACCAGTGCTTTGGAAGGTGGTGACAAGCTTTGGCAAAGAATTCAATCTTTTTGCCAGAAGCAGAAACTCCCCCATTCACTGCGGGACCACTCCTTCCAGGCTCATTCCCTCGCCTGCAGGCAAACATGCACACTCTCATCCTCTACCCTGCTGGAGCTCTGCTCCAAGGCAGCTGCGAGGGTGAGACCTTTGCGGTGACTTTGAGCACACCAGCACATTGTGGCCAGTCTGTAATGCACAGAAGGCTGGGCAGTAGGGGTTGGTCACTTGGCCACTAAAGCAAGATAAGACATTTTCACTGTCATCATCCAAATCAAATATTGGGCTCTGTTTGTTCAGATCTCTCTGCTACTCCCTCTCTTGATCAGCCACACAGCAGAGCTTGAGCTGAAAGAAAACAAGACAGCATGAGAGAGAGAAGAAAGTCCTCCTCTTGCTTTTAATCCGCCATTTCAATAACACTTGCTTCTCCACCATCAGCAGCGCCATGCTCAGCACAGACACAGATCCCCTAGTCTTCTTGGAACTACATAATTGCCTAATTCCACGATAGCCTGGGGCAGGAGGCAGAAGCTCCCACAGTCCTCTGACAGGGAAGGGACTGGCTGGTGCCAGGAGCCAGCACCAGCCTCAAGACATGGGTGATCTGACCTAATATGAAAGTTAAACAGCATGTAGAGGAAAGAACCTACCTATGAAGAGTGGTGTATAAAAAAATGACAAACGTTCTTTCAGATTAACTTTTCTAGATTGTGATGGTGTTTGTCACAAGCACATCTCAGATGGAAAGACTCCAGGAGATGTGCTAAGCACATCTGTGATAAATGCTCTGTCTGAAGAGCAGAAGAGACCAATCTGCCATCAGAAAGAGCTCTGTTAGAGAAAAAATGTGGGAAGAAGTGGTGAAATATCTGGGAACAACTCCGTTTGGGGGTAAAGGATTGATGGAGCAAGCGTTCTCCTCCCTTTTTATATTTGAATGCAAACTTTGCAAGCAGTTTTTGATCTGTTTGGCCCTCTACTCTTAATGTTGTTACCAGTCAAGTTCAGCTTGTACGACCTGGTCAGAAAAAGGTCAGGGATGTCCCAGCTGTGGTAGCTGATTCCCCAAACTGAAGCTAACATAAGAACCGGACACCCACTGGACAGACCTCTGATGGTGTATGGAGTATGGAAGACCTTCTGACAACAAATCTTTGACAGTGGTCTGTCCCAGGGAAGTTTCCCTTCCAGTATTTCCTATGTCCACAGTAAAGAAAATTTTTTAAATCCCTCTTGTAACTCTTAAGCTCTGTCCCATTCTTTTAGTTTGGGCAAACGGATAGCTAGCAAGAGATGCAGAGCACAATGCAGGACCTGCCACTACAAGCACAGTTAGAATACTGGTCTTCCACAGGTGAAAAGCTGGTTTTGAGCTAAGTCTTTCAGTATTAGTGTCTTTGTACCACATAGGGCAAAAAAAAATATGGTGATAAAGTCCTTGCTCAGGGACAAAAAAGCTGTCGTTTTTAGTATTTTCAGCTCTGTCCCTGAGTTACCCCTACAACTTTTCCACTGACCTCTAACACGACCTTGTTGAAACTTCTTCACCTCTCTGTGCCTCTGCTCCACTCCCCATGCTCTGTGTTTGGACTGCAGGCTCCACCAGGTAGTGAGCTGCTGAATGTATGTACCTGTTAGAACCCTTACATGCTGCAGAGATGCTAGAGACACCCCATGGGACTGGTTTGGTGGGAATGGTTTAGTCTATTTTCTGTTCTTAGTGAACACAGTTAAAACCACTGACATTTTAGAGTTTTATAGGCCTAAAAATGGATGAAGTTGAGTATCTACAAATCTGAGCAACTATTTGCCTGTGCAAGGAGGAGGACCCAGGGTACTACAGGTCAGTCAGCCTCACCTCCATCCTTGGAAAGGTAATGGAGTAGATAATTCTGTACACCATTTCCAGGCACATGAAGGACAAGAAAGTCGTCAGGAGTAGTCAGCATGTCTTCACCAAGGGGAAGGTATGGTTGACCAACTTGAGAAACTTCTATGATTAAATGACTGGCTTGGTAGGCAAGGGGAGAGCAGTGGACATTGCCTGCCTAGACTTCAGTAAAGCGTTTGACACCCTCCCACGTAAGATCCTCATAGACAAGCTTATAAAGAATGGAAAAGTGTCTGACAGCCTGGTCTAGAGGGTGGTGATCAGTCTAGTTGGAGGCCAGTAACTAGTGGTGTACCTCGGGGGGTCAATATTTGGTCCAGTCCTCTCCAGCATCTTTGTTAATGATCTGGATGATGGGACAGAGTGTACCCTCAGCAAGTTTGCTGCTGACATAAAACTGGGAGGCATGACTGATAAGCCAGAGGGTTGTGTTGCCATCCAGAGGGACCTTGACAGGCTGGAGCAATGGGCTAACAGGAACCTCGTGAAGTTCAACAGGAAGAAGTACAAAGTCCTGCACCTGGGAAGGAACAACCCCATGCATGAGTACACACTGGGAGCTCACCAGCTGGAAAGAAGCTTGGTGGAAAAGGCCCAGCGGTCCTAGTGGACACTAAGTTGAACATGAGCCAGCAATGTGCCCTTGCAGTAAAGGCAGCTAATGGTGTCCTGGGATGCATTAGACAAAGTATTGCCAACAGGCAAGACCGATGTGGTCCTTCCCCTCCCCTCAGCACTGGACGTATTGGAGAGAGTTCAGCAAAGGGCTGCAACAAAGATGTTTAAGGAACCAGAGCATTTCTTCTATGAGGAAAGACTGAGAGAGCTGGGACTGTTCAGCCTGAAGATGAGAAGGCTCAGGGGAAATCTCATCAATGTCTAAAAATACCCAAAGGGAGGGCACAAAAAGAATGGAGCCAGGCTCTTCTCAGTGATGCCCAGTGACAGCACCAGAGGCAACGGGCACAAACTGAAACACAGGAGGTTCTGCCTGAACATCAGGAAATACTTTTTCTCTGTGGAGGTGACTGAGCACTGGCAAACAATGTCCAGGGAAGTTATAGAGCTTCCATCTTTGGAGATATTCAAAAGCCATCTGGACATGGTCCTAGGCAACCAGCTCTAGGTGGCTCTGCTTGAATGGGAGGGTTTGGACCAGATGACCTCCAGAGATCCCTTCCAACCTCAACCATTTTGTGATTCTGTGGTTTGAGCTGCTGGTCAGGGGTTCTCAAGACCATCTCAGGATTTTAAAGGCTTCTGTATTTGTTGTTCAAATATCTCATGTTATTCCTACCACTGGCTTCCAGCTGGGGGTGCCAATGTGACATATCATTTGCGATAGGCTGTTCATCTGATAAAAACGTTCTCATGTCATGTTTCCAGCTGCTCGGATCTCCCTTTTGTGGTTTGATATTACAGCTAAGATGAACTGTTGACTAGCTGATCTGAGAGGGGCAGTTCTGCCTGGAGAGGCGGAGACAAGAGGGGTCGTAAGACTCAGCTGTATTCAGCCGTAACATACTATGAATGACCCAGCTCTGACCAATACATCTGCTCTTCTGGAATGTCAAGGCACACACTGGGCTCAGTCTCTTCCTGACCCTGAAAGAGGCAGAGCAGGGTAATATATCATGGCTCTTCCTAAATGTTACTGACTCATGACACCAAAAAGGATGTGCCTGGTATTGAAATGGGGATATCTGGCATTATCCTCTTCCTCTCTTACAGGAACATCACAATGACTAACACCAAGTTTTCACTATCAGCCCCAGGAACACGCTGAATGAATATCTCAATGAGGTGAATAGGTCACTTCACATGTCATGGAGCTATGGTCCCAGGCTCTCTGCAGACTCATATCTGCTTTGTTTACCTTAATTTCTCAGTTTTGTGGTTTTCCTTCCCAGTCACAGCACCTGTAACGCTGTCTGTCTTGTAAATGAAAACAGAGTTTCCAGAGATTAAGATAGTAGCTCAGGAGAGAGGCACAGCTACGGCAACTTGGCTCATAAAGGCTATTTCCAAAGTTGCTTCCAGTAATTCTGCAGCTGTTAACACAGCACCTTGCTTCACTCCAGGAAGTACCAGTACTAATGCTAGTTCTCAGAAAAAAATAACAAGAGAGAGGAGCAATTTGCCAGCTCATATTTTCTTCATCCTAAACCACCTGTTTAAATTCATCGGAACACTGGCTGGCAGTTTTCTGCATTCAAGCCTTTCTACTTGTCGTGGTTTCGGCCGAATTTACCAAAACCAGACCGACAGATGGCCCTTCCCTCCCCCTTCCCCCCAAAAAAGAGGAGAGAGGAAGAGATAAGGAGATTTAGAAGTTTAGAATGAACTAAACTACTTTAACGAGATTTAATATTAAAATAAAAATAAAGAACAAAATAATGAAATAGATACAATATATACAAAACCGTATCAAGCTCCCAGGATGACAGTCACATCACCGGCAGGCACTGGGGAAGTCCCAGACTGGACTCAGCGACGAACGGGAACTGGATTCCAGCTCTGGAGTCAGGAACACGGATCGGGATCAAAGGCAGATGAACAGACAGAGTCGTCTCCAGACATCCACCATCGCAGGAAGACCCTTGACCCTTTGTTCCCTCAGCTTTTATACTGAGCATGGGGCAGATGGGATGGAATACCCGAGTTGGTCAGGTTTGGGTCACCTGTCCTGCCCACTCCTGCCCACCAATGTGACCCCTCTATGTTCTTTCCATTTCCAACCCTCTAAGGGGCAAATAACGAAAAAGGGATGACCTTGGTTGTTGTAGCAATAAGTATAAGCAAGGGCCTCTCTGCATACCATTCCTTGGCATGGAGCACAAACATTGGTCTTATCATTCTGAGAACGAGCAGTTTTCTCCACAATATGCCATTAATTTCAGAGAGTTAGGAGAGGCCTAGCTAACATGTAAAATTACAGAACAAAATTGGTTCAGTTTTACTTCGAACCGGGACACTACTGAAGGTCAGAAGAAATTGATATAGGATTTAAAATACTGAAATTTTAACTTTGCAGTCATTATTTTGACTGCTGTTTTCCCTAAGCCTACTCTGTTGAGGGACACTCTTTATAAGCTTCTGCATCTTGTGTAAAGAAGAGGTTAAACTCTATTTTGGCAGAAGAGGTTACAAAGATGCATTTAGGAGGAATTTACCCTGAGGGTCTGAATACCCTCCATTTAGGGCAGCTGGAAGAGACCACTGTTCCTCACCCACTCCATAGCTGCTTATAACCAGTTCCAGACAAAGGTTCCAACTCCCTTGACCTGCCAGCAGAGCTGGTCATCTGAGCCCTCTCTAACCCTCCTCAGTCATAACAACCTGGGATTGCTTAAACCATTGTGTTTTACAATTCCAGATTGTTTTTCCTGAAGCAGGTGAGAGAAACAGTCTCCTGGCAGAGAGGATAGTGAAAAGCAGCAGGAGCAAACCCATGATGAATCACTTCTGGATGCAGACAGAGCTGTTTTCTCACCCTGTATCAGGTTTGACTCTGTCACCATGCAAGGAAGGCATTGGCTTCAAGATACATCTAAACAGTGATGAACAAGATTAAAAAAGTGGTCCATCACAACCTCAGCGGCAACTGAGGCTCACATATGAACTTCACTTCTGGAGTATTACAGGCCTTATACCCAGCAAACTGAAAACATGATCTGAATCCAAAAAACCACTAATATCTGGGGAATCCTTTCCAACCGGCCTACTTCCTGCTATCATCAATAAATTGTGATAATAATTTAATTTAATAATAGTAATAAACTAACAAAGCAAAAAACTTATCCCCAGTGAAAACTGTAGACTTGCTGGATACAGGAAGTTACGTTGAAGGAGCACTGCAAATTTCATAAGACCATTCTTCTCTCCTGTCACAGAATCACAGGACTGGTGAGGCAGAAGGAACCTTTGGAGATCATTTAGTCCAACTCCCTGCTCAAAGCAGGATCAACTACAGCAAGTTGCTCAGGGATGTTCCAGTCAGGTTTTAAGAATCTCCAGGGATGGAGACTCTACAACTTACCTGGATAAGCTGTTCCAGTGTTCAATCCTTCCAGTGAGAACTTTTTTCTCTTATGTTTAAATAGAATTTCCTATATTTCAGTTTGTGCCCATTGCCTCTCATCCTGACACCGGGTACTGCTCAGAGGAGCCTGGCTCTTTCGCCTTTGCACCAGCCCATCAGGTATTTTTAGGCAATAAGATCCCCCAAGTCTTCTCTCCTCCAGGCTGAACAGTCCCAGCTCTCTCAGCCTTTCCTCATAGTAGAGATGCTCAAAATCCTTTAATCATCTTCATGTCCCTTGAACTGGACTTGTTCCAGTATGTCCATGGTTTTTGTGTTCTGGGGAGCCCAGTACTGGACTCCAGATGTATCACCAGTCCTGGGTAGTGGGGAAGGATCACCTCTGTTGACTTGCTCATGACATTCTGCCTAATGCAGCTAAGGAGGTTGTTGGTCTTCTTTTATCAAGGGCACTTTTCTGGCTCATGTCCACAGTGGTGTTCAACAAGACGTCCAGGTTCTTGTCTGCCCACCTGCTTTCCAGCTGGTCATCCCCCAGCACACACTGGTGCATGGGGTTGTTCCTCCCCAGGTGCAGGACTTAGCTTTTACCGGTTTTGAATTTCATAAGGTTCCTGTCAGTTCATTTCTCTAACCTGCTGAGGTCCTTCTGAATGGCACCACAATCATTTGGAGTGTACACCATTCGATCCAGTTTTGTATCATCTGCAAGCTTGCAGAAGGTGCACTCTATCCCAGCATCCAGGTCATTAATGCAGATGTTAAACAGTACTGGTGCCAATATCAACTCCTGGGTATACCACTGGTGACTAGCATCTAGCTGGACTTTGTCATGCTGATTACAACTCTTTCAGCTGAGCAGTTCAGACAGTTTTCAGTCTACCACACTGACTGTTTATCTAGTCCATACTTCATCAGTTTGTCAATGAAGATATTACGGGAGACAGCGTGGAAAGCCTTATTAAAGCCAAGACAAGAAATATCCACAGCTCTCATGTCATCCACGAAGCCAGGCACTTCATCACAGGTGGTTATCAGGTTGGTCAAACATAACTTCATCATAAATCCACACCAACTACTTCTAGTCACCTTATCCTTTGCATATCTGGAAATGTTTTCCAAGATTATTTGCTCCCTCACTACCCCAGAGATAGAGGTTAGGTGGACTGGCCTGTAGTTCCCTGGACTCTTCTTCTTGTCCTTCTTGAAGATAAGAATGACATTTTCTTTTTTCCAAGCATCCGCCCATCACCATGATCTTTCAAGGATAATTGAGAATGGTCTTGCAAGGACATGGGGCAACTTCTCATGGAAGAACCCCATCAAGTCCCATGGATTTGTATACGTCCAACCTGCCTAAATGTTCCCTAGCTTGATCCTCCTCCATAAAAGGTTAATTTCAATTGCTCCAGATTTTCCCATTGATCTCAGAGACCTGAGTTTACTGAAAGAAAGTCTTGCTAGCAAGGACAGATAAGAAGAAGGCATTGAGTACCCAGCCTTTTCCTCAGCCCATCTTTCCTCCACTCCCTCTCTGGATAAGGGCTGAAAGAGCAGAAACAGCAAAATGGTTTCAAAAAACAACAGGACACTTCACGAAAAACAAATCACCAGAAACTATCAATTATGGGGATGCTTCTCTCTCTCCATTCATCTCAGGAGAAAAATGGGCCTCAAATTGTCAAGGACTTCTTGGGACACAGCACCATATGCACACTTCCCAAAGTTTATTCTTTGCCCCATTAGTGACAGGGTTACTGGAATCTGTACAGACAGCTTTCTGTAGGCTTGGATAAATGCAAGTTTGATGATGAGGCAGTGTGCGCCGTTGCCCCTTCTGCTTTTTCACTGTCTCTCATAGTCTTCTCCCTGCTAATCTGCCTGATGGAGAGAAAATCTGTATTACTCATCTTGAGTACCTACTAATATCTATACAACAGTCTTAAAATGGGACTGCAGCAGTTGTTCATATATTTTAACCAGCACTATCTAGAAAACTTTCATACAGACAACGCTGCAGCCATCACAGGGCAAAGCTTGTCTGGCTTGTTTAAGACCACACCATAGGTCTGTGGCAGAGCTAGGACTAAATCCAAATTTCCTAAATCCCATTCAAGTGCTGTAGTCACAGCACAGTGATGAAGTGTCCTCAGTTTTCAAAACTATTAATGATTTCCAACACTGGATTCCTGGGAATCCAACATGAGGCAGGTTGAAGAAGCCTTGTTTTTTGAAAACAAATTGCTTAGAGGTCTCAATTTGGACACAGGAAAACTGAGTCATATGAAATTAATAGTTGCATTTAAAAATCTTGGACAACGTCATCTTTCTTCTAGAGTTGCAGAATATTTCCACTGTTTTGAATGATATTTTTTTTTCTTTTTCTTGTTTATCTTCTGAGGCCAACTTAAGAAAGATAAATGAGAAAATCTCTTTGGCTTCACATACTCAGAGTGCTCTTACCATTAGTCTATTATCCATACTTGAATAGTAAAACAATTGACTGTGTTTATTACTAAGTAGAACCTGAAGGCCACAATAAAAACAAGGAACCACAGTATTCCTGGCTATAATTTTTAGTTGCCATGGTGATGCATTTGGACAGCAAATATACTTGTTAGTCTCTCTCCCCAGCAGTGTGACACAGAGACAACCACCCAGTCCTTATCTGGGCATCATTCAGTGAATTTGGTGACTCTTTTGCTCAAGGTTGAGAGGGCTGGACAGCACATGATGTGTGAGAAAGTGTTTATAAAATGGCTTGCTTAGGTTGTAGTCAAGGAGTTGAGACTGACTCAGTTCCAGAGCCTCCCTATGCCCAGTTCCTGTGCAACATCAGTTGAATGAGTTGCACCTCTCTGTGTTCCTGTTTGCAGAATGGAGATAATGGCGCTGCTCTCCATCACTGGCGTTGCCTGTTTATTGGGGAGTGCAGTCTCCTACTTTCTGTTGACATGGGAACATTCATTCTGGTTTTTGTTCTAGCACCCATACTGTAAGGTAAAGGGTATTTTAATGTAATGGAATTATTATTATCATAAAACAATACTATAAGAGCAATAGGAAATATTTCTCCATAAGAATCTCCAAAGTATTTGAAGAAAAGTGAGCAGAGGCCACATGAAAATCCTCATTTTCATTGACCTGTGTGACTGAGACTAGAAACATGCTGGTAGCTTTTCTTATGTGTACTCAGAGGAAGCAGAACCAAAATGACAATATGGCTGGCATGACTATGGGCATAAAACAAGCAGGCAGGGATTCAGCTATTTATTTTCTAATGGTTGTTCTGTAGCTTGCGTTTGAGCTAAGGCTCTCACAGGAGTCTTCAGTCTGTTGCCAGTGGGGCAGATTTCCAATTCTTTGCAGCCATCACATAAGAAAAGAAAATCTTAAGGTAGAAAAACAGAATCAGAAATAATTCTGGATCCTTGAGAGGCGTAGATGGCAGCTGATCTGAGGAGTACAGCAAGGACTCTCTGCACGGGCTTCTTCTACAAAGGCTCACAGATGGCCTTACCCTGAGCCACCCCTTTCACTTATGGACATGCATACACCCCAGTCAGCTGTGCTGGCTGAGAAAATTTAAATCCATCAGGTCTTTATGATGGCGAGCTTCTCTCCCTAGCAGGAAGGATCACACATGCTCTCTCATCCACTCCATGTGCAGTGCGGGGGCAAGATTTGGCCATCGGCAAATGTCCCCATGGCAATCCAGCAGCAGCAGGGGAGGTGGTTGTGGTGGCAGCAGCCGCTCCTCTGCCAGTTGTACATCTTCTTCAGGCCTCCCACCTGCAAACCACCTTTGGTCCCACCGGATTTCCGTAAACGCTCTTCCAGACAATGGCTACAGGGAGTGCAGTTGAGCATTGCCCCGGCAGATCCAAGAGCAAGGAGGGTCACAGGGCAGCAACGGCAGGGTGCAGGCTTTAACTTCACCAGTTGTCCTGGCTGCCTGCAGAGCATGTTGTTGCAGCCAAAAACACTAGCGGAAGGTGTTTTGCCCAGCAGTGTCTTCCACCAGCACAGCCATTCGTTCAGCAAAAGTCTCTGCCGGCTGCCTTATCTTCCTCCAAACAGCCCAATTACAACCCATTGCCCTGCCTGCCACCTAGCACTACTCACCTTGAGTAAAATCAGGCAGTGATTTACCGATACTAGGTGCAGGCTAGGGCAGATCCTCCTGTCCTTATTCACTGTGAATTGTGCTGTAGGCAGTTATAGTCCCAGGGAAATCAATGGGATAATGAATACTAATTAGTGGCAAGTCACAGTGGGAGAATCTGGGAAAACATCTGTCCTTGCCTCAGGAGAGGGAGTTCCTCAGGTCCCTGCCATTGTCACGCAGTTCGGGGGCCCTCATGATCCTGCAGAAAGCAAGATTTTGAATATTTACAAGCAGCATAAAAATTGGCCCCCAAAATCACTTTCTCATCAGTTTCACTAAGCCCTAATTATAATGTAAATTGCAAAATTGGAAGGAATTCAGAGACGAGCAACAAATACGATTAAGGGGATTGGAGGATTGATTTATGAGAAAAGATTAAAAGACCTAAGAATTATGCAGTTTGACTAAACGATGACCGTGGGCCTGATCTTGCAAACTTTTCCCAGAGATGGTTCTCCACATTAAAGGGAAGCATGATTTTAAAATACCTGCCATGTCCTCCAGTGAGAAATTCTGCAAATCAGTATTCCAAGCTAAGGCAAAGGGGAGCATTAGTTTTCATCTTGCAGACAGTGAAAGTAAAAAATTCTAGTGTCAAAGCCCAAAAAGTGGTGGCAATTTTTGGGGGTGTTATACATGGAAAAAAACCCCAGAATTTATTCCCATCAGATAGAAATATGGGGCTATGTAAATACTTGAGATCTGGAGATGACCAGTGTAGCAGGAGTGATAGAAAAGTGATGCTTTTCACTGGGAAGACTGTTAAATGCCTTTATTTGCAACTTTCTAAAAGTAAAGAAGAAATCTTCAGCCTCCCACAAAAGCCAACAACCTGAACTGATGAATTGCACCTTTGCATGGGTACTCCACAGCTTTTTAATGCTTTTGTGGATCTACTTAAGCTCTTGAAAATGTTATAGAGATACAGAGATGTCACAGGACCAAGCATATGGTCATATCTAACAATTTAATACTAGGAGAAAGCAACGGGAAAATGGGTGATGCAGCACCACAAAAGGAAAAGAAGGGGTGCAACACGAAGTTTGAAACTGTCCTCTCGCACCACAGCATGGCTGCCTCCTGGGGTAAAGGGCTCTGCTGCAGACAACCCAGCCTGCTGCTCAGGACGGTCCTTCTCATGGTCCTTTTTCCTTACTGGTATTGGTACCTGGCAGGGGTCCCATGAAAAGCAGACTTTGGGGGCTAAACCGGCAGAAAGTTACTCTTTATTTCTGGTAGAACTATTTTTATCTTTTTTTGCTAGTTTCTCTCTCCAGAGTTCCTTGTCACAGGCTTGACCAAGTGTTGGTACTGGCCCTGGGGGGATGATGGTGGGGCTATAGAGTTGACCCGGGGAAGGCAGAGGCTGGCAGCACAGGTCTTTCTAGAAGCAGCTAGCTGTTAGATTGCCAGGAACATCATGAAACTGCCCAAGTTACCTAGTAAGTACTCTAATGGTAGAACATAGACTTCTGGGACTAAAAATATCCTTGTTCTTAAAAGGTTTTCTCAGCACCGTTGAGACAACCAGTCTGTGAAGAGCCAAAAGTATCCATGTCTCTGCTCTACTCAGCTCTGTAGCATGGAAAAAACAAGGTGTAGTGTATCACTTACCAAAGCATGCTTTCACTACTGTTTTAATAATCATCACAAAATGAAAGAAATAAGATTTGTCATAATCAGCAAATAGTTTTTCCTGAAGAAAAAAATGAGGTGGTATTTTTCTTAAAATCAGATTGAAATGCTTTACTTCTGAAAAAGCAACCTTCTTTTTGTTAAATTTTGGAAACATCAGAACTGTCAACTTTTAGTTTTTTCCCAATTAAAAATTAACCTATTAGTTTGTAATCTAAAAGGTTTGAAAAGTGTCAGATGAATCAGTATCAAAACCAACACTGAATCAAAAAGTAATCAAATCAGAATCAAAACCAATATTTGGATTGATCAAAATGTAGTGTAATGTTTTATTCAGTAGTAAAAAAAAAAAAAAAAAATTTGTGTTTTGGCTCAATCTAAGCAAAATCCCACTCATTTTTTTCCTGTCTGTCTATCTCCAAAATCCATCACTCACCAGGCTCTTGCCTTGGGTAGCTAATCTCCCTGTTGTGCCAGAGCCTGGCTTGGACAAAGATTCAATGCAGGACACAGCAGCTCTGCAAAATAGGGTGGAAGTAAATAAGGTCTCAGATATAGGCATAGTAACTGAAAAACCTCACAGTAATGGTACCAACACCAACCTTGGCCAGAGATATTTATCTGTGTGATCCCATGTCGCAACGGGAGCTGATGATAGGAAAGGATGCTGACATGATGTGAGATACTCAGAGGCATCAATCTGCTGCTCTAAGCAGCCACACCACTGTGCTCACACAACATACTGGAGAGAAACAGCATGTGAGAGACGGACACTATTAAAAAAATGGAGCTGCCCACCTTGGGACCCACCTGTACCAGCTCTGGAGAAGACTGTTCCCAGCATTTCCAGGAATGACCTCAATGAGTCAACAGATTCAGATTTATGCCAGCAAGCAGAGCAGAAACAAATGCTCTGCATTTTTCAATGGCCCTAGAGCAAAAAAGCCCCACTATCTTTTCCAGAAGCCTCACAGCTGCTTATCTGAAGCAGTTCATGACAGTGAAAGAAGTGGATAAATACGTCATGTAATGCTGCAATGTGATTTTTAAAGGCAGGCATGATTTCACTTAGGCAAGCAAGGGAAGGGTGAGTCAGCAGATGATTTCGTAAGAGTCCTCGGCAGCGGCTCCAATGTGGTGGCTGTAAGGGCGGCAAGCAAGGCAGGCTGGCTGGTGGGCTGGGTGGGTGCCAGCTGTGACCCTAACCTCACATAAGACACAGCCAAGACTGTGAGTCTCCAAAGTCAACATGGATAGAAGCAACAGATGAGGAAAACTGCTGAGGGAGGGAAGGCTCTTGTGAAGGGAGAATGACCCCAAAAAGTCTTTGCAAGGCAGGGTAGGTCCTCCATGGTCTGCCTCCTCCCTCCCATGGATGCTCCTTATTACATCTTTCTGACTTCCAGCAAAACTTCCTCTTGAGGAGGAGGAGGAGGAAGAGAGGGAGAAAGGCCCTGGGAGGCTGAGGAGCTGCTGCCCCCAGTTCCCAGCTTTCACACAAGCCTGGGTTGAGGAGGGCTCCCCCTTACCCTACGAAACAGGGGTGACTGCCTGCTGGTGCCAGGATTTCCTCACCCACCACAGTGCCTGGGTTGGAGCCAGCTGCTCCATAGCTGCACGGAAGCCACAGCACAGCAGCCGTGTCCAACCCCCCAAAAGTGTTAAAACAGCCTCTCCCCAGCCTTGTGCAGGATTTCCACTTAGGAGCCGAGATGCAAGGAATGATGCTACAATGTGTGGAAAATTAAAAGAAAAAAGCAAGGAGCTCCTGTGGGGCCAGTGAGGAGCAGGCTAGCTCTACAGCACCCAAACAAAGGGAGGGTTGGTGTCCTTCCCCTCCCTTTGTTCTCCAGGACACTGGGGCTTCCTCCCTCTGCCCCCATGCTGCATGAGGAGAAAGCAGGAAAAGCCAGGGTGAAGCCACCAGGGACTTCTGTACCAGCACAGCACCCTCCATTGCAAGCAGGGAAATGATGAGTGGAAGGAGGAACTGAGAGGCCCAGCCCTTATAGACCGTTGCCATCCACATAAATATTGAACATTCTATCTCACGTCTGAACCAAACCCAAGCTATACTTGAGGAAAACTCAAGATACTCATGAGGAAACATAAAAACATCCTCTGTGTCAAAAAAGGAAGAAGTGAATAAGGGATGGTAAGCAAAGAAAAAATTGCAAGAAACTTCAAGAAAACATGGATTTGTTCACAAAATTTGGTTTTTATTAACAATCTTTTTTTTATTGCAATCAATATTTTCAAGTAGATTTTGCTATATGAACTCCAGTAGGCTCTGATGTCCTAGTCTGATATTGCTGTTCTACTTGATATTTTCTTTGGTTATTCCTGCACAGGTTCACACTCACCATTAAATTCTTTTTTTTTTTTTTTTTTTGCAAATTCCTTGCAAGAAATTCACAATCAGCTTCCCTGAAAAACTCTGTAGTTCAAGAGTGCCATCTTGAGGTTTACTACGTTTAAGGACTAGCATGATGATTGAACTACTAGTATTCAGAGAATTATGAGTGAGCTCAAGCACCTAGTATCTGAAGTATCATTTTAAAAAGGCACAAACATATGTACATAGGGGTGGTTTGTCTTTGGAGTTAAGGGATCTAGCTAACAGAAATGTCACTCCCAGTCAAGATTTTCAAAAGCAAATAATAATAATAGCGAATGCTCTGCTTTGGGATTTTCTTCTCGAAATGCTTTAGGAGATACTTGGTGTTCAGACTGTGCTCAGTTCCAGTCATCTGAAAATCAATGAACTTTCAAAGCATTTTAAGCCAGACACTCAAAATGACTAATTATGATATTTGGGGGTTTTGTGTGTCTCTAAGATGCAGGTTTGCCTGTATTCTTAATTTAAGTTAAAAGTAATGTCAGAGACAGAATAAAAGTCTTTCATAAATATCTAAAATCTACATGGTGAGTATACTGCTTTAGATGTTCCTATGTTTTAAAATACAGGAGAGACTATCATGCTTTGGGGTATAAGTGTAGGAGGTATTATGAAATCATTTTCCTTCTACATCATTGTCAAGGCACTAGTAATTTGTCACTGGAGGAGAGTAAATAAGTAGATTGTTATGGCAAATCATGCATAGGTTGAGAATTTACCATTGAAAGTGGGATGTTGCTTTTCATTCTTCCTGCTGCAACTGCCAGGTGGCTTTTGGCTTGGGAAAAGGATGTGTGCCAACATGTTCACAATAAAGTGCATTAAGGATGAAGCACCACAGGAAACCAGAGACCCTCAAAAATAGGCATTGTTAGCACCACAAACAACCCGTGTTTCCTTGTGATATTTTTCTTTTTGAAGCCCAGCAAAAGAGTAAACCTTTCTGGAATCATTCCTCATGATGTATATTTCTGAGTTAGCCCCACTACCCAAATTGCACAAGTATGTTTCATTCTTTTTACAACACTTTTAGATTGTATTAGATGAGAAGTCCTAAAACTATACATTTGACTGAAGTCTAAATGAAAAGCAATCTACCTCTATCTACATAACAGTCAATTTAAAGGAAGAAGTCCTGTTTGTTTTCCAGTGCAGCAGCAGACTGCAGCAGAGGGTATTTTTATCCTAAGCATTTAGTACAGCAACAACACATCTCACAAAAGAAATCCAGTATCGGCTCTGATCATCTTTAAACTATCAGGGACTGAGTCATATCCCGGACTGGAAGGAGGAGTGAGTAAGAAACTAATTTCCCTTTCACAGCAAAGAAAACCATGAATTTGAATTCTTTTTCTTGCTTTGAAGTCCAAAATACCTTGCCAATAAATCGCGGCGCTGTGTCAGATCTTCCAAAGGGGATGGAAGCAGCCCACAACAGCCTACGGACTGCACTTCCCACACTGACCTGCCTCCTGCCTGATGACCAGGGCAACGCCGAGACTCAGGCTGAAAGAAAGGTATTTGCAGTGGTCCAGCAGAGGCTGAGTAGGACAGCCACAGTCAAGGGGCTTAGAGCAAATGAGGTCCATCTCCACAAAGAAAGGCCATTTCGAAGATCTGGATTGTGCTAAGCCTATTCACAGGGAATAGTGCTTGCTTCTGGAAGTAGCTTGTGTTGTTTCTTGAGGAGTAACGTGAGCATGAATAAGGTGGCAGAGTCTGATTCTGCATGAGTAAGAGGTCACTGAGACGGAGATGTGAGCTGGTTCACTTGGAAACTATTGCTTGGGTATGAGCCAGGTGTCTATTTTGGGTCCCTCCATAGGCAGGAGTTGCCTGCAGTCAAGCCAGACCCCTTTCCAGAACAGGCCGAAATGTTGCCCTGTCTTCTGGAAGGGCAAAGAGCAGGAATAGTGCAATAACTAAAAATAAATTAAAATTTAGTTGCCTCTTAGCTCTAGGGACATTCAAATAATTTTAAGCTTGCTTCTGTAATTTTTGTGATCAATTCCCAACTGGGAAACCAATCAAAAGGTTCAAGAAGATTTGTGCAAAAATGAATTCCAGTCTGATCAACTACTGAAAGGTTTTGAGTGTAGAAGTTTCAAAACTTATTTAGCCAAATGTTACATTTACAATTGCCAAAGAGGGATGAAATTTGTGTACATCTTTGAAAAAAATTACATTCTATACTTTGGCCTAATCTGTTGATATCGTTTTGAATGTTTCACAAAATTTACGTTAATCATTGTATTACTAAGTTGTCTTTGAAGTTTTTTGTTTTAGAGTTACTGTGGTGTATCATAATATATCTTACATGTGCTGTAAAAGAATGACATTGTGTCTTGCCGTGTCTTTATGTTTTATACTAAACAAAGATTTTTGCTGGTGTTAATATAAAATCTAAATATTCTTGAAAATTGTAATTTTTGGAGCTTTAAAATTTCTATTGATATTTCCCCTAAAAGGCCTCTTTTCTTTTGTCTCATTCCGTATTTTTATAAGATGCCCCAGATACCTGACATTCATATCTTTGCCTTTCTGCAAACTTGATTTTTTATTATTACAACCCAGAAATAATTGGTGCTACCTTGTAAAATAAACCATACATTTAAAATTTAAAACTTTCTTCCTGCCAAAGTTAGTAAAATTTATTCTGTGAAGAGATAAATGAATAAAAGAGAAAAAAGATTTGCATTACAACTGTATTCAAAACAACAAAAAATGAAGAATAAGGTCCTTCACAAAATACAAAATTCCTGGCAAGGACAAAAAGCGAAGAGGAAAAAAGGTGCTGGGAGGATTTCAGAGGGGAGCTTTGACAGTTGTGTACTGGACAGAAATCCAAAACCAGATGGCAAAGCTGCTGATCTGAACTTGAAAAAAATTAGTTTAATGCTGCTGCAGGGGAAAGCAGCTCTGTAAGTCCTAGAAGAAGAGTCCTTCTCTTGCTGATGAGCCCTTGCATCCTGCTTGCCTGCAGGCCTGTCCCCTTCCTTACTGAAGGGTCTTCACCAACTTGATGCTCCCCAGCGAGGGTGAACGCTCTCCTCAGCTGTGGGACAGAAGCAGCATTTCAGCACTTGGGTCCTTTATGGCATCTGCTGTGTATCCAAAGCAACGTATAGAGGGACCAACTGCTGGCCAAAGACTAACTGATGACAGTGAGTGAGGTGGCTTTCCCAGCTTATATTCAAGAATGAGACTGAACCACACACATCAGGAGAAAATAATTTTATTGGAAGGAGGAGAGCGGCTCATCTGTCTTGAGTTAAGCCATCACTGTAGTGATTTGAAATGATAAATTCAGAAACATTCCCTGGATACAGCTGTGAGGTAAGAAAACCGTTAGCATTTCCACAAGATATTTCTGCAAGGGACACACAAATAATGTTTTAATTCCTGCACGTGCAAAAAATATTTCCAGGAGAATTTAAATAGCATCACTTGCTTGAGAGCAAAGTGTTGAAGCTCATGTAATGACAACAGAATCTAGAAATTAGCAAGTAATAGAAAAGGAAACTGCTGTTTAAAAACACTCTATCCATGCATTGAGAAATACACACTCAATACACCATCAGTGCTGCCATCAGTGAATGTTATCTGCATATTCTGAATTGCTATGTATAACGCTGTGATAAGCTCATGCACATATTTCTTTGCATTAAGCAAGGAAACTTTAGAGTGGGACCTCCAACAAGCTAGTAAACATAAAAGAAGGATTGTCTTTAAATTAACTGGGAAAAAATAAGGCCATACATGGCCTTATAAAACCATATATGGCCTTATAAAGCTATATCTTACCTTTATGCATTTTTTAATCCAAGATGCCAAGTTCACCTGCCAGCAAGCTGAAGGCCTAGACCTAGTGAAATCTGGAGCTGAACGTAAGAGAGAACCAAGCTAAGCAAGCTCATGAGCACCTGAGTGTAAAAGTTATTGCAAAGAGATCATGCAAGTGTGTGTGCATGTGCACAGTTTTTCCACGTGAGTGGTGGTACATATAAATATATATATATGCTACATTGTAGCTGAAGGGATGATCGTTCTGGAGTCAGTCCTAAAAGTATGTACACAAATGTGAACTTGCAAGTGTGTGCAGGATGTGAATTCCTCATGGTGTGAAGAAACATGATGAGAGCTATGTTCACCTACACCACTCATCAGCCAAGCCAGTGCTACCCACAGTACAAAGTTAACAATACCTCAATTCAACTCAGATTAAACTAGAAAGTCTAACTGTAAAGCTGCCAATAGAAAAAAAGAAAAAAAGAGAAAAAACAACAACCAAACAGAACCCAAAACAAACCAAAACCAAGCAAAAAACCGCAACTTAAAATTTAATATTAAATGCGCGGTTGTGTGCAACATCAGCTGCCTTGAGGGGATCCAGCGTTTCTAAGTAAAACCAGCAGTGCTAAAGCTGTCGAACCACATCTCTTGTAGCAAGGCCGATGACTTCACAAGCGGCGTGCTTTGCACCAAACAATGCTGCAACTGCTGGATATGGTGATGGGGTCAACAGCCATGGACTAGGGGGCAGAAGGGTTAAAAAGATATATACAGAGAGCTGGGCACGCCATTTTCCTTTGTTTACTTTTGATCTTAGAGCATGGCAAGATGCTAATGTTACCTGTTTAAAAGTTGCAGATCCAGATGGGATCAAGGCTGTAACCAAGACGTCTGTGGCTGCTGGTATTCCTAAAGCAGAGCCATTTAGACATGTTCAGAAACAGTTTTGACTGTGTTAGAACGATGGGAGCTAGAGGAATTTTGCTTCTATCATTGCTACCATCAGTGGAGCTGATAGTAATTGTAGGAAATTAGTGAAAAAAAGCAGCTGTAAACATAGGCACAGCCTCAAGCTATTGAAGTGACTTCTGAGCATTGTATTTCTCTGGAGAGGAATGCCCAGTCTCCCAGGAAACCAAGTTTGGTTACAACCTCCTCTTCCCTATCATGTAACGTGTCAATACTTATTTATATAATTGTATTTTCTTCATGTAGAGTCAGAATACACATTAACCCCTGACTACAGCTTTTTCTTTTTAAAGTCCACGGAAACACATTTCAATTTCCCCCCTGTTTCTGATTTATGATTAAGATATATCTCCTCTGTGAGGGCTCATATGCTGTCACTTTTGAATAGAAGAGCACTAGGGAACTTCCAGCTTTGAAATTAATTACAGGAATAAAACCTTCTTCGCATATTTTCTAATTATCTCTTTCTTTGTTAATGCCAAATAATGCCTTTAGCATCTTCCTGGAAAAAGTCTCGTTGACCCTGCTCTGTGATTATGGTGCTTTTATCTCCCATCTGTGCTGTGAAAGCTACAGTCCTTCCATTTCCAATGCAAAAACCACCAGAATTAAAACCATTAGCACAAACAATAAAAAGATTAAAAACCTGTACAGGTACATGATGCAAGCCATACACAAAGCAACCTTATCCACTCATGGATAAAGGAGGGGGGAAAAAAGTGACACGACTTTTATTCTGTGACTGTCCCTATGACCTCAGCTCATGAGAAAATGAGCTAAATTAACCTAAAAATTTTAAGACACTGAGACAATTTGCAAGCACCAAGAGTCCATCAGTGAGATGTTTGGACGAAGGTTGAATCCCAGTCAAGGTTGAGCTTTGGTGCAAAGCAATAGCACTGCTTTTCTGGTCACATTTTCTCTTTGCTAGTACTTGCCTTAGTTGCAGAGGGGGCTCTCATGGGGCAAGGTGTTGTGCACGTCCACTCTGATGTGCCCCAAAAACACTTGCATCAAGAAGCAGGAGAGCAACAAGAGTCCTGAAGGATAAGAAGCTTGGCCCGAGATGATTGACAACTTGGGACCAGAGCCTGGAAGAAAGGCTGGTCACTCAACTGCGGGGACCAGCCTGGGAGCACCCTCGGGTGCCAACTCCAGCAGGTAGCAGAGGGCAAATGCAGCTCAGCCTTTGTGCTCACCTCATTCCTGCAGCAATCCCACACGTCCTGCCTGTCCCCTTCTCCCTGTTCAGCACGGGGTACCAGCAGGGATGAGTGTGATCATTCTTTTACATATAATTCAATCACCATCCAGCATCATCAGGTGCCTCTGATGGCGGTTTTCACCTACAGCGGCTTTTTGCCAGAGCCAAAAGGGGGAGGGATATTCCCAGCATGGTAGCACCTTGTGCCCAGGACAAGCACCTGGTGGCTGCTGCTGCTCCACTTTACTGATGAGATAGTCCCTCCTGATGGGAGCCGTGTCTTCTCTGGGAATGGTCACTTTACAGGAAAAGCAGAGGATGGCCCATCTTCGCTTTGGACGTTTCCATCCTTCCTGCCATACACTGTTCAGTGCCCATCTGCTGCGGCATCCTGGGGATGGCACCGGGGCAGGGGTAGCCACATGGCCAAGCCGGCTGGCATAGCAGGATGCCCAGGACAGGGCTGTTGGTATGCTCTGGATTGCCTAGTGCAGCAAGATTGATCTGCCAATGTTATGAAACTCACAGAAAAGTGCAGGCATGTAATTTTTGCCGCAAGGTCCTCATGTCAGACCTTGCTCTTTAATATTTTTTTTTCCCTTGGATTTGGCTCCACAACTTGCTGCTCTTGTAGTTTGTTCTCATGATCCCTTGAGTCATGCTATGGTGCTATGAGCTGTTCGCAGAAAAGTTGGCAAATAGCTCCTATTTCACTCCCTGTGTGATTTAACCATTGCAAGTCAAGGGGCATGACATTTATGCGGGTTAGTGACCTGGAGGCCTGGAAGCGTTGGTGCAAGCCTGAAGGATGATGAACTGTTGTGTAATGGAGAGTCAAAAAGGTACATTGAAAGTTTAACTACAAACACCTGGGGAGCAGTGGCGCTCTCAACTCCTCATTCCCCTTAAAATGTATGAATTGGCTTTACATTGCTTCCCTGATATCTTTTTCCATTCCAGCAGAGACTAAAGCTTTTCTAGGGGAAATATTAGTGAAATGCCATGGAGGATTATAGGTAACACAGCACTGGGTTTCCCGCTTCAAGCAGGACCCCAACAGCTCAAAACCAGCTTTGAAGCAATCACATCACAGCAGCAACAGCAGCAATAAACATCCGATAAAGCCAGAGCAAGTTTCTTGAATTTTAAGACATTGTGTGCAGTAGAAAAAGAAAAGAAAAAAAAAAAAGGTCTCCCATGCTTTAAACAGTTCCTTATGGAAAAAATTCTACCTTTTTTTGGCAATTTCTCGAAGGTCTTGATGTTTCTTGGGTTTTCTTCAAAGAAGATCAACAGAAAGCTGTCAGAAAATGAGTGCATTGCTTATAATACCTAAAATGAACAACTGTGAGGCCCCAGTCCAGGCCTGATCCACTTCTTTAAAATTAGGTTGGCCTGCCCTCTTCGTTTATTTACCCCCTCAGCAGCCCAAGGGAATATACTTAGTCTGTGAAGTGGAGCACGTGCCCTTGCAAGAGCAGATTTTATGTCATTAAAAGGAAAAATGTAATACTGCAAATGAAGAAATGTCTCATTAGAATTGCATTTACTTCCCTACAAATGTCAGCCAAGATTTTTTCTTTTTAAACATATAACTACACTTATTGCTTCCAGAGATATGCTGCTACCAAAAAAGGGCACACAAGTGACCTGTGATACGATCCATTGTCTTAGGGTGTGTTTGCAGCCTATTAAAGAAGTGCCTGAGGAGAATGTAAGCAAAAGGGGCTATGGGGGAAGAAAGAGGTGGAAGATACCTGGGAACAAGCCCAATTTACGAGCAACAAAAAGAAGAATGATGCCAAAGATGGGACTCTCATCTTTGTCCTCACACAACTTCCCACCAAGAAATACTCTTCCCTACAGCCAGTTCCACCACAGCAATAGCTAAGGATCAAAAGCCAACCTCCACCCTTGAAATAACTTTCTATTAAAGTTGGTTTTAATAAATTGAGTTTTGGATGAAATTTCAGTTCTTGAAATTACAGCAGAATTTTTTTGGTTGGATTCTGTTCATATTTTCCTGTTTCCACATCCACATTCTGCTATAAGCAATAGGTTATGGTCAACTTCTTTTATCTCGGTGAAATTTTGCCTTTCCAGATTAGGAAAAAAAAGAAAGTGGAATGTTTGTTGTAAAACACCGTTAGGAATTCCCCCAGCTAATCCTCCTTTGCTTCTCTCTCAAAACTTTGAGACACAAAGTATTGCTTCTGGAATGGGAGAAGTTTGCGTATCGTAACTCTGAGGAAAGCACATCTCTTTCTGAACTCTTGGAGGCAAAGACGGTCTAAGCAGTAGTTGCACAGTTGCATTGCAAGGAGCTGTTAGTCAGTTTGGCCTCCTGGAGAATACTGTGACTATTCAAGCCAAGAGAAAAATGTATTTTATTTACAACATGGAGGAAAGTTACAAAATGTTTCTAAAGATCAGTAGCTGCCCTGTGAATTCACTCTCTACAGAGTTCAACAAGCAGTCAGCTGTTGAAAGAGCCTCTGAAAGTTTTCACTTCGTTGCTGGCTGCCTCCCCTCACCAGCTATCTTCCTGACTGAGGTTAAATAAGGACAAGCCTTTAAAACTTTAGTATTTTAAAACAAGTTACCTTATTTTTTGCTGATTTGGCATCTATTTCCATGGAAACAGAAGCAAGAACTAGAAGCCAGCAGCTGAAGTTGGCTACACCACTGCTCTTGGCTTGTTCTACTTCCATTTCCATGGAAACTGATGTAAGATCAGTGCAAACAAGGCAAAGTTTGCACTTTTTTTTTTTAATTAACCCTTTCTTGATTTTCCACTTCTAGGTTCATTTGGTGCCAGAACCGCAGATATAAAGTCACTGAAAATGCAAGGAAGAGCAGCCCACACATCTTCATGAATCTGTGCATGTGTATGTGTGCATGTGTGTGGTGTGTGCACTCATTTTCTAACATGGATCTCCAAAGTTGTCACCGATTTACTTTAAGGATGCTAAAAATCACAAGAAAATAACTAAGGCACAGGAGAGTTAAGGAAGAGGTATCAGGGTTGGAAGAGTGTACTGAGCCCTGGAGCTGCCTGGCCATGCCTCTCACAAAGGTAACCCATCTGCAAGGAGCTTCATGAGGCTCTGCTCTGCAACCAGTGCTGGTCCCCAGGGCATCTCGGCTAGCATAAAGGCTGCTGTGTCATGCGGGTGTTTCACAGGGAACATGGCACCTGGGCAAGCAGAGGTGGTAGAAGCAAAAGCAGCAATGGAAGGGAGAAGAAGTGCATGAGACAAGGGAGGTTGACATGCAGGATTGCCCCACGTGGAGGTTAAAGACTGAAGTAATAAACTGGCAATGGAGCAAAGCAACTTGATGAGAAGAAGTGGCACCTCCTTGCTAATTGCTTTCCAGGAGTTTTCTAGAGTATTTAGAGTATTTCTCCTTTAAAGCCAAGTATGGTCCCCATTTTGACTATAAAACCATTGAAACTCAGATTTTAACTTTTTTTTTTTTTTTTTCTCATCTGGCAATGTGCTGGAGTATGTCACAAGCCTTCAAGGGTGCCTGGTAACATATGCAATGTAATGTGCAGCCAAAGTGTTACAGACTGTGTTACAGAGTTTGTACAGGCTGGAGTTGACCACTGCTCACGGATCATGAGCTATTCAGTTTTTCTTTGATTTCATGACTGAACCTTGTCCAAGATTAAGTCACATTTAGGGAATTGATTCACTCACCCTGTCTCATTAACAGGGATTTTGATGCCTATCCTAGAAAATCTGGATCCAGGCATGTAAGCCCCGATGTAATAAGGCATTGAATCATGTACCTCAATCCTCCACAAATATACTTTAACAATATAATTTATACTTTATAATACTTTAACAATATAACTTAACAAATATAATTTATGTATATGCTCTACTGCTCCACACTGCAGGACCCCAAACAACAATGCTTAGATGTAGAAAAGGTTTTTCAGATTTTAACAGTCTACTTAGATCTGGGGGGCATAGAGAAGTCTCCTTCATTCAATTGCTCTTTCTTAGGAAATGCAAAGAGGAGGCTAGTGGGAGTAAATGGGTAAAGAGAAGGGAGGTGGCCTAGGTCACACACCTAGTTACCAAAACATTAAAATACGAGATTTATAGACAGAAGGGAATAGAAGCCAGAGTTTTAAGAGAGCTATGAAAAATTACAAAGAAAATCAATGCATTTCGTGTCTTGATTCATTTCTCCTTCCAATTAATACACTTCTAGATTAGGCCAGATTTTAAGAATATGTTCATGTTTGCACCAGACACAAGAGCACCTGGTCTGCATCAGCTCTGATCTCACCTGAACAGGAATTGATGCCTGAATATCAAAAATTGTTAACGAGTGTAGAAAAGTGTCTCCACTATTGTCACCTGCAAATGTCCATTGCATGGTAACAAGAACATTCCAGAATACAGGGAAAAACAAAGGTCACTGCCTAGAGTGCACCTGTACTGTTAAAATTCATAGTTGAATTCCCTGTCCTAACACTGGGTATTGGTTGAGACCAGTCCCAAGGTTTGTCAAAGCAGCCTTCACATCTTTCTCACAAACTACCTGATCTCCCCTTGCATCCAGACAGCTGGAAGGATACTGCTGTTGAAAAATATGGATTGCCATACTCCCACTCAAAAATAATTAACCAGAGATTCCAATCAGCTGGACAGAAACCAAATGGGAACAAATAATTGATATTTAGAAAGAAATACATAGTTTGACAAAGTTAGTAGTCTGCCACTGGATCAAACATCTGTCATGTTTTATTCTTTGGGGGTATATTTTTTTAAAGATTTTTCCTTTACCCCATAACTAGTTCAGAAGGAATCTTTTCGGACCCGTATTTTAAGTGTGCTTCACTTTAGTCTTGGAAACCAGGCTGCTATTTTAACAGCTCCAGTTCATTAGGCAGCCCATTCCAAGAGTGTCTCCCTGCTATGCCATTTTTATTGTAGATGACCCTGTTTTGTCCTGCTTCTGCCTCACAGAGGAATTTGATAGGAAATCTGAAGTTACAACACCAAAAAGTCTGAATTATTTTTAATCCTTTTAGCTGTTGGGACACAGAATCAATAGCACGTACCCAAGAAAAATATTGTGGGTAGGTCTTTCCCTTCTGGAAAACTGTATGATGTGAAAATATTTCTCCTTTTCCATAGAAAGAGAATCTTATTTATTTATTTATTTTGCCTGGGGAGGGATGCTTTGTTTCTTTGCTGCAGTATTGTCAAAGAAAATCACGACACACATACCAGTGCTTCAATTGCAGTCACGTGGACTTGAACTCCACGTAAGGAGCTGCTTTGCCAAACGAGTGGTCCAGGAGCACAATCGCCACTGCTGCTTGTGTTTGCAAGGCCACCGTCATTGGAGGGCAAGTGCCAAAGTGACAATCTTTTGTCAAAGATTGACAACGGGCTTTGCTCCCTTTCCAGACAACTCCTCCTCGCCTCTTTCCTGCATGGTTTGTGCACGGAGTGACCAGCACACCCTGAGCTGGTGTGCAGCCAATTTTCTTTTCACTATCATTTTCCCTTAGGCTCAAAATCCCTGTATCTCATTTTCTGTCTGTGGACACTGATGCACCAAAATCTGGGATCCTCTTCCACACTTTTCACTGCTTGGCACAATCTCCCATAAATGCTGCAAACGCTACAGTAGCTGATAGCATTTGGTGGCCTTTTGTACTGACATTTCAGCCTTTCACAAACTAGAACTGGCCTTATCTGTTGGCCACAGTGCCTGAGGCTTTTCTTCTAGCTGGATTTTTCCTCCAGCTGCCTACCAGTATGCAAAGGCAGAGATTTCTGAACAGCAGGCTTCCTCTTCTGCAGCAGAAGAATGGAGTCAGGGAGAATCAAAAAAATACCACAGATACAGAACAGTACCTATTTTCTCATATTATCAACAGAGGAGATTATTGATGCTTCTGATGAATTACATCCAGGCTTATCAAACAATAGGAATTATTTCCCGGTGAGGCAAAAAAATGTCACATTTTCATTCACACTTTAGTATTTTCATTGATTCAAAACGTAGAAAAATCCATAGGCACACACACAAAACTTCAGATCTTCTCATAGTGAATCGAAGTATAAACACACTCTACTAGCTCAGCTGTGGTGTTTGACACCACCCACACCTCAGTGGCCCCTTTTTGTCTGTATTTGTAGTCTGGGCAGTGGTTTTTGTTTGCTTGCTTGTTTCTCCTCTCCCTTTCTCTTGCATCTTTTAACAGGCGAAAAAGGGAAAGAAACGGGGTGGGGAGAATAGGAGCATATAACAGAAGTTGTCCATTACAAATCCAACTGGAACAAAAATTTTCTCTTGCAGATCACTTTAAAACAGATGTTTCTTTCATAATCATGCAATCAGGAGGAAAATGCAGAAAAAGGAAGTGATCGCATCCTCCCAAATGTTACGAGTTTTGTAGCATTCAAAAAGACACGTTTTTTTTTGTTTTGAAAGAATTGAAAGTGTGTCAAGCCACTCTAGCAATTAATCCACAAATCCAGCCTGAACTGGGACTGAAGCGATAAGCAGCTCGATATCAAGTCTGTACTTGTTACTTGGCAGTAGTTTAATGATTATCTTGGATGTGATTAATGAAAAATACTATTAAGAATAATCATGTTGCACCACACCCTGAACTGACTTCCACCCTGTCCCATGAAGCTGCTCTTTGTGGCAGCCAAGGTCTTATCCGGGCCCTGCAGGCAGCAAGACCCAGGCAGGGTCCACTGAAGACCTCAGGAAGAGCAGCAGCCTCTCCTCTTCCAGCAAAAGCTTGATTTTTCCTGTATTTTGTTTCTTTTCTGTGCATGGCAGTGAGATGCAGTCCTCCCGCAACCCACCAGGCAATACTCTGTTGCTCAGCAACCCCGTACTTGCTGAGAGGGCTCTTTTGCAGCATTAACCTGGGGTGAAGAGGAAAATGAGGTGATGGGACACCCAAAACCTGCCACTTAGGTCTCCCAAGCACTGAGGTCCCTATGAGCAAATGCAGGTCAGTAGCAGCAAGGACTCCGGTGGTAACATCAGCTGGGGAGCAACACCTTCTGCTCCTTTGCATCTGGTCTGTTCCAAAGCATTTAGTGGTGATTAAACAGAATTAATTAATTAACTAATTAATGAAAAAGGTGTCCTGCTCTGCAAAGCCATCTCCAGTGTCCCAGTTAGATCCAGAACGCAGAGCTGGCACGGTTTGGCATGGAGTGAGCCAGCCAGCAGCGCTGATGAGATGGGGAGATGGTGGCTGCAAGGCTCCGCCAGAGTGAAACCCAATCTGGGGGCTGCCAGCATTGCTCAGGCTGAGGTGAGGAAGGACCAGAGTGGAAAGAGGCAGTGGGGAACAGCTGGACTGCATGAGTGGATTGGGTGCGTTAAGTTAAAGGTGTATTTCATGCCCTGGGAAAATCAGCCTGCTTTCCCCTCATCTCCTCCAGACCCAGCAGCAGGGAAGGGCAGATCTTCTCCTGCCTTGATGAGCAGTCAGAAACTGCAGCCATTCCCCTCCAAACCCACAGCCATTGGGGTCTGCAGAGACGAGGCATTTTGGGGACCCAGAGGATCCAGTGCCCACGGGGTTGCAGCCAGGAGTGGATTTCTACACTCCTCATGGCATATGGAGAAAGGAGAGATCAGAGTACAGAGGCTAAATAAGCCCTTTTACCTCTGTTGGTAGAAACCACTTCAAAAGGTTTTCTGCACTTGGTCTGTCTTTGATAGGGCAGTACATGCATTTTGGTCCATATGGGAAATTTTTAGAAATTATAACTTCTATAAAACTAAGTAGGCTTTTCCATTAGGGCAACTGGCTCCACATTCTCATGTGATAAATGGTGTTGCATAGAAGTGTCTTGTTACAAGGTTTGTGAGCGTCCCATGGGGCTGTTAGGACCAACCCATCGGGAGCTCCAGCAGACACCACTGAGATCAGTGCCCTAAAAATCAGAGCTGCTACTCCCACTTGGCATGGGCAGAACATCTACAAGACATCTGTGGACCTCAATACCTATGTGTTGTGTTACCAGAAGGAAAGGAAAACAAATACAGTATTGACATTACCTCCTGAACCACCTCTCAGAAGCACAGCCCCTCTCAAAACATACAGCAAGCCACAGTTTCCCAGCTGCCATTTTAGGCTAGATCGGAGGTATGTGTACTCACTTTCAAGCTTTGTTTTCAGTGCTGTGAGTGGGACTGAGTGTTTCCTACACACATCATCTGTGCTTGAGACAGCCCAGCCTAAGCAAAAATGCTTGAGGGAACGAGGGGGCTCAGACCCTGGGGACAAGTGCAAATGCCAGCAGCAAGCTCGAGGTGGGGATGACGGAGCAGCTCCCGCTCTTTGAACAAGAAGTTGCTTTATAACACTTTAAGGTGATGCAGGTGTGGTACACTGTAAGAAAACACAATTACACATGGTGTTCTAGGGAAAGATAAACATTGCTTTACATGTGCCTAAACAACACAAAACTGCAGTAACAACACAGCCATCAAGGCATCATTAATAGAACAGAAACCCTGCTATCCATGTAGTGGGGTTTTGTGCCAGAATACAGCGTTTGCTGTGGGAAAGGCCCACTTACCAGCCCCAGAGGCCCCAGAAGCTGAAGCCCTCCCCTTTCCATGGGTCACCATGGGGCAGTGCAGGCTGAGGCACTAGGAGTCAGGACCCTGGGTCTCTGCTCTTAAAATTGCAAAGGAAAATTGAAGACCAAAGGCAGGCAATCAAAATACTAAAAAAACTGAAGGATATGGGGTTTATATATTACATAATGTAGCTAAAGACAGATTGCTGGTGTTTTGGTACTATTTGGTACCTATAATTTTGGTACTATCCAGGGAACAGCTGGGCAGGGAGCAATGTGAACACGGACAGTGTTGCAGAACTACTGGCAGGAAACAGTGGGAAGGGCTGATTTCTGCAGGGGGGAAAGGAGCAATGTACAGGCAATAGGAAATACCAAGGATGAACTTCTGGATGCGGGAAGTGGTTAATGCTGGTGTATAGCTCTGGTATGGCTCTTCCCACCAGCAAATTTCAAAGAGCTTTATACTGGAGTATAAGGCCAACTGTGAGCATGGCACAGTGCAGAGCTGTGCAGTGAAAGCACTCGCTGGCACACCAGCACCACCCAGCCCCTCTCGTTTGCAGCACTGGCAGGGTTCGTTACATCCCCCTTCCCTCAGCAGGGCTCGTTACCCTTTTCTGTTTGTGCTGCGCTCTGTAGACAAACCCTAAATGTCACTATCTCCATTTGCACGTAGGTACACACCAGGAGATGAAACAACCTCTCACAAGGGTATGGAGTTGAGGAGAGACCCCAGATCTCCCAAGTGCCACAACTAATGAGCATCTGTGCTTGAAAGAGCTGGCTTGCTCTGTTAGGTTTGCCCTCCTACAGCAGCCCCCCTGGAAAGCAAGGGGTGATTGCAGAGCCCAGCATGCACCCCTGCAGCTCACATGTCCCCTAGTCCCACCAGACTGCAGTTAAATGCTGGAGGGGGTAATAAAGAATGTCTACAAAGCACCTTTTTTTTCCTTTAAAAAAAAATGTGCTAGGAAATGGCTTACCCACATAGTGTGAGTGGTCCAGCTGGGAGGACGAGAAGTCTTCAAAGCCTCAGTCTGCTCCTCCCTGCTCCCGCAGTGAGATATGGCCCAGGAGAGCATCCCATGTCAATCAAAACATGACAGCTGGGGATGGGAGAGGAGCAAAGCCTGGTGCCACCACAGCAGTACATTATGTGCTGCACTGCCTAGGGCCAGGGTACAACAAGGGACAAAGTCTGCTTTCCGGGCCCCAAGCAGCTGCCTGCAGCAGCCTGTCAGGGCCCATGCTTGCAGCCCAGCCACCCTGGGCCCGGGAGAGGAGTAGTCCTGTGCCCAGATTCCAAGCCAGGATGGGTAATCAGCAGTTTCCGTAACTTTCAAGTCTTTGGCCTAACGCAAACAGCTTTTGGGTGTGATCACAGTAGTTTCTAAGTGCATTCAAAACTTCTGGCAAGCTCCTGCGTTAGCCCCTGTCGCTTTCTCCAGTTTCTTTCCCGTGCCAGGGCCATGAGGAAAAGGTATTCAAAAGCAAGCAAGTCTTGCTGAAAAGCCCCATTTTTTAAGAGCAGCTTAGAGGCTGAGCTCTTACGTCAGCTGGGCGTTTTGGAAAGCTTCATGCTATCCTGCCTTTCACAGCATGAAACACTGCAGTGAAATTGCTTTTAAACAACATTATTTTCAAGAAAAAAACCAGCAATGATTCCACCTGACAGTCTTTTCAGCACTTCTGTGAGAAGGGGAAACTGAGCCAAGAAAGCATCCGAGAAGTTGAGCAGTGCACCTTCGCAAATCTCCAGGAATAAAGCAAGGCTAAGGGTCTGGCTTCTGGTAAAATGTGCATTTCTGCCACACTATTATTCCTTCCAAATCAGTTTTTACTAAGTGTCCCGCACATGCCCTTTGGTCCAGCGACAGGATATCCTTCATTTGTCTGCACAAAGTGCAGATGAGCGCTTCTTTGTGTTATTTTCCAAGTCGGCTGATGGGAGGGTCAGGAGGGGCCGAAGCAGCTGCACCAAGTAAAGGAAAGGTAACCATGGCAACTCAAGTTATCTGCATCCTCCATGTATTTCCTTCTCCCCACCCTACATCATATCTTTCCCACCCAAACCTCAAGCCAATAGAGCCAGTGACCAGCTGGCAGGATGGGGACTGTGGCAGGGTCTCCCACAACCAGTGTGTCTTGCTGTGTTTTGGGGTTCACTGCTGCAGGCTGAGGTCATTAAAAAGAGATCGAAAGCATAGAAAGGGGTAACTTGCAAAAGGCAGAGCTCTCCGCTACTGTAGATGGGGCGCTGGATATGTTGCCTTTGCTCCAGAGTTGCAGATTCGTTGATGCTGCTCCTGGTTTTGGCTCTGAGCTGTAACCCTTCCACAGCAGCAACAGCTTCTCCGTCTGCGCCCCACATCAAACCCAGCTACAATTTTGGCCGGACTTTCCTGGGACTTGATAAATGCAACGCCTGCATTGGGACATCCATTTGCAAGAAATTCTTTAAAGAAGAAATAAGGTCAGAAACTCAGCACAGTAATTTTTAAAGCATTCTGCATAGTAACTTGAACGTTGCCTGTTAGTATTTCCAAGTACTTTAATGAACGACAATGCAAAGACTAACTTAGTGCCTAGTTTTGATTACAGTGCCTAGTATTTTAATTAATGTCTATAAGCTGCTGCTTTGTCTCTGTTTTTTTTCAAAGCCACACAAACATGATCAGGCTTCAGCCCTGAATTATAATTTGAAATCAGGGGCAAAAGACATGACTTTCCACATAGAGTGCGGCTCCAAAACAATTCAAGGCAATGATGGGTGAAGGGAAGAGGGAAGGAAGAAATCAGCTTGTTTAGATGTACTGGAAGTATTTTATTATGAGCACCTGAGTAAAGGCAAAGGGGGTTTAGCTTTGTATGCTCCCAATGGACAATGTTAACTACAAACATATAAACATGCTATATGATTTTGTACCAGATGCAACAACACAAATGTGCAGAATTTCACGTGCGTATTAACTGAGATCAAAAGCGATCTAAACCTGCCTGAGGCACAAGGACTTTTGCACATCAGGTTACCTACACGCTCAAAAATAGACGGGGCTAAATTATTAGTACGCTTTTGGGAGGTTTCTGTGAGAATTTGAAGACTCGAAGTCGATGAGACAGATGCCGCTCAAGCAGTCGTTGGACTGATCCAATCAGTTTTAGGCTCAAAAGCAGAGCATATCCGACGACAGCAGGGAAAATGTTGCCAGTGTATTTGAGGAGAAAGTTAAAAGCAGTGCTTGGCAGAGGAAGGGTTTATTGGGTCTGATATGATTTATAGAGCCATATGCACTTTCTTTTATAGATATAAAAGCCTTGGGGGAGAAGAAATTATTATAGTAAAATTGTATTTTTAATGCTATAATATAAGTAGTACAATATTGGACAAATCATCGTTTTTACCTTAAACTATGTTATAAAATGTAGCATAGTAAAACCATAATGGTTTGTCTGGGATGGACTTGTAATACTGAACATCCATCCTTCCCTTGCTGCTGTTGCAAAAGGGCAGCTTGTGGCTTTGCTAGGCCAGGGCACCCCTCGCTGTGGCACACCAGGGGTCCCAGCCCTCAGCACTTGGCCCTCTTGGCTTTCTGTCTCCCCCGGCTCGTGCCAAGGGCCACGCCAGTGTGTGCAGTAAGTAGGGTGCAGAGGCACTATGAAGGGCCAGGTCAGCAGTGCTGGGTGTCTCCCAGCCCAAGCTCCTGTCCCAAAAAAAGAGGATGGATTTGCAATCAGTGCATTCTGATAGCTGACATGGGCTGGTGAGAGTCTGCAGGGGCTGGGGGTGCGTTAGGGGTACAGGCTGCCCTACATTTTATTCTCTGCAGCAGGGTGGCACAGAAGCTGGCTCCTGCTCTGTTCCCCATCCTGCTGCAGCCCATTTGCCACTTGTCTGTGCAGGGTTCTTAGGGACCTGCCACCAGGTGCAAAGCAGCTTCTACGCATGCAGCTTGTCGCAGGTGCACCATTTCGGTTATTCCTGCTTGGCCACTGGGGAGGCTGGGGCTGTGCAGCTTCCTTCAGCCCTGCTGAAAATAGCAGTAGCCCTCTGCAATGAGCAACTGCCCCTGGCTGGCCAGTGGCCATCTGCATGCTGCACTGGAGCGCAGGAAAGAGGTGCTACGTGAGCTAAAACAGGAGGCCCCGCGCTGGCTTTCCGCGGGGGGACAGCAGGAAAGGGCTGTGGGTGTGCAGAGGCTCTGGACGGGATCTGGGAGTGCAGGAACACAGACGTGGGAGCATGATGTTCCTGCCTCAGGGAAGGTAGAGGGGCTTCCTTAGCCAGAGACTTTTCTTTCTCTCTTGCAAGCCTGCAGTCGGCTTCCCGCAAGCAGTGCAGCACACAAATAAGTGATAACATGCAGTTCTGCTCTGAGAGCTTTGAGAAGGGTAAGTTTTAAAAATGTTCTCCTGAGCAGGCAGTCGGCTTCAGGCTTTTCTTTGCAGGGGTTAAACTTGTTCTCCCACTTGATTTCTTGAACAGCTGGGATATTTTGGCAAATGGAAGGTTAAACGGGGAAAATTTCAGCGGTGCTTATGCTCTTTGATCCACCCCCGTGTACCTGTTCACATGTTCACAAAGGTGGATGGCACTTGGTGCTTCTCTGTGTTAATCCTCATTAGAACATGCTTCATTAATTCTCCATCATTTCCGGGAGCCGTGACATGCATTCACACTCAACTAACGAGTAAGAAGATGTGGGTTTTGTTCCCAGAATGGCTGGTGACTCATCTTGTGCTCTAATGTGCTTTACTTCCCTTATCTTTGCCCAACTTTATCCATCTGTAAATGGGGATACCAAAGCCTGACTACAAACTGTCCTGAGCACAGAGCGCAGCAAAAGTTTTTGCAAAATACTGGATTTTCAAAACACTGAGAAACTGAGCTGACCAAAACTATTTGCAGACTTGTGCCAACCCTGCTGATGAGCTTTGGCTAAAAGTAATGGGAAGGAAGTCTGAAAAAGCTGGAATGTTCCAATTTGATGGGGGTTTACATGGAGTTTCTTGATTTTTGGTTTTAGGACTTAACTTACTTAATTTTTTTTAAAAATATAAAAATCCAAATGTGAGCAAAATTGTTTTGGCTGAAAGAAAATACTTCATTTCATCCAGGAAAAAAGAAAACCGAGTTTGATTTTCTTCAACGTTTAGTTCTGGTTTGATCTAAAATCTGTAATCTGCAACTCAGTTATTCACACAGATCTTACTGAAAGTCTTAATTAAAGCACATTCAGGCCCTTAGCTGAAAGGCTTCATACTAGACTGAAATATTGTTGCAGCACAACTTGATGATGAATCTTGAAAGTATCTAGCACGTGTGCCAAGCCAGTGCTGCGCTGCCCAGAAATGATGCCAAATACAGAATTGCTGCGGCCCATGGCAGGTTCCCAGGCCCGTGTGGCTCTCCCCCGGGAGCTCTGTGGAGGAAATCGCTCCATCCGCACTCAAATTAACGCTCAGCCCTGGATTTCACACATCCATGCGCTGCTTGTATGTGGGAGGCGGCGCTTTCCTGGTATCTGTCTGACGTGAGCTCCCCTGAACACACACGCTTGAGCCAAATCACAAGGCACATTTGTGCTTAACTTAAAAAAAAAAAAGAAAGCAAGAGAAACCCAGCCCATGGCCATCTCTTCCCTGTACGTGCCTGGCACACTCTGCCTGCTTTGCAGATTAGGCACTGGGAGGGGTCATGATGCACAACAAATCACAGTGAGGCATAGCAATTATTCTCTGCTCTTTGGTCCTAGCTCAAAACCAGACGGAAAAAAACCAAAAAACCCAACAAAACCAAACCAACCAAAAGAAGGCATTTATTTTCATGTCAGATGCCCTATTTGTAGGGAAGCTTCAATTTCATATTGGGCAAAATGTCCAAATGACTGAAATGCCTGAACCCCCCAACCTGTTTGTGCAAGGGGCCAGGTTCCTCCACTTCTGGTCAACCCCCATCTCCACAGCAAATCTTTTGAAGGAGGCACAAGGCTAGAGCCGAAAAACAAAGCAGGACAATGACCAGCATTTCGGGGAGACAGGCTCTCCTCTCTCAGGCACCCATGCTTGCCCTGGACTTGAGTTACACAGGGTCCATGGTGGGGAAGAGAAGTGAGGCGCTGCCTTCAAAAGGGGTCATGCAGAGGATGCCAGTCAGTCTCTGATTGCAGAGGGCAGCTATTGTCATCAAATCAGTTTTCTACCTGAAATCAGAGGAAATTAGTCCTCCTAAAATTTCTCTGTGCCAATTTCCCAACTGGAAGTTGAAAGAAAAGATTATAGAATCATAGAATCATGTAGGTTGGAAAGCACCTTTAAGATTATCAAGTCCAACTGTTAACCCGACATTGCTAAGTCCACCACTAAAACACGTCCCTAAGCGCCATATCTATACCTCTTTTAAACACCTCCAGTGATAGTGACACAGCCACTTCCCTGAACAGTCTGTTCCAATGCTTGACAACCCTTCTAGCAAAGAAATTTTTCCTAATATCCAATCTAAACCTCCCCTGGCACAACTTCATGCTGTCTCCTCTTGTCCTATCACTTGCTGCTTGGACACCCACCTTGCTACAACCTCCTTTCAGGTAGTTGTAGAGAGTGATAAGGTCTCCCCTCAGCCTCCTTTCCTCCAGACTAAACAACCCCAGTTCCCTCAGCTGCTCCTCTTAAGACTTGTGATCTAGACCCTTCACCAGCTTCATTGCCCTTCTCTGGACATGATCCAGCATCTCAATGTCTTTCTTGTAGCGAGGGGCCCAAAACTGTACACAGTACTCGAGGTGGGGCCTCACCAGTGCTGAGTACAGGGGGACGGTCACTTCTCTAGCCCTACTGGCCGCACTGTCTCTGATACAAGATCAGCTTCTCATACTAGATCAGCTTCAGCTTTCGTGTTTGTTAATGTCTTTTCATCTAACCCCAGCTAGCTGATCCTGCAGGGAACCTCTTGCCTCTCCTGTTTCACTTCTGAGCTATCGGCTTTAATTTATGGTGAGATTAAATTAGGATGCACTTGCTTGCATGCTCGGGCAAGGAGGTTAGGGCAGGAGGTTTTAGAGGCAAGGAATGCATGACGTTGCCCAAAACAAAGGTCAGAGTGCAGCCGCTTTTCAAGAGCAGGTTACAGACACACTTACAAAACAGGCACCGCGCTCCTCAGCTCCTGCATGTGCGACGCGTGTGTGGGCAGGGCTGAGGGGGTTGCTGAAACACACACACACAAAAAAAAAAATCGTCACAGCCTAATTACCCGGCCCATATGCTCCCCTCCTGTGCCTGTGTAGGGGGAGCAAATTAGTGCAAGATCTCCATGGCTACAGTGGTGCTGCACGCCCAGGGCACGCGTCCCCCCGTCTCTCCCATCACACCCCAACCTCTGCCACTGCCTGGGGAGTTCACTCATCCCGGCTGCTAAAATACAGCCAGTGACGTTGGGGGACACCTGTTGACCCCAGTACCAAGCAAAGCCACCACCTCAAAACAAAATGGCATTTTGATATTCCCAAATACATTTATTGTCAGGAGGTTTTGTTCTTCAGGGTCCCTTGAAGCGTTGAGTACTCCTTTTTTGGGCCCCTTTCTCTAAGGTTAAGGAAATTTTAAAATGCCGGGGATTCCCCATGAACCAAAACCTTGCAGCCCTCTCCCTTCCTTCCCTCCCTCTCTCTACATGGTCCAAAAGGCCCCACTTGGGTGTTTCGCCCCCCCTCCCCATGGCACTGCTCATGACAAGAGGTGGTTTAAGAGGGAAGCGAAGACGCACATTTTTTCCAAAGCACATTTCCTTGGCCAACGGCTTCAGCTGCCTTTCCTCACCCCAGCGCCCAGGGCAATGGCAGAGAGACCCTGGGGCCAACATGCAGCCAAGCAGCCGTGGTGGCGCCGGCGCTGTGCGTGTGTCCGTGTAGCTTGTTAACCCGCTCTCCGTGGGGCTCTTGTTTTGGTTTGGCAGGTTTGACACCTGGCTTTCTTCTCGTTTAAAGCTGCCCCCCAGCTACCTGCTCAGCTACTCGGGCAACTACACTGACGATGCCAAGAGCTGGCGGCTGGTCGACATCACCCGGCTGACCTCCAAGTACCGGCACGACCGGGCCGACAAACGCATCTGCACCGCCCTGCTGAAGACCAAGACCTGCAGCCTGGAGCGTGCCCTGCGCCGCACACAACGCTTCCAGAAATGGCTGCGGGCCAAGCGCCTCACCCCCGACCTAGTCCAGGTCCGTGCCCCACATCACCCCCGTGCCCCACACCAGCAAGGGGAGGGAGCCTCAGGGGGTGCCATGTGGTTTTGGGGGGGTGGGGGGGGGTGGGGAGAAAAAGGGTC
Organism: Numenius arquata; assembly: GCF_964106895.1. NCBI lineage: Eukaryota > Metazoa > Chordata > Aves > Charadriiformes > Scolopacidae > Numenius > Numenius arquata. The sequence goes on from NC_133576.1 coordinate 45,875,137, forward strand.
TGAAGGAGACATGGTCGTGACTTGCCAGGTGGAAGGTGAGTTTGGGCAAATGGCCCTGTCCCTCCTCGTGAAGAGGAGGCAGCCCTGTCCTCCCCCCATCCAAGCCCACCCACCATGAGGGAAAGGCAAAATAGGCCCCAACAGGACGAAGAGTGCCTGAGGCCCTGGGCCAACAGCCATAGGCATCGCTGTGGCCAGCCTGGCCAGGGCTGGGGATCAACCCCAGGAGGGCGGGCACCAGCTCCTGGGTCCTCATGCAGGCTGAGGCTGAAGGCCCATGGAAAGCTGTACCAAGCTGGTCTCAGGCATCGGTAAAACATAGAGCCATGCACACAAAAATGGCAACAGCTCAAGTGGGGATATTTCTGCTGGGTGTTTTCCTTTTTTCCAGTTTTCTATCATGTCGCAGTGGTTTTTCGCTTTTTTTTATTTGCTAGGGGTTTCTTTGGGTTTTTTTTGGTCACAAAGCTGCACCTAAAAGTGCAGTCCATACCTTGAAAGTGATTTTGGTCTTGGCCGGGGACTGGGGCAGCTTTGACCCCTCTGCTTGTGGCCAGCAGGGCGAGTGACATGGGCGGTCGGAGCCAGAGCCTCGGATTCCTCATCCCCCTGCTGTCTATAGCAAATGATCTCAGGCACGAAGAAGTGCGCTGGCCTTTCTGTCACAGTCCTGGGGTGTCACAGGTGAAGCCAGGACAGGCGTGTGGAGGGTCGATGCCTCCAGGCAGCCAGGCAGCCATGGTGCAGGGAGACGGACATGCAGGCAGGGATAAAGGGACAGAGTGGGCAGGCTCCAGAGGAGAGCTGGTGACTGAGTGCTGCCCACACCAAGGGATGCCACGGGTGGCCAGGGACGGCCACCGGGCACACCAGTGCGTTTTGCAGCAGCTGCCTTGCATCTGAGAGCAAAAGTCCCCTCCCCAAATGCACACACTTTCCCCCATGCCATCCAAACAGCAACAAAGCATTGTGATATCCACTGGCAAGGAGCTGGCGCCAGGGCAGAGGCTGGGAATACACTAAACAAGACCCTGAGAGTCAAAGAAGGATTATTCCAGTACTTCTCCCCTTGTTTCAAGAGAGAAGTGGCTGTGAAAAAGGGACTTCTTTTTTTTTCTATAAAGGCAACTGCTTCCTCCTGCCTGCATGCTGCCGCATCTGCTCAGCTTTGCTGAATGCTAAAGATATGCTGCTTTATTTTTTCCATTCTGTTACCCCATGAAGCCACACGCCTGAGGAAGGAGAGCTGGAGTCCCCATGCTGCAGCAGCAACAGCAGGAGCAGCACTGGTGGTAGTGCCCGAGCTGCTCCAAGAGGGACACACTCAAGTCACGGACAGCCCCGCGCGGCAGGTCACCTTGAAGGCTGCACCCTCCTGGCAGGATGACACATGCTGAATGGGAAAAAATTATTTGGAGCAAAGATACACTGTACTTGTCTAGTAACCCCAGTAGAGGGGCTAGGGAGAGGGGGCAAATACGCAGCACTTCCACTCGGAGCATCCCTCACCTGAGCTTGTGGGCTGCAGGCAGGGACACCTCCTCCCAGCAGCTTCCCAGGCACCCACAAGCCATTGCTGTCCCCCAAGGCAGCATTGCAGGGGGCTGCGGGAGGGCAAGTCAGGGTGCCAGGCCCTCGAATTGCTGGAGTATCCAAGGGGTTTGTGCAAAATCATGCTGTCCCCCACAGCAGTGCTATGTGAAACAGAAGTCGAGAGCTTAAATTTGCTGAGCTGAGTGAAAAAGTAACTGGGGAAATGTAGCTCTGTAGTATCTCAGATCTGCTGTGAAGTTAAGGCATTAGCTGAGCCCAAATCCTTCTCCTTAAAAGGCTCCTGATGTGCTATACAGCTTTCCCTACGCTGTCCTCTTTGAAACTGAATCCCCAGCTGAGCTGGTACAGTCTCACACACACTAACCCATGCACACACACATGCACACGCACACACACACGCACAAGCAGCACCATATGGAGACCTTGGCTGGGCACCCTGGCCTCGCACCTATCCAGTTTCTCATGGGGGCTTAAAATTCCCGGTGCAGGGGTGGGAAGCTGAGCTGACCCCGGCTCCAGGGCACCTCTGAAGCCAGCTCCAGGGTCAGCCGGGGCAGACGTGCCCAGAGACAAACGCCCTGGGACATTTCAGCAAACCCTGCAGTTTTTTGGTTGGCGAGGGCACAGAAGGCTGCAGGGAGGCCCAGACATCTGCGCACCCGCCTCAGGATTGTGTCGCTCATATTTTTATGGTTCTTTGGCTCCTTAACACTAAGCAGGGGAAACGTAAATCAGGAGATAAATCCCTTCTAATAGCATACAGGCTTGATTATACAGAGGAGCATAGCAACCCAGACACCCTGAGTCCTACCCCTTCTGCTTCTTCCAAATTTCAGCAACAATCACTGTTTAAGATCAGCCATGTGCTCTGCAAAATGACTGCTGGTCTCACAGTGGTCTGAACTGAAAAACAGCCTGTGGCAATATCTCAGTCATTGTGTGAGTTTGTACATGAGACCCCCCACCAGCCCCATTGTTTGGGCCACCACAGGTTACTGGGTGACCCCCCCAAGCCATCTGGCACCACAGACCCAGGGATCCCGTTCCTTTCTGCCCACCCACCTGCCCTCCTCAGAGACGAAAGTTGCAGGAGCACCTCTGCCTGCACCCCAGCCCAGCACTGCTGCCCCTCTGCCGTGTTTGCTGGGCAGGCACACGTTGGTAACCCAGCATGAGCCATGGCAGAAGGGTTTCTTGGGGGGTACCATACATCACTGCAAAGACTTACCTGCGGCACTGGCCTTTATGTCCCCCCCCCATCTTTTTGGAGGCATTAACAGCACACCACTGTTGATGCTCAACATGATGCCCACCCTATTTCACAAACACGCAGTCACCCAGCGGTACCTGTACTTCCTTGCCCACAGTTTTGCACATGTAGCAGTGCCAAGAAAAGCTGATGGGCTCAGGTAATTTTGTCTTATAGAGCAGAGAATTACAACAAACCGTTACGTGCTTGAATCAAAATGACAGACCATGAAGTAATGTTTTTTCGCTTTATGCTGCCTGCCCTGACTGACCCAACTGTCAGCCGAGCTGCCTGCCACAGTGATTATTTCACCCGCCACAATGAAAATCTTTATTGGACACAGCAAAGTCTTCAGTGTTAAAATCCAGCCCTCCTTGAAGATGAGCAGGATTTAGCAGGGGCTCAGCCTGCATGGTAGACCCAGCCACCCGCTGCTTCACCCAGGAGCCCATCACCTCAAACCATGCCTCATGCTTTTCCTGTTTGAGTGGAAGAACAACAAAAAAAGTGAGACAGTTTCAGCACAGATCACCCACAGGGCAAATTTACAGCCCTGCCTACAAAGCACAGCCTGGAAAATGCTGAAAGCAGGCAGACAAAAGCAGTAACAAGGAGAAAAGCCAGCCATTCTCAGCCCCTCTCACTAGGATGTACTCTTTGAAATTATTGACCGGCACCTCCACCAGCCCTCAGCAGATGTGCTGGCACCGTGGTTATGCGGCCAGTGCTTATCACTTTGCTCACAGCACACGGGCAGAAGCTCGCTGATCTGGCAGCCAGTCCATCCTAGGGAAGGACGGGCGTTACGGGTCTCCCAGAGCCACCTCCCAGACCTTTTACCTCTTTGAGCCTTGCACCTCACCACCAGAGACCTGCTTCAGTAAACCTGCTGGCACCAACTGCACCCAGTCCCTCACTGGAGGAGGTTGATAGCAGCAGTGCCTGCAGTGAGGACGAGCCCCATAGCTTCAGAGGGTATCCTCAGTTTCTCTCTTTTGCTGGTGAACAAAACCCTTGAATTCAAACAGCCAGGAGCTGCAGGTGCTTTGACACCTACGTCCAAATGTTTCCTCCTGGATCTCATCCCAGACTTGGTCATTTGGTGAAGCTGCACCCAGGCAGTGGCATGTGAGGCAGGAGGTGGCAGTGCTTCTGATCTGTGCTGTCCCTCCTCAGCTTGGCTGAAGAGAAAGTGGAGTGAGGAAAAGTTGTCTTCCAGAAGTCATTTTTACATCAGAGTGAAATCTGGGTGAGTCCACGCTAGATATGCATACATATGCATACACGGGTGTTTAAAGCATGTCACATACTGGGCAGCAGAGAAAAAGAAATCGCAGCTGAGTGTAGGTAGTCATTGCAGGAACAGCTCATTGTCAGATATAAAAAAGTGGCAAATTAATCAAAGTAAATAAGAAGCTTTCCATATCAATCACAAACAAGACATCATGCTATCTGTCAAGTCACGCTGCAAATGACTTAAGAAATTCTCAGATAAATCAGTAACTCCAGCATTTCAAGTATGTGTTCTTCAGGTTTTTCTTCTGTCGACATTTTTTTGTCTGATAGTTGTACGACCTCAGCTCCTGTTCCGCTGTAGGGATGTTTCCATCGTTCAGCTGGAAGGGGAGGCCCTGCTCTGCCATGACGCTTGAGCAGATGCTGAACTTTATGCATTTGGATAGCTCAGACCCCACTGCCCAGCTTTGGTGCATCGGGGTTTCATTAAGCCATAGGAAACATTGATGGTTGATACAAACATGGCAGCACCCAGCCCTGCTCCTCTGCTCCCGCACTGTCCCTGGTGTGCCTGAAATTGTTCCTTGGGAAATGAGCAGCCATGACCACCACATGCAGCGCAAGTCCATGTCTGTGTTAATAGGATGAGCTCTGACCTTGGAAAAAATCCTAATTACAACTTTCATGCATTTTCTGCCACCGTGATTTCTGTTCCTGCTATATACTCTTAAGGGTCTCAGCTTTTGCATTGCAAGCTCCTGGAGGCAGCAAGGCTTTCTAACTTTGGCTGCAAATATTTGCATACACGCTGAGCTGTAAGAGACTTTCTCCACCGTTTCTCTCTTCTTTAACACAGCTCTGTTCTGCTCAATTTTTCTCACTTCTCCTCCAAAGGGAAAGTGACAGAGTCAGCCACAACGTGTCTGCAAGTGCTGCGAGACAGAAATCCATAACCAGCCCTGCCCCCCTCCTTCTATGGTTTTAGATAATTAGTTGAAAAAATATTTCCTTGATAAAGCTACACCAGAAGAGATGAAGGTATGAAGACTTGTAACTAGAACCAGGAAGAATTATTTTTGACAAACGTTTTATTCTCTTGGGAAAAAAAAATGGTGAAACAACGCTCCAGTTGGGATTGAATTTTTCAGGTAGTTTTGACCAGCTACTGGCGTTCAGGGCTTGCTTCATGCAACCAATGGCCAAGAAGGGAGCGGTTGGGACCGCACTGAGGCCAGCAGGGAGGCAGAGGAGGGAACATGGGAGGTCCAGTCCCCCCTTTCCACCTCCAATTGCGAGAGCAGCACACTCCTCCCCTCGTTTCTTCATTTCTTCATCATGGCTGGGTAATTAAGTGTTTTATGCCAAATGAACAGCTCGTACAGGAAGGGCTGAGAGAGACCTACCTCAGAGTTACCAAATGACTTGAGGAGTTCCTGAGTCAAATCTTTGCTCTCAGCGTGAAAGAATGGCAGGGAGCAATGTGAGCTCCGGTACCCTTTCTTCTGAAGCACATCTCCCAGCCACCGAATTAGAAAGAAAACTCAAAAGAGTAAATTTGGCTACTCAGATATTTTGGAAGAAAAAGACTTATTAAAAACCCAATTGCCTTCCCCAGGAGAGACATGGCAGGGGAGCGTTTCTGCGCCACTGTGGGCAAGTCTCCATACATCCACTCTCCTTGGCTATTAAGGATGACTGGCTTCAAAACACAAGTCTTTTTTGACTATGAACAAATAAATTTCTATGGCATTTATTGCAGCCATAGATGGCCTGTTGCAATTTTACAAGCCAAGCCTCCAAATTTAAAAAGGAAATACAGTGATGGTTGACTCCATTAGCCCAACAGTTCTTTATTTGATACTGGTATTTACAAAAATTATGTACAGGCTATTAAAATTTTGTTGTGATAGCTAATGTGCAAGTTTATGAGAGAGAGAATATGTCCTGTGCCTGTATCCACATACAGTGTTTATTTACACTTTTAAAGCATGTTTACTGACCTCAGCAAATTGTATTTCCAAGAAAGCTGCTCACAGGCTAAGCAAATAGCGAAGTGATCCGGAGACGTTATTTAACGAGGGAAGTGACTCACCGGCTTAATGATGGGGAGGTCCCCACCAGCAAGCCGGGCTGCCAGGGCTGGAAACCCAGGCAGAGAGAAGAGGCCCCCTGGCACGGTGCAACGTGGTGCCACTCAGCTGGGGGGAAACGAAGCGGGTCTGCAGCATCCACAGACTTTGCAAAGACTTTTGGGGTGCCATTTTGGAAACCCGAGCTGTGATCAGGCATTTTTGGATGGCGCAGGTTTTTTCCTAGAAGGGTCTTTCTGTAGAGATTCTCCCCCCCCGTGTGCCTGTACCCATCAGCAGCTGTACCACAGTGGGCAGACCACAGAGGTGTCCGTACCCCCAGCATGTGCCAGGCACGTTGAGACATCTCAGGCTGGAAAATAAACATCTTTTTGTTGTGTTTTCCCCTCTTGCCAGGGCCTGTCTAGCCCAATGCTGCGCTGCCCGTCCCAGCGTCTCCTGGACAGGATAGTGCGGCGCTATGCTGAGGTGCCAGATGCTGGCAGCATCTACATGGACCACCTCACCGACCGGGACAAACTGCGCCTGCTGTACACGCTGTCAGTGAATTCACACCCCATCTTGTTACAGGTACATACTGCCTTGCCCCAGCCTGAAACACCACTCTTGCAAGCAAACCCCCACATGAGATGTGCACCAGGCCCCAGCTGCAGTGGAGTCCCAGCCCTGGCGTCTGGCAAGCTCCTTAGCCTTCATAAAGCATGTTTCTTCTATGGGTTTGGATGCCTGAAGCCAGGCAGACTCCTGCAGTGCTCCTTGCATCACCCTGTGAAGTTGTGGAGAGATACGGATGGCAGCCCCTTAAATAAAACAGAATGGAGACGGGTTATTGCACTAGCGGATCGCGAAAGCCAGGGTTTTACACGTCCCCGATACTTCACAGTGTTATATTTGCATTGCTAATGTACTACTTAAAATCACAGCCTCTTTATAAAAGAGAAAGTGCATGCTTTAGTGTGGGAGGACCAAGATGCAGTGTTGTGGTTGAACATGGACTTGGGGAGCACTGATTTCCCAGGCTCCATGTGCCAACACTATTTTTTCCATTTGCGTGCCACTGTTAACTAGCTCTGTGGCAAAGTGCAGCTTTGCAGAGGTGTTTGGTGGAATTCCAAATACAACTGAGCTCTGATTTGGAAGGCAGAGAGCTGGGAGGCCTCACATCCCTCCCCTGGTCTCACACGCCTGGCGTGTGGCTCTTCTCTTTCCTTAGACACGTCTCCTAAGGGGAGTAGCCTCACCCTTCCCCACCACCACCCCACCATTAGTCCTCATTTGTATTTCTTTCAAGCTTTTGACATTCTATGAAGAAGAGAGGCAGTGGCAGCATCTACTTCCTGCCCCCGGCCACCGCTGCCCTCAGCAGCTCACAGGGCTCTACCTGGTCCCAGGGAGGGGGAATGATGCTCATGCTCTGGGATTCCCCCCCAGGGGTCATTCAGCCAGCCCAGCCACAGCTCACTGGAGCACAAGGCTGCAGCTCTCAGCACTGTAAAGATATGAGAATGCAGCTTGTAGAGGTGAGAAAAACATGCCGAAGAGAAATGACTTGTTACATGGGTGCCCAAAATGCCTTCACAGCAGAAAGGATAAGTAACCTTAAACATGAAACCAGACAAGTTCATAGCCCCCACCTCAGCAGGGCCTAGGGGTGCTGGATAGACAGACAAGTTATAACGTAAATGGCAGAAAGATTTGCATGGACACAGCTCAGCAGTCATGCAGTTTGGTTTCCACCTGGGATAACTGCCCTGCTAGCACGAGCTGCAGTGATGCAGGGAGCCCAGCCCAGGTGTCCCCACTCTAGCATGCACCCAGCACTTCTGTCCTGGAGACTGCAAAATCTCTTACGAAACAACCAGGCAGTTCTTACAAATTAACAAAAAACCCATCTCACCTCCAAGCCGCGATCTCAGCTATGGAGTGCTCATTGAGGAACCCATCGAAGACACCTAAAATTAGCTCTTCAGTGCCTAAAATTTTCATGAATTTGAACTATTATTATCTTGGACCTTCCAGTTTGTATCCCTCATGGAATAGGTCTTGAAATACCAGATTTTTCTTCCTTTATTAAAAAAAAAGCAAAAAAAAAGCAAAAAAGAAAAAGCAGCATAGCTACTCCAGGACGGAGAAGCACCTTCCCTGGCTGCTGAGGCAGGCTGGGGTGAAGAAGGGTGGTGGGCTGCTTTAGAAAGCAAAAGATGACACCAGCATTATTGCTTGAAGCCATCTAAGGCACTTGAAAATCCTCTGGGAGGGAGGTGGGTCCATGGGCAGGGTGCAGTGGCCCTAAGGCAGGGGCCATCCCCCAATTCCCACTCTCCCTGGCAGATCTTCCCTGATGTGGAGGGATGGCCCTTCCCACGGTACCTGGGCTCCTGCGGGCGGCTGGTGGTCAGCGCCAGCACCCGGCCCCTGCGTGACTTCTACGGTGCAGCCCCCGAGGTGGCCGCTGACCTGGCCCTCCAGCTCCTCGCTGTCCTTCGCTCCATGGGCACCAATGACCTCAACTATTTCTTCTACTTCACCCACGTGGATGCTGGCACCTTTGGTGTGTTTAGCAACGGGCATCTGTTCATCCGGGATGCCAGCACGCTGGGGATCATCGACAAGGAGGAAGGTACTCAGCAGGTTCCCTGGCTGCGCATCTGTCGCAGGAGGGTTTAGTGGGACTGGGGAAACAAATCTGCTATGCTCGGCTCTGCTGCTGAATTTTTTTTAATCAAGCAAACATTGCTTGCTAAATTAAATAATGAAAAGTTCACAGAAAGATTTACTGACAGCAAAAGTCTCAGCAGCTCCTGCCATCCTGGCTCTGAGTCAGGAAGACGATAACCATTTTGTTTGTGTGGTCAATGGTTTGGTGACCGATCGTGGGCACTTACATCCTGCCTGGTCCCCTGCGTGGCTGGCAGCAGCATTCAAGGTGCACAGTGCTGAATGGTCTCATTTGAAGCCTTACCTAAATCACCTCTTTTAAAACTTTTGCCACACAAATGTCAATATTTGAGGGTAGAAAATTCATAACTTCATTTGTTTTAAGTGTTGGGTCAAATCAGACTCTTTTTAGGTGCATTTACTTAATTAAATAATCATTATTATTATTATAACAACAAAATCCCACTTTTGTCATTTTTACATAAAATCAAGGGTTACTATTCCCTTTTCACAGGTTACATTGAAGCTAGCTCCTGGAAGGAGAGCTAGTCAAAGACTATTCCTTCAATAATTTAACAATTTCACTTTGAATGTTCAAATTTTCAAAAGGCCTTTGCTCAGGTCACATATTCAGCTGAGTAGATCTCAAATATTCTATCTAATATCTCAAATACTCTTATAAGTATCTGAAGGGTGGGTTGAAGGAGGAGGGAGCCAGACTCTTTTCAGTGGTTGCCAGTGAGAGGACGAGGGGCAACGGGCATAAGCTGGAACATAGGAAGTTCCATTCAAATAGGAGAAGAAATTTCTTTACGGTGAGGGTGACAGAGCACTGGAACAGGCTGCCCAGGGAGGTTGTGGAGTCCCCTTCTTTGGAGATTTTCAAGACCCGCCTGGATGCAGTCCTGAGTAACATGCTCTGACATGCTCTGGGCAATCCTGCTTCGGCAGGGGAGTTGGACTAGATGATCTTTATGGTCCCTTCCAACTCTAAAAATTCAGTGAAATTCAGTGAAATTCAGAAGCAGCTGTCAGACAATTTTCCAATGGGTTTCCTTTTCTTGTCCCAACAGCTATTACTGTTGGCTTGACTCCAGCTAGATGAGCTGTTGTTGCAATTTAATGATTTTGGGTAACATGGAAAAATTATGGTTTTGATGATTTGTGGTAATTTTTGTAGGAACTCCATGTTTTAGGTTAGTACTCCAGTTCTTCTCATTTTTTCTGCATCAGTTCGACTCGACAGGCTCCTTTCCAATTCCTCTGTCAGGCTGTTCTGCAGAGCTCTGTCATTCAGAAAAATATATGTATTTCAGGAGTGAGAAAATTGGCCCATAGACAGCTATAGCTCACAGATTACTTTGTGGTGAGACAGCAGTATCCTTTAGATAGTAACAAACCTTGCATTAATACAAAGGTACAGACATATGTGATTATCCATGATATCACTCCCGTGCTTCTAACAACTGGTTTAATTTTCTCTAATAGGGAGCCAGCTGATTGATGGCCAACAGGAGTATAAAGATATATTTAGCTGTTTGACTGTGGACTGCCAGTCTGCATTTGTGTCCTGTAACTCCATCAGAGAGAAGCACAGCCTCATCATGGTGTGTCAAGAGCTTTTGCCTAAGCTCCTGAAGGGGAAATTCCTGCAGCCCGTGCAGGAGAAAATAGACAGCTTCTTGCAGCACTGCGCCAGTGGCCTTGCTGATGACCAAGGTGTCAATGAGGCACTTGCAGAGCTGGCAGAGATCCTGAAACCTCTACGGTCTTGTGATTCCCGTTTTGCCTACCGCTACCCTGACTGCAAATACAGTGACAAATACTGATGGCTTCGAAGAAGGAGACCCCCGAGAGGGACTGGGGCAGTGCCAGCCCCCACCAGCACAGGAAGCAAGAAGGAACCAGGATAGCTGGGAAGAGCTGCACCAAATCTGGGGCTTCCTCATCAAGGCGGAGGATGAGGAAGCAGAGTGCACACGGGATTTATTGTTCATCTCCCAGAGATGCATTTGTAACATGGGATGTTATACTTGATTGTAGGGCTTATGGATTATTAGCATTATCGTGAGCGACAGGATCTACGGGATTAATAAATCTTATTCACATATTTTGGCCTTGGAAGAGTTTCCCATGCCATCCATTAAAAAGAAACTGTCTGAAGGCAGCACACTCATAACAAGCTAGATAGAGGAGCTTTATTACTAAGAATGTCTTTCTGATCAAGATGATGTATACATAATGTGGGATGGATGGAAGCATTTAAGACTTTCCATGTGGGAATTTTTAAATCATAGATAAACTGAATCACTGGATCAGCTCTGTACCATCACCCATCACAGGTCACTTATGAAATATTTAAATTCTATTGCTTTTATGGCACACAGAACAGAAAGATGTAATCAACAAAGTTAAAAAGCTGAAAGGCCCCATGTCTCTTAAGACTTAATTTCTCTAATTCCCAAATATAATTACTTTTAGTCTTTCCCAAGTTGATGGGCAGTAATTGAGACTAATAAATATTCCTGGTTTGAGATCAGAAAAACCCGCAACTCTGGGATGTGATTATCCAATAGATATTTTCACATTTTTCTCCCAAAAGGAAACTGAAGGAACCATTTGCACAAAACCATTTAAATGAGAAAAATACCTTAAGAGAAGGAACAACACAGGCAGAAGATGAGAGATTAGTTTACCCTGAGCCTGATGAGACCTGCTGAACACTCACTACTCCAGTATAGGTACTGGGGCACCCCCAAAGACCTAGGGAGGTCTAAGTCCTGACCTGCAAGAGCTCTGTACAGCCATCCTCATCCATCTGCCTTTCAAGTAAGCCAGTCTCGAAAGGAGTGACCCAGGCACCAAATATTTGGGGTAGTGGACTCTTTTTTCACAGCAGTGGCCAACCTAGGGCTGGATTCATAGATTCATAGATTGGTCCAGGCCGAAAGGGACCTCCAAAGGTCATCTAGTCCGACCTCCCCACAGTCAGCAGGGACACCCCCAACTAGACCAGGTTGCCCAGGGCCTCGTCGAGCTTCACCTTTAATATCTCAAGGGAAGGGGCCTCAACCACCTCCCTGGGCAACCTGTTCCAGTGTTCCACCACCCTCATGGTAAAGAACTTTTTCCTAATATCCAATCTAAATCTCCCCTTCTCCAACTTAAAGCCATTGCCCCTCGTCCTGTCACTGCAGGCCTTTGTAAACAGACCCTCCCCAGCCTTCCTGTAGGCCCCCCTCAGGTACTGGAAGGCCGCTATGAGGTCTCCCCGGAGCCTCCTTTTCTCCAAGCTGAACAACCCCAGCTCCCTCAGCCTGTCCTCACAGGAGAGGTGCTCCAGCCCCCTGATCATTTTGGTGGCCCTCCTCTGGATCCGCTCCATCAGGTCCATGTCCTTTCTATATTGAGGGCTCCAGACCTGCACACAGTACTCCAGGTGAGGTCTCACCAGAGCAGAGTAAAGTGGCAGAATCACCTCTCTGGATCTGCTGGCAACACTTCTTTTGATGCAGCCCAGGATGTGATTGGCCTTTTGGGCTGCGAGAGCACATTGCCTGCTCATGTCCAGCTTCTCGTCCATCAGCACCCCCAAGTCCCTTTCCTCAGGGCTGCTTTCTAATACCTCATCCCCCAGTCTGTGTTTATACTGAGGATTGTTTCTTCCCAGGTGCAGAATCCTGCACTTGCTTTTGTTGAACCTCATGAGGTTCATCTGGGCCCACCTCTCCAGCCTGTCCACGTCCCTCTGAATGACATCCCATCCCTCTGGTGTATCGACAACACCACACAGCTTGGTGTTATCTGCAACATGACGCAGGTGCCTCATTTTGTGAGAGAAGGTTGCAAAAGTTGCAGAGTTGCAAACCACAACTTCCTCACCCAGCACCTGTCAGTCCCCATCCCATGTGCTTCCCATGAGGCATCAGAAGCCCACACCAAACCTTCCCTGATGTCTAGGGGACTGCCAGATCTCACCTGGGTTTGAGGCTTTCTCCTGGGATCCAGGTGCGTGGGAGACACCAAGAAAATTTGACTGAGCTGAGTCAGAAACTAGACTCTCTGGATCCCCCGTAAGTATTTTCACTGTGGAAACAGTCTTCCTTTAACCATGGTTCAAAAAAAAAAAAAGAAATCAATAACGGCATAAAAGCAGAAAAAGATGGGAGTACATTTGCATTGCTAATTGTTGTACGGAGTTACCGGGAGGAGGAATGCAAGTCAAGACTGTGTTGTCTGTGGAGGGGCTCTGTGCATGCAGAGCACCCAGCCTGGGGTTCAAGGCAGGTGTTGCAGACACATTAGGCATCCAAAACCACACACTGGTCTGACACTGGGAAAATCTGACCCAGGACATTTATTTTGCCTTTCCTGCTGGCATAAAGTATGAAGTGCACCTTCCACCTCTCAAGAAGTAGAAACACTGAAAATAATTTGTAGGTAAATTTAGCTCCAGGCCCAGATGGTCCAACAGCAAAAAATGTTTAAATATACAGCCTAAGCTATGGCTGCAGCCCTCTTTCTCGATTTCAGTCTATTTCTACATTGTGGCTCTCTTCCAATAAGAAAAACATGTCCTTCACTGAGATCCATAAGGCTGACTAACAATCTGTTTCCAACAGTTTTTCTTGAATCTGTCTGCGTCTCCGATCTCTCAGTCTGTGATTTTACCTGAGAGCTGGGCGTTAGCCCCAGGCTCCTTCTCCTCCAGCGAGTCCTCTGCCAAGGCTGGCCTCCTTGCACCAGGCAGGAGGAGCTCGTGCTATACCACCGCTTTTGCTTGGGGCAGCAGTGAGGTGCTGCCCACCCGGGGCTTCAAGCTGCCAGCATCCTCTCCGTGCTGGAGGGCAGCCTTCTTCATGCAGTTGTAACTAAAATCGCACACTGCAAAATCCTCAAAAAGCTCTGAGATGAGGAACTGGCTTGATCCGCCCATGCCCCAGCAGGGATGATCGGCAAGCTATGGTCTGCAGAGAGGTCTTTGCAGCTGCCCTGTGACTCAAGTTGGCGTCTGGTTCAGCACTCCTTGGTTGAGCAGTGGCTTGACTTGCATTGGAAGGAGGAGCAGCCCTCGCAACAGGGCTCCACACTGGGTTCACTCCTCTCCCCTGTGTCCTGGGCATTTTCCTTTTCACCACAGATGTTTTCCTTTCATAGAATCATAAAATACCGGGTTGGAAGGGACCTCAAGGATCACCTGGTCCAACCTTTCTTGGCAATAGCACAGTCTAGGCAAGATGGCCCAGTAGCCTGTCCAACTGAATATTCAAAGTGTCCAATGTTGGGGAATCCACCACTTTCTCAGGGAGATTATTCCAATGGCTGATTGTTCTCATTCTCTCTTCTTCTGTCCAATCGGAATCTCCCCAGGAGTGACTTGTACCCACTACCCCTAATCTTTTCCATGTGACTCCTTGTAAAAAGGGAGTCTCCATTTTCTTTGTAGCCACTCTTTAAATACTGGAACATGGTGATAATGTCTCCCCTAAGCCTTCTTTTCTCAAGGCTGAACAAACCCAGTTCTCTCAGCCTTTCCTCATGTGGCTGGCTTCCCAGTCCTTTGACCATTTTTGTGGCCCTTCTCTGGACCCTCTCTAGCCTGTCCACATGTTTTTTTTATATTTTCTTCTGGAAATGAGCCATTCGTCTACCGTATCGCTCTGTGCAAAATGTCTCCTGGGCAGTAGAGCATCTCTCTGCTATCAAACTAACCTATGGAAATGCAGAGGGGATGCAAGTGCTCAGCGTCTTAGAGAATGGTAGGAGCAAGCTCAGATCTCTCAGGTCTAATCCAAGAAAGGACTGAGAGGTGTCACACAGGCTTCAGCTGGGCCCTGTGAACTCATAAACCTAAAATATCAGGTGTAAGAAATAGAAGAATCATGGTCATACTCTGCTGTTGGACTCAGCTGACAAGACTGCAGAGAAGTCTTGAGGCACATGGCATTTTTAAATGGCTTGATTCAAAGTTGTTGAAGCTGAAAAGAGTATCCCCACTGCTTTCAATAGACTTTGATATGAACTTAAAAAAAAAAAAAAAGAAAAAGAAAAAGATTAAAAATAACAGAATAATGGATTTAAAAATTATTAAAGCATGGGGAGCTGTGTTGACCACCAGTTTCTCTTCAGACATCGATTACAAAAGCCAGGCTCATGTAAGACTGACTAATATGCCAACCATAAAATCAGTCCATGGCTCAGAGAACAATAATTTTCCTAAACTAAATATCATTTCCCTATATTTCCCTGGCCCGATTTTTTGCATTGCCATTTTTTTTCTCTTAGTATTTTCCTTTTTCTTGGCAGTCAGGCCCTGGAATCAGTGCCCACCCTGTCTGCCAGCTCCAGTCAAACCTTGAAATGCTAGTAGGCCAAGCTCCAAAAGGATGTGGAATTAATTTATAAATGGCAATTATTTTAAACCTAATCCTTCCCAAAAGAACTCTCGAGCAATTTTTTCCTCTCTGCGTTCAAGTTATTTCTGACAGTGGCTTTGTGTAAGCCTTTGCAAACTGTTCCTGGTAACAAAACGTTTCCACAGCAGGACCAGGATGGCAGAAGTCTTCTACCAATCTCACAGTCAGCCTCAGAGCTTCCTTTATGTGTGGGTAGTTTGCAGCTGTCTTTACATCCAGTTGTTTATCGGGTACCAATACTGGGTGCCCTATATCCCAGATATTTTTGAAGTTTTCATGTCAAGAGCTTTGTAAAACTGTATTTTCTGCTATATTTTGTCTAGCAGGTATTTTAAGACTCATTTCTCGGGGCATGGGGGCTGTGTATGTGCAGCCCATAGCAAGGAGCAATCCTAGTTTCACCCACCGTAGTTCACCACATCCTCTAAGGATCATCTTCAGTCAACGCCTTCATACGTGTCCGTCATGCTTGCACTGCTGCCCCCTGCCCCACACAGCCCCTTGGGGAGGAACAGCAGCTGACAATGGCATTAAATTGTAGTTTTCATGCACTCCTCTCTCCAAAGATGGCGATGTTGCCTGAAACAAGTCCTCATCACGGAAAGCGGAAAATTGGTAAAAACTGCTTCCCCTCCACCAGCAATGCACCCAGTGCCCATTTGCTCTACACCCTCACCTTCATTCATCCACCCTCTTACTCAGATATGGCTGATGCATGGGGGAAATGGCACTGAGACACACATGCTCCCAAACATCACAGGTATGTCTGTGCCCCTTGACTCTGGGCTGTTCTGACACCTCCTGGCACCTCCCAACTAACACCCTTGGCAGGGATGCTGTGCATTGCCAGGAAAGCCCATGAAGGCATTGGAAGTCAAGATATCTGGTAACACACAGAGCACCACAAAACGTTCTGACGGGGTATTTTCATTACAACTGGTCCTGGAGAGGGTTGGAGGTCCAGGTTTTCTACTCCATAGCTTTTGGGGGTGATAATTTCTTGTCTCACTTTGCATCCCTTCTACCTCCCTCCCAGCTTCCCACAAGGGGCTATCCAGAGAACATTGAGGCATTTTGGAGCACTGAGGATCAGCACTCAACAGCTCCTGTCCACAGGAGCAGCCAGATAAGCACATTATTTGCAAGCTTCTTTCTAGCAAGCTCAGCCAACAACAGTTTTTTGCAGGTGCTTTTTGTTTGGCTGCTGGTTTACCAAGACTTTAGGATGCACTTGGGCCCCATTTGCCAATTACTCTCTACAGCCAGGTGCTCTAGATACGTTATTGCTAATACTTCCTAAGTGAAACCTCAGCTTCTTCCATTATCACATGAATATGGAAAGTATCATAGAATCATGTAGAGCTTTAACAAAGTAGAGCTAAATAGAGCTTTAACAAAAGATTTGAATGTCATGAGTTGTTACGAAACCACAAGAGCCAGCAGCATAATACCAAGACATATTCATTTGATTAATAACTGAATCTAGCTGCTACTGTATCCTCTGTTTCTCTAATTCAGTGCTGAAAGGAGCTTGGTAGCCATCCTGAAATTAAAAACAAACAAACATAAATTTCAGGGAAAGGAAAATTAAATTAAAACAGCTACTCATGGCAAGACCACAGAAGGCTGAGGGAGGTGAGCACAGTTTCTTCCTAACAGATTAGAAAAAATGGCCAAGGTCATCTGTTCTTCTCCACTTGAGGATGGCCTCAGCCAGAGGGTGTTGGTAGGTTTTTAGCGCTGCTCCTCAAGGAAGACTTGAAAAACTGACGAGAGACCCCCAAGGAAGGGTGAGGATGGCTCAGAGGTCCAGAAAAAAGCGAAGAGGAGAAAAGAGAGATGGAAAGCTAGAGAAGGTCACTTGATAAAGACCTTCAAACAGTTCTTTAAAAAAGCAATAAAAGGATGGGGATAAGCTGTTCTGCATGTGAACTTACGTGGTAGTAGGCTAGATGGGCTGCAGTAGGAATAGCATGGAAATGGATAGAGGAGCAGCAAGGTCACCACTGCTGAGACTCTGGAAGCAAGAGCATAGTGACGTGGCTGAACATGGCACCAAACGGGGCAGGAGACTGACCCCAAGACCACTAGAGAGCCTTCACCTGTACCAGGTGTGGCCATTGAGGTGCCCAGACAGCCTCGCCTCAGTTCTTTCTATCATGTGTGATGAGCTGTCAGCCCTTAAAACTGTGGTCCACACATCTTGCATAGAGACAAGACCTCCCAAAAGAAGAGATGTTGCAGGTGGCTGTTTGGTGGCTGAATCCAGAGAAGAAAATAGTGGGGTTATCCATCTGTGCATAGACCACCAGAAGGCATGGGGCAGCAGCAGTAAGCCAATTTTCTCATTGAAAAAAAGAAACACTGTGTTTCTGGCATAGTTCTACTTGCTGGATTTTACATTTTTGCTCTTCTGGAGCAAAGAGAGGAAGTTTCCCTTTCTCCACAGGTCTCCAGTTGGAGCTGAAGGATGCTGCCTGTCCTGTAAAGGACAGCCTGTAAAGCAGCCTGTCCAGCTGCTGCCAGCACTCCTCACTCCTGCCCTAAGGGCCATCGAAATCCCATCACTGAGCTTCTCACCTCTCCCTACCATCAGGCTGGGATGGGGACTGGCTACAGCACACCCAGCCTTCTCCTAACCTTCCAGGGGAACGATGAGGCAAAAGTTTGCTCAACAGGAAAAGGACGATGATCTCCAGTGAGAGCCAGAGCTGCACCATCTTCACCTCTACCAGCTCCCTCTGCAGCACCTCTCCAAGCCTAAGCCCCTCACTTCTTTAGGGATCAACTGCCTGGGATTAGCGGATTTTTGAAGAGCAAGCTCTATTCCTTATACGTAGAGTATAAATGGCAATAGTCAGCCTAAAGCAAATTTTTCAGATGCTTCAAAGAACAAGAATATACTTCCTCTTCCCTGGAGACATGGAGCTTTAAGAGAACAAGCTTGTCAGGTTTTACAATCCTATAGTACTACTCAGCAAGGATGCATATAGCTACAACCCTTGTCTTACACAGTTCATTTGCTACATTGCATGTAAAGATAGCTTTTTAGACTAACACCCACAGAAGTGTCATGTAAGGTTCAGCATATTATGCATTTTAAAAGGACCTTGTCAGTCATGCTGGATTTTTTTTTCCTTTCAAAATTTAAACATTCAGTTGGATAAAGGCTTGTCAAATTCATTCCTCTAGTGATGTCTTAAAATAGTGGGTTTTTTCTTGTTCTGAGAAAAATAATCAAGTCACTAGGAACAATCAGAGACTTCTCACAGGGTTGAAAACTTCCCTCTGTTTGTATTCTTGGTACTGAAAGAGCAAGAGAGAAGATCACCTTTGGGTTTTTACTCCACTCTGGCTGGAGCAGCTGTAAACATTTACTCATTTTTTTCCCCCACTATCTCAAGCTGGAGATGAAGAAAAGAAAAAGTGCCCTTAAATGTTTGCACTATTTCTACTAGCAAAACAAAGCAGGGATTTGTGTACAGTTCAGGTACTGCTGAAGGACAGGAGGCGAAAGGTGCTGGAAGAATGATGCTGCTGAGGGAAAGTGCTGGGATTAAACATCTCTTTTCCCAGTCACAGGGTACCCGTCACCACTTCAGATGTCCTTGAAGTGAGTCACTGCATCACTGTTGGTGTTTGAAAACAGAAATCCCTTCAGCAAGTGGGCAAGGGATGGGAACAGCTGTCCAGGTTTCAGGAAACAAGTTATTTATCCCTTCCCGTTTCCACTCATGGCACTCCTTTCTCTGCCTGTCCCCTTCCACTGGAGAGGGGGACCCCGCCGGTCGCCTTTGCCACATGAAGGCAGGTGAAGGCAATGCAGGATAAAACCTCCCTGGTGCCAAAGGACCACCCACAGCAGCCACCTGATGAGCAAGGCCGGGGGTGATGCCCAATGCTCAGGGGCTTTCCATCTAATGTCTGCGTTGCCTGGAGACAAACATTGACAGGGTGGGTTTTTTGTGTCTACAAGGGTGTGAAAGAAAAGCAACCTGTAGGAAGCACTTTTGTCAATTCTGTGAGCAAAACAACCAGAAAATCTAACAAACAGCTATTAACTTGCTTTGTCAACGTACTTTGAGAAAGGGTCTCTGAAGTTAAGCTGTTCAACTTCTTTTTCCAACGGTAATGTTGGAGTTATCGGTATTTCGCCTAAGAGGGAACCTCTGTCTGGCTGCAGGGTGAGCAGGGAAGGGCTGGCCAAGCAGCGCTGAACTTTACGGTTGCACATCCCTGGGTAGAAGCCAGGCAGAGCTTTCTAAAAATACAGCTTTTGCATGACTGAAGGATTGTGTATACAGCAATATAAAGTTACCAGGGAAGGAAGGCAGAAAAGAGTAGTTTCTGAATGGAGGACATGAGTACGAACATGACCTTGAGGTTCCACAAAAAAACATATATATTTAGTTTAAAAAACAGTCTAACCCCTCAGCACTGGCAAAGTCAAGGGGAAGGTATAAAAGGCCAAATGCCGTGGAAACAACTAAAACTTTTCTAACTGGACCGGAATCTTCAAAAGACTGTCAGCCCCAGGGATGTCAGTGTTCATGGGATTTTATGAGAATAATTTTCATAAATTTGACAGAAACACAGATTTAACCGATGGGCAGTGAGAGAGTGCTCTCAGTACTACAGAGAGGCAAAAATTAAGAGGTACTGGAAAAGGTACAACTACAAAGTCTTTCTTTTTCCTGCCGCAGATCTGGATCTGTGAGCACACCCATTCCTGCTCTGAGACACTGGTCAGCTTCTTCTGGAGCAGGTGGGGGAAAAGGTCCTTGGTGCAGCCCCCTAAATCACCTCCTGCTGCTGGATGAGGAAGGTGGGATGCTACATGGCAGATGAGTGAACTCATCCAGAGGGAGGCTTGTGGAGGCTGGATTTGCAGGTTGCAAGGACAGCTGTGAGCTGCTTCATGACTTAACTGTTCAAGCCATATATGGAGCCCAACAGGAAAGCCTGACCTGCTGTGATGTCTGCCCAAGTTTTTCTTGAAGAGCTCTGCAACAGTGGGATATGTTTAAAGGCACCACATTAGAAACTCAGAGTAAATGTGTACTGACAATAAATAAAAAAATAAATACACACATACCCCAGGTGGCTAAACAGCAGCACAACGCAGGGATTCAAAGCAAACAGACACCCTTCAAAAAGTAGAAATCAAATGCAGAAATTAGGCAAATTAGATGCAAGACTACAATAAGGCAGCCCCAGAAGAGAAACCCAAGGAGCTACTTGCTAACAGCGTGGAGGCTGACAATAAACCCTTTCTCAAACACATCAGAAGCAGAAAGCCTGCCAGAAGAGCTGCTGTGGCCAGCATGCAATCTCAGCGCAAGGAGGCCCAAGGAACAAAGAAATCAGTATTTTGCAATGTTATTCACAGGCAGTGTCTCGAAAAAGAAATAGTAGTAGCTTAAATGAATCTGTTAAGAGCAAAATCAGGTAAAACCCACCCCGTTCTCTCCATTTGTCAGGGTAAGGAGCCCATACACGGGGGAGGGTGGGGAGCCATGCAAGACTGCTGCTGCTCGGTAGGGAAGTTGGCTAATAACGTATCTGATGGAAACATTACCCAGGGTGTGCAAGTGAGGAACCCTGCTCAGTTATTCGCTGCCAAGGCAGGGGACACACAGGGTGGGTATGACCCCATTCAAGGCAGACGTTCATCATGAGGAGAAAACCAGGAGCAGAGCAGCAGTTCAGGCAGGGGCACCGGGGAGCTCAGCCTGCCAAAGGAGCCTGGAAAGAGTTGGGTTTTTTGGAGCACAGCACAGAGGAAAATGAGATAACCAGATGGGCACAGGCATGGGAGGATTTTCCCAGGGGAGGGCAGCCTTGCAAGGCATCATAAGCCTGAAGAGAGGTGACTGCAGAGGAAATCCCCATGCCAGGGCTTGCAGGGCAATGGGAGGACATAACAGGATCCCTCTTCATCTTGTTTCTTACATTCCTCCCCAAACACAACACTGGAGATTTGGCCCAGTGTGTCAGCCCAAGGGAATTTCAAAGGTCACAGGTATAGCCAGGAATGAGGCCTGGGGGTCCCAGGGGGGAAGTCTCAGCTTGTGGCTAGGCGTCCACTTCTGATGACTGAGGAGACATCTTCCTCAGTGGAAAAGGAGTCTTTAGCTTTGTGATGCCCATAAAATTAAAGATGTGAATAATTTAACAATATTTATGAATAAAGCTATTGCAACATAGCTACTAATGACTCACTGCCTTCTCAAGGAAACACCCTAGTTTTCCACTGATATCTTCTTTTGGAGGAAAAAGAAAACAAAAAAAACACAACTTGAAGGAAGTAAGCTTATCCTAATCCAGAGAAACCATCTTAAGATCAGTGTTGTAAGTGGGAGGGAGAGAGCACTGTGTAACGGCACATGGGGCGCTTTGAGATCCCAGATCTATTAAAATGTTCATTTGCCAGCCTCGCCGCTTCGCATGCCTGGAAATGTTCATTCACAACAAACCCTCATCCTAATCAAAACCAAGTCATCAGGCAAAAATGAATCCAGTTTAATTTTAGAGGGCAGGAACCCTTGAGAGATGTTTTATTTCAACATCTGAAGCAGCTTTCAGTGGCTGTACGTGGATTAATACAAGTTTCTCTCCTTTCATAGATTCGAAGAGGTCCAAGAGAGATGATCTGATGTTTGTGTGCTTTTTAGGGTTTGGAAACCTTGGTCTTGGAGAACTTGATTTCCTCCCAGGCAAAGCCTGGTAGCTTGGGAACTTGTCCCTCCTCCCATCTCCTTGTGTCGTCCTTGGTTTTTTGGAGACATTAGCTACCATGATTGTGCTCTTTTGGTGTTTTACCCAAAACAGCCTGATCTATGGCTGCTTCTTCTTCTAACCATTCTTGCTCACTTACGTTTGCTGAGATCAAGTCATTTCTCCAGGAGGACTGAGAGACCCCAGCCTCCTTGCTAAAGGGCAATTACTCATTCCAGAAACCGAGAGTTTTGTGTCTTCTGAAATTAAATGAAACAGGACTTTGGTGAACACCCAGTGGTGCTCCCTAGCTCTGCCTGGGAGCAAGCAGCTGGGGAAGAAGACACCTTTCCCTGCCCTGAGATGAAGGGTGGCCACCACCCTGTTTGCTCCTAGGGGATGTCCCCACTGCCACTGGCCCCAGCTGCCAGGTCACTGCTCTCCCCTCAGGGCCCGGCTGCAGAGGAGCTGTACCCCAGCATCACCTGGACTCGAGCTGCTTTCGCAGCTTGGAAGAGGGAAGAGAAACTATTTCTAAGAAGTCACTGCAGTTGGAGATGCGCCAGGGGAAAAACTTCTTCCGGGTGCGTGCCAGAGGAGATGAAAGTGGATTGCAAGGAGAGGAATTAGGGAAAGGTCATTATCACCCAAACCATCGGGTCCTCCAATTCCAACTTAACTAAGGGAACATGGCAGGGCAGAGGGCCTTGTGGCGTGAGGTGCTGGGCTTCTGCCAGTGCAGCTCCATGTCAGATGAGATAAACTCTACCTGGGGGAACTTGCCATCCAAAGAGATACAGCAAATAATACATCACAGGAGGCAGAAACTGTGAAGGAGGTTTCACTGCAAAAAAATGCAAATGCAACTGTTTCTAGTCCATTTCCTAGTAATTGGATCGTGGTTTTCTTTCCTTGTTGACCCGATAACCCCTGCAGACCTCAGGAGAAAAGGCCATAATAAAATAATGTCCCTCCAACAAAGCTTCTGTCCCCTGGCCCTTTTCCAAGCCCCCTGGAAGCAGGAGATGCCTCTGCCTGCTGAGCTCAGAGTCCATCACATCATGTCAACTGTGCATTACTGACTTGAAAGATTAGCTATGTGAAGTCACCTAAACCCAAGCCGAGATGCAGGGGAGCAGGTCAGGAGCAGCCAGAGATGATCAGCAAGAGGAGTAAAACACTTTCTGATGTCGGGAGGATGTCCTGGGTGGGGGACCGTGGTGCAAGGGGGTACAAAGCCCAACCCCGCGTGGATGGGGGAAGATGTGCAGGCTGTAGCAGAGAGGGGCAAACACGACTGCACGTATATGTGCGGAAAGACCATACAGCTCCAGCTGAAGAAGTGAGGATGAATCATATAGATTTTCAGGTCAGTCACATGGCGGGTAAAGGACGGAGGCAGGAGAAGGAAAGATGTGACCTGTGCGGCCAGGAAGCGATGACTCTAGTCAGAGCATTTTAGCATGGCAAGAGGCAAACATGAGAAAGCCAAATAAAGAATCACAGAGTAATTCAAGTTAAACCAACATTTAAAACACCATTTCAGTAACGGGGACTAAGGTGGAGGAGCGTTGGAGGGACATTAAGCCTTCACAGTTTTAAAAACTGTAAGCACTTAATGCTTTCTCAGACAGCCCAAGCAAATGAATCACCTTCCAACAAGACAAATAAATGCCTATTTTGGAAAAGAACTATTTTTCTTGTATCTCAGTGGATTTCCATTGTCAGTGACAGACACAGATCTAGGTACAGTATTGAGCTAAATGCTTTATCGTATCCCTGGCCTGGAAGTTCCTCCTAATGTCAACCTGCTCTCAAACCCAAATTCATGCTCCCCTTTGAGTATCAAATACACTGAGAGAAGGTGCTGAGCATGGCTGAGAAACAAGGAGTGTGTCAACGGATAGAAAGCTTATGCTAAGGATACTTGGCAGTGTCAGCATGGAGATAAATGTTAAGAGAAGGGGATGTATTTTGAGAAAGAGAGATGAGCACAACCACTAAAAAGCATCAAAATGAGCACATAAAGCATACAAGACATTGAAGAAGTGAAGAGATTTGGCAGAATAGAGAGAAACAGGGTTTTTGCTATGGCAGGTCGATAGCTTGCCAGAGTAACTGGAGGAGGAAGGAGGTGCAAAAAAAGACACAGAGCAGTGAGCAGCTCTCCCTAAGATATTTTTTTCTGTGTTTTCAAGTTTCTGAAGGCAGACACACCACGCAGCTTCAGGAAAATGAGAAGAAATGCACTTCCCCTCTCTCCAGCCACAGAAACCCCCACTTCCTTGACTTGTACATCTACCACTGCCCTGTATCCACCTTCCATGCAGTGTGTGAGCTCCCTGGGGGGTCTGCTCTGAAGGCAGAAATGGTAAATGTGGGTAATCACTGGCAAGAAGGAAAGGAAACTGTGAAGCAAGATGTTCCACCCCTTTATCCTCCCTCCAGGTGCCAAAATCTGCCAGCACAAACCTCCTCATCCCTTCCTAAGACCCTTTCTTAGCAGAACTCGGTGTTTTCCCTCACAGGTCTCCATGTTCCCCGTTTGCCTGGCAGCACTCATCAACCTGGCCAGTGGTGAGCAGCGAGGGGAGAAAGTGTCGAGCTGCCCCAGCACCCTCCTTCAGCAGCCAGCACCGCCACCCCCAGGATGAACTGCTGAGAAAGAGGAGGTGGTGGGGAGGGGACAGGCCTTTGCTGGACCTCAGGGGCTGGGAACGTTTCCATGCTGAAAGCCAAATTAATTTTTCTAGTGCCTTCTCCACGTTAATGCACAGCTTAGTGTTGTCCAGCATCACGCCCGAAACATCTCATAGCTATGGTCCAGAGGCAATGAAGTTGCGCTGTCAGGCCCTGGGGCTCTTACCCAGCAGGGGCCGAGGGAACTGGCTGGAGAAACACCAGACAGCACTGAAGTAGTCATTTTGTGGCATGCTCAGGGCAATCAAATACCTATTCCAACACAGCAGCACTTAATACATACGCTGTCTTATGTTCTCCCATCTTGTAATTGTGTAAATAAGCCACATGCAGCATTATCTGCAGTATTCTTCATAATACAGCAACAATTGCTAAAGGCTCCATAAACAGCATTTTGCACTGATTTTGAAAATTAGGAACCAAAGTTGCACTTACGATAATTGCCAACTCATTTTGTTCAGTGCTGGCAAACTCATCCCGCCTTTGCTTTTTACTTTGTAGCTGCTGAAGAAGTGGCTTTTCAAAGGTCTCATCAACCGCTGACGCACATACTGTCTCTCCGTCAACCAGAACTGAGGGAAGATCACTGAGCACTCGTTCAAACAATTTTTTGCCTGCCCAGACTTTTGCCCCATTAGACTTTGCTCCTTTTCTTCTCGGTTTCCTACCTTTAACAAATTGTATACTTGCATCTCTAAAACACTTTCTCATAAAACCAGTGATTTTTTTTTTTCCCCTGTTCTTTTCATTTTTCTTTTTCTGGGGAAATGTTTTCTGCTGCACCTCAGACGTAACCCTGTAGAATTGCTGACGGGGGCACACAGGTAAAAGCTGAAAGGTGCTGAAGTAGGGCTTAAATGTCAGGCTGCAACTTTTTACTTACAGCCACATGGTACAAACACGGTTCAATGCACACAGACACAGCAATTTCCCTCATCCGTGTTTAGGAATGCCAAAATCTCATGTTGCATTTGAGTGCTGTGATGGGTAACGATGAAAGAAACTTAATCCATGTAGAGCCAGGGTCTTTTTCTCCTAAGACATCCACCAGCCCACAGTCTGCTGTAGGCTGGTTCTTGGCCGAAGTGCAGTATTTTGCTGCAAAACATGTTAGCATCGTGCCACGTGAGTGCTCGGGATGGCACCCTCACGGGGCACGACGGGGCCGAGCCCACGCTGCCATTTCTCCGTAACATTACACTCAGGCAACCTGTCGCTAAAACCAATTGTTTATTTTTAAATCTGCCAGACAGGTATTAAGTATCCGCACCCTTATCTGATGACTGCGTATCAGCATCCCTAAGCTGCCCAGGCGCTTCTGCCACCTCAAGTGTAACCACAATCACTTCGCCACCTAAAAACTTACCTTTCCATGTACTCTCACAACATTTTCAGGGTTCCATCAGCCTGGGAAGCATAAGTAGATAAAAGGCTGGGCATGGTATTAAGGAGCAACAGTCCTAAACCCCCTCCAACATATCTCACAGCTCCCGCTGATAGTTTTGCCCAGGCTAATCCGGCCCCAGGGGATGCGGGTGAGCCCCCACCCCTGCCCCGGGTCCTCCACGAGTAGGACTCGGGGAAAACTGCTGTTGAGCTGCTAAAAGGCTCTTACACCATAGGGGATATGAGCAGGGCTGGCATCATTTGCTTTCCACTGCCCAGCAGAGCCAGCTCCCCCTTGCTCCTCCTTCCTCCTGATACACCACTTAGGAGCTGGCAGAGCTGCCCTGTTTGCAATGAATACGTCCCCAAATCCCACTTAATCCCGGGCAGCAGAGGTAACATTGGCATCTCATGAGCAAGACAAGGTCCTGCACGTAAATACAGAGCCATAAACCTACCCCAAGCCTGACAGGAGCTCCTGAGCCCCTGGAAAACGCTTCCAGATCTTCACCTATGAAGACATTTGCCCTTTGAGGTGGCCTTGGAGTCCTGGAACCGAACCACAACAGATGCTCTTCTCGCATTGCGCTGGATGCCCTGCCCAGTGCTATTGCCCTCAAAAAGCCCCTTCACTCTCCCCCCCTGAAAAAAACCTGTGGCAACTGTGGCTGGCTGCTAGTTATTTTTCTTGTTTTGTTTTTCACAGCCCATGTGAGGTTATTCCTGGTGGCTCATTTATCCTCCACTAGCCAAATTTCACTTGTATCTGAGGTCCACTTTGGTTCTTAAATACGTCATTTTTGCATGCACCTGAAAGTTGTCTGCAGACAGGAGGTGACCAAACCCTGTTTGCACCCATTTCCAACCCCTCAGCCTTCTCCAGGCTCTGAAACCATCCGTCAAAGGTCAGCCAGCCTGTGGGACAGCCCACTGGCAATGATGTACTGGCAAAAAAACCCCCCTCAAACCCCTGAACTTTCCATATCTTAAAACTGAACAAGTTAAAACTCCAGCAGCAGCCAGGAAATGAACTGCCCATTGCACTTTGCATATGGCATTGAAAGCTAAAGATGCCCGACTGCTGCCACAAGAAAAGTCCAGTTTCCTCAAAGGACTACTCTGTTTCCCACGGATTTTGGGCTGAAAAGTATAGACGAGGAAAGGGCTGAAAATATTCTTTATTCGTGTTCATCTTTCTGTGTGTCCAGGCAGCTATTGTAAATGAGACCCCAGCCACATGTCACCGGACACATCTTAGGCTACTTCTCTCAATCTTCTCTTGTGGTGTCCTTTCTGCCCCTTTCAATGATTCTAAGTTTTTGCATGTACTTTACAGTCAACTCTTTTGATAACTACATTTCAGTGTTCCCATGGACTCTGTCAATGGCTGGTTTGTACGCTCTGGCTTTGGGTGGGATTCTTTCAAGCATCTCCCAGCTCCATGAATTAAAGGTTAGTGCTTTAGCCCGTTTGTTTAACCATTAGCCCATCTATTAGTCGCTGCCTGGGCTTTGGTACTTTGAAATTACTCTCTCCTATGCCCATTCTGGATTGGTCTCCCTTTTCACCAGCTTCGGTTCCAAACCACGTATCACTCCCTATATCCTGGGCAACAGCGCACATTTAAACCAGGCCTGCAAATGCCTCCTGCCAGGAAAAAATTGTGGGATGTGTCATTTGAGAGTGGTGCTCTGTCCTGCTAGAAACTGGAGCATGCGGCCTTCTGTGAGAGAAGACCGTCACCCATCAGGAGCTCAGGGACAAGACAGGAGGGAGGCAGTGGGCACTAACGATAAATCCATTTCCATCCCACCTTCATACATGCGTCCCAACTGCTATGTTTACCCAACACCCTGCCGTTCCCCGGGCAGGGGCAGCGGCACTTGTATTTTAATACTTTAACAAGGCCCATGGCTGGTGTTTCTGCCCAAGTGGTGAAGCCGGAAGCTGAGATCTCCCCACTATTGTCACTAAAAGGTGCCATTTCCCTTTTTCCATCCTTCCAGGATGTTTTTATGGCTTCCCAAAGTAAGTAAGGACAGTCACACCTCACCCTGTACTGAATCTTTTAGTGGGCGGGTGCCTTGTAGCAATCCCCCCTGCCTTACCACCACCCCTGCTCTCCCACCACAAGCCATAGGAGAGCCCAGCCTGCTGGGGGGTGACCAAGCACCACTCCTCTAGCACCCACTCATAGAATGGTTAGAGTTGGAAGGGACCTTAAAGATCATCTAGTTCCAACCTCCCAGCCATGGGCAGGGACACCTCCACTAGAGCAGGTTGCTCATGTTCTTCCAGCCCGCGGGCTCACCCCCAGACCCAGGGTGACAGATCCTGTGAGGCTTGGGGTTGTCCCTGCGTTCCTAGCCTAGACATGCAGCTGCACTGCATCCCACTCCACCCCACCCCAGGTAACTTCTGCCCCAGGTGCAGCACGGAGGCTGGTCTCTCTCTCCACCTGCTATTTTCTTCAGCTTTGCATGTAGCACCTGGCACCAACAGGGAAATCTGTCATCTCCCCCCCTGCAACCTTTCTCTGATTGCAAATGTCCCGCTCCTCCCTTTTTGGAGGAATGATGCTGTTTTCCTAGAAGGAGGCTGCCCTGGGGCTCGGTGGGCCCCACGCCCGCATTGCTGCCTCGCTAGCACCCTGTGCCCGGCAGGTAGCCGCCCTGCACCCAGCTTGCTTGAACCTGAGCTTCAGCTTGAACTTGCCCGGGCATCACCTCCATCCCTCCTTCCTCTGCTGCAGCATCACCACAACGGAAGCAGTCAATACTCCTTGGCTTTGACCTGCCCCAGGGATAAACCGTCACCCTCATCAGCCTTGAGCTGCATCGCTCGCTGGTCGCCCAACTGGAGTGCTTTCTCTGCCCGTTCCCCACACTGGTTAAATCGGCCATGGAAGATGAAGCTTCCTCACCACCCTCATCTGTTGGCCCCGCCTTAGCCGTTGGATCCTTGGGCCATGACTCTCTGCTATGGATCCAGACATGACCTAGGGAAGCTCA
This sequence comes from Numenius arquata, assembly GCF_964106895.1. Lineage (NCBI taxonomy): Eukaryota > Metazoa > Chordata > Aves > Charadriiformes > Scolopacidae > Numenius > Numenius arquata. Next base: position 45,904,154 of record NC_133576.1, read on the forward strand.
GGCTTAAAATCCCTCTACACCAAATACAATTTTTACTTGAGCCCCCTCTTCAACATCAATCAGGGCAGCAACCAAGGATGAGCACCCTCCTCCCTGTCATCTCAGTTGATTCCTCTCATAGAATCATCCAGGTTGGAAGAGACCCTTGGGATCATCGAGTCCAACCATCTACCCTACTCTACAAAGTTCTCCCCTATACCATATCCCCCATATCATCTTCCATCTCCCGACATAATAAATGTTTTTGTGACCAGGATTATCACCAGCTGTGGAGTCCCCAGTCCTCGCCCACCTTTGTACTAAGAATCTGCTATACTGCACTTAACTGAGCCAAGCTGTGCTCTTTTAAGCAAAGCAACACCATTTTACTAGTACTTTGAAAATCCTTCTTCCAACTGCAAAGCCACAGGCTTGGGATATTTTGTCTTTAGGACCAACAAGTTATCTGCCATACAAATTCAGGAAGTTTTGGGAAATTTCTCACTCTCTAGTGAATCTTTCTCTAGATGCTTACTACTTAAGTATCTACCACCATCACTACTTCTAAAATGTAACCCACTGGTAGGACTTCACTTCTCCAAAAAAGCAAACAGATAGCGGTCCCGAGTTATGTACCTGAAGGAAAGCTTAAAAATCAAATGCTCTGTTCAATATATGTACAGAAAAACTGAAAATAAGCTCAGAAACATACGGCTATTCCTTCTCCCCATTTATGGGATCCCTTTAATTGTCACACTCCTCCGGGACATGTCCTCAGGTCCACAGTTCAGTAGTAACTTGCTATTTTTTAATCCCCTCTTACCTTTAATTCAACTTTTTACTACTTTTTTTTTTTTTTAAACACCCATTTGTATCTCTGGTGTTACCCATCCCCTAATAGTGCTGTTTTTAAAAATAGCCTGTACCTTTCAAAAATTCTTGCAATAAATGCCACATCTTTAGCCGTTTTCGCCCTTTTCCACTTTGATCTTTCATTTGCCGGCTACAGTAACTTGTAGCCACAAGCAAATCAGAGTGACTTGCAGTACGGCTCAGCTGTGGAGCTCAAGTTCCTTGGAAAGCGAGTTGGCCCCCTCCAGCCAGCTCAGGACTCCCGCCTCCCCCCACCCCCCCCAATTGCTAACGCTTGGAAATACCCAGAGACTACAAATGTTTCGCTTCCATCGTGCGCTTCGTAATTTAAGAAGCGGAAGTGCTTCGTTAATAACTACAATTGTGATGAAATATTAACTTGTGCTTTTTTAATAAAATGAAAACAAAAGCATTCTAAATCATAGCAGCTTATAGATCAAAACTGTCCACCGGTTAGGAGCATAGTGTAATTAAGAAGTATGAAAACTGCAAAATATTAAAGCCCTGCAGCAGTTCAAATCCACGACAAAGCCTCCAAGCAGAGTGAGCAATGCTGCCTGATGCTCTACTGATTTGCTCTACTTGTTCATTGGCGAAACGCAAATTTTCTTCCTTGGGAATGGCATCTCCTCTTTTCCAAAGGGGAGGAAAAGGTACAAAGCCCTTTCGATTAGTGCACAGTAGCTCTTTCCCTAATTAGCAATATTCTTTTACAGCACTGAGAAACGAGGTCTTTTTGTTTACCATTAGTTGAGGTAAGTTATCTTGCTTTTATTTGGGTTTAAGACTACTGTAAAGGAGTAGCTTTTCAGTTGCAGCATGGTTTGTCAAGATTACAATATTTACGACTGCATAAAATACATAAGTAAAAAATTATGATCTGTAGAGTTTGTTATCAAGAGCTGAGACTTACATCTTTACAGAACTGCAAATACTGGCTTCCTAACTGCTAGCTGATAATTTTGCTGGCAAGAGCATTTGTTATACTTTTTTTTTTTTTTAAAACCTCTACACCCTTTTGTCCAACTGTTGTAAGAACTAGCAAGAAAGTCATCTGTAACTATGGTTAAACTGTTGTAACAGCATTAGACAAACTGTACTGATTCTTCATTAGAACACCCTTCGTTTGAAGCTAATGTAAGAGGCGATTCTTTTTGTTCAAAAGAAACTATTAGCATGCTCTGTGCCTTTAACATTTCACATTGATTACAAAAAAAATTTAACAATGCAATCACTAACATACCCCACTAATGAGAAATTATGAGAAATTGTTTGATGCAGAACCTTCTGCATCAGTCAACTCTGATCGATAAGAAAGCTATCCATTTTGAAATTTAGATTTAATGCATTTTCAAGAAGCTAATGAGAAAGGAGCAAAATAAATACCATCATTAAAACTGCAAACTGTTACAATGATATATTATAAACTTGTCCTAAATAAACCTAGTGCTTCAAAAATTTACCAGTGAATTCGTATTACAAAATATGTGAAAATACAATAGTATACCACAAAACAACGTCCTTTTTTGGGGTCGACAATGATGCCAAGATGATTCAGTCTTAACTTTTGAAATTGTCAATAGAACATACTGTGATATATAAGTTGCAATTTGGTTGAATTCTAGAGAATATCCCCACCCAAACTCAAATTCACCTTTTTCATTCCTCCTCTAAAATTAGTGCCAAACTTCCTGTCAAAGCCGGTATTTTCTCAAAGAGCTTTAAAGTTTAGCCGTTACTTATTTTCTACTACTACATTTTGGCAGCAACTATTTATTGGTCTGTTATTGCAAAAAGTGCAATTTAACAATAAACCAGTCTGAAGGTCATTTTATGTCTTGAGGATACATACCATATATTTCTTTAAAAATAATCATACTTTTGTAAGCAATACTTTACAGTAGACACCTCAAATCTACCATAGATGTAAAACTTAAAACGAGAAAAATTTAGTCTCTAAATCTTTATACACATATTTATATTTGAGTTTCTATATATATTATATATATACACAAGCACAAGAGTATATATAAAATATATATAATCAGATTCAAAAAAGAACAAAAACTGGGCACTGTACATAAAATCTTTTTAAAACTCAAACAATAGAAAAACTTTAAACATTAAACAATTTTAATAAAAGTTTCTGTACAACGCTAAGCAGTTTTATTTACATATAGAAAATGTAATAGGAGTAGTGTTTGAAATTACAGAACTCCTTAAAATTTCAATGGCAGGTAATCTGGAAAAAATAACAGCATTCCATTCACAAATATTTTCAAGCAATAAATATGTATTTATAAATAGTGTAAATTTACATCAAGATTAGAAACAAAAATCACAAATCTGAAGTTTATTCCTTAGTCTATGTGCAACCCATTTATCTTTGTGACTTGGCTGTTAATTGTTTTAAATTTTATTTAGGAACCAAAAGTGTAACCGTCATGGTTTCAAAACAAGACAGAAAAACATAAAAGCAGTAAAAAATTTATATCACCTAACTCTTCACATAAAAAAAAAAAAAAAAAAAAAAAAAGAAGAAGAAGAAGTTGCCCAAAGAAAGACTTAAAATTTCTAACTACCTTACAAAGAAATGACCAGCTAAGCTAGTACTTTTCCAAGGGAAATTCTGAAGGGGAAAAATGGATGAAACCAACTCATCAGCCCAGAAACAGAGAAATACAAAAGAGGTGGTCTTCAAGTCAGTAGTCTGTATAATGTTGCCAGTTTTGTCAGATATATACAAAACATGGAATTATTTTTTTGAAGTACAGCTGGATGAGCTTTATTTGTTTTGAGTTCTGGAGTAGGAGGCAGTGCTCTCTCCTGTCCAGTTGGTTGACACTCCGCACTTGGAAGGTTGCATAGACACAGCTTTCAGCCAGCAGCCTTACGGGATAGCTACAAAAATCAGTGGTGCAGAACTGGGTCACTTCCTGAATATCAGAAAAGTTTTCATTTAATGTCCATGAAAAAATGTCAAGATGAGGAGGATGGCAATGGAGGAGCCTGAAAAAGAAAACATTAAATTACCTTTTCTACAAGGGTGTAAAATTCAGTTGTTTAACCAATACCTGCACAAACAGTAACCATGAGAGTTTAGTCACACGCACTACTGCTTTTACACTTCAGGACTTTTGGCAAATGGATACTGGCTTTTTTTTGCTTTTTTTTTTTTCCCCCAACTTACTCAAATACAACACATTTTATGACTACTCTGCATTAGGATTTTGCCTATACTGCAGACTGGAGTATGCTGTGGCAATGCCTGTGTTAATACAACGTGAGCTGACAAAAAAAGTCCCATTGTGGCAGCAGAGAGCTCCATGTAGGCTCAGTATGGATATATCTTTATATACCCTAAAACAGGGATTCTCAACCTGTTTACCGATGGGGTTGTGTGTGGGGGGTGTGTACTGTCCATTTCTGGCTCTCCAGATGCCTTCTGGGCTTCATTTTTTTTTCCCCCTCTACCTTAGCAATAACATATAACCCTGAAGTTACGGTATCTGTAGAAAGGGTCTCAGATTCTCTGACATGGGGACAGAGTTAATTGGGGGTTTCTGTGGGTTTTTTTTTCTTGTTTTGTTTTGTTCTTTAATCCTGGAAGACAATACCAGACTGCCCCAAGAGTGGAGTATGTCTTTTTTCTGCCTGCTTTCAGGAGATGAGGTCCAGAAATATCTATTTCCCAATATTGTACTTTGTGGCATTACCATCAAAATGCTGAATCTTTGATGGCATTTCCTTCTCCTCTTTTCCTGTCCGTCAGTCCTGTCATGATGTGGAATCCCTTCAAGAAGCTGCTCAGGGTCTTTAAAGACCGTTTAATCATACCATAGTACCCACCTATGAAACACTACCACTAGCTGATCCCCATATTTGCTCCCAATATTTCACCCCCAACTCAGACCCTCTCTGTTAGGCCTATTGCACCTTTGCCATCTGAAATTATCTGCGTTCTGTGACCTGGAACAAACCTGATCTCTTTCCTAGATCTGAGAGATGTCACTTTTAGGCTATGACTCTTCTCAAGTGAGACTGTATAGCCTTTAAAAGAAATGAATGCGCACACCAATTTCACAAGAGAACAATTATTAACGCCCTTTAAGACTGGAGGTATAGTCTTTGGTGGGCGAAGGAGCTGCTCACAGGTTGAGAACCCTTGTTCTAGGGACAGTATCATCACTGCTACCTATATAATGTTATAAACACAGACAACAAAATACCCTTCCCTCCCCCCTCTTTCCCATACAGAAACCTTCTTGCCCATTTCAACTCAACTGGATGATGTATCTGAGAACAGGTGTTTATTTATATGCTTTTCTGTAACAGATCATCACTTCGAAATTGCAATATTTCACAAACTATAATGACAATGGGCTCCTAGAAGTATGAACTGAAGTTCAACCAGCTCAGGCTCTGTAGGACCAATGAAGAGAATTAAAATCAGAGGACATGGTCCTGCACCTTCACCAGCCTGAACCTTGAGGCCTTAGCTCAAAAGGTCACAACTTATCATGCCAGCATTACGTGAAATAATTGTCTAAACATACATTTTCTGCAGCACCTGGAAACGAATCAAAAGGCACAGCCGTTTCTGGGCTGTTGTATTTAATTCAACATGAAATTCTCGTAACGCTTAGTCCAATGTTTGTCTCCTTTGACAGAAAGGCAAGGCTTATTAAATAAATCCAGCATCGCTTTCATTGTGATTACAAACAAGCCATCTCTCCCTGAAACAATGAAACCTGGGTGAAATGTTAGGACAGTTGTGCTGACACAGTTCAAAGCAGGAGGCTGCCATGTATAGCACAAAGCTATAATGGCAAAGAGGCTTTTTGCTTTAAATTGAAATGCAAAGGAGGCCCCAAGCCAAAAGACAGAACTGTTTGAGAGCATCCACTTGCTAAGCAGAAGGACAGTGCTGATTTGGGAGAGGATGGGTGGGGAAGGGGAGGAAGGGGTCTGAGTGCACAGGATGCTCTGCTGCTATACTGACTTCATACCACAACCAATGTATTAGAGATGCTCTTGAACCTGGTGCTAGTTTCTCCAAGCTTCACTGTCCTGATTCTTCCCATCTCCATCTGATCCAGTTATGGTCTTCAGGTGATCTCTATTGGATTTTTAAAGCCACAACTTTATGAATTGTAACATCATACTTTTCCTGAAAACTGAGCGGTTATGTTCTGCAGTAAGTTACTCTACTATTTCACATAATTCTGACTCTTCAGCGTTTTGTTCTGTAAATATCACACACAACCCATACCTCCATTTGAATCAGAAAGTCCACGGTACTCATACAATGGAGTACCAAGACAGTCTACAACTGCTTTACAAATAATGTATTTATGCACCCACTTATTAATTTGACTTACTAATGTAAATTGATCATAGACTTGCATCAAGTCCTCCATTTTGTACTGTTCTAGCACCACAAAATTTTCCAGGTTCGTGCTTATCTTTCGTGCACAGTCTTGGCAATGTACGACATAGGTCTTTCGAGAATTGCTCTCACTAGTGACAAAAAGCAGATCAAAGACTTCCACCTATTAGATAGGAAACAGAAAGTCAACTGTTACAATTTCATTTTTTAAAAGTTAAACCAATGAAAATTGCATTTTCTTTAAGATTTACACACTTACCCTATGCATGCAAAGAGAAAAATTAGATTTGTTCAGGGAAAAATCTATCCTCCTAAGGCTCAAGCAGAGATGTGAAATATTCTAAAACCACTAACATTACACTTAGAACGTCTGCATGAACAGCACTATGGGAAAGCTTTTAATCAATATTGACAAAGCAGGATTCATACTCTAAATAGGGGTTACTCAGTAAGGTGGGGATTTTTAACAATTATACCTAATTTTCCTTTTTCCAATTTGTCTGCAAAAGAAGTTTGTGATTTATTTCCTTACTACTCAGTCACATGCTCATCCTGCCCAAGAGGCTCAGTCAGAAAATAACTAGAAAATTATTTTCAGAGGGTAGGAGAATTTTATTTTCTTTTAAGCTTCATGAAAACTGTGATCACATACTTTAAAGAAGTATTAACAGAAAGCAGAATCAAAAATTTCAGCAAAAAGGTATGTCCTGTGAAGACAATGTACTTAAATTCTCTCTCTTTTGGGGCTGTTGTTGACTTCTGAAATTAAGGCAGACACACCTTTACAATGAAGCTCAGCAGATCAAATTATATGCAGGAAGGGATAACAACTTTTTATAATAACTGAGAATTGAAAACCGACCTAGCGTATAACAATGCTGTGAAGTACTGTGGAAGAGACTACAGCAAAATATAGCCTATGTCTAGAAAAACAGATTTATAAGCTCTTTGAAGACAGTACTGCAGCACCTATATGTTCTTATAGCATATAGTAGATGCTGCAACTTAAAGCAAAATTAAAATATTAATAACAACCAAAGACAGGACAAAATTCAAATAAATATTATAGTACTACACAAGCCCAATGCGTATTTTTTACTGACCTCACAAATGCTACAGTAATGAGCTGGCTCGTCCTTTGCTCGCCCATGCCAGACAATCTCTTTTCCTGCAGCAATTAGAGCTTCCCTCAGTGTCTGACACTGTTTGAGAGTTCTTAACAGGCAGTACCTGTAATCAAAATCAGTGGTATGTTCAGTTCAATATTCAACTTCATAGCAAGATTCAAGTAGACTTAAATTTCTTCCCAGACCCTGTACTCTGAGTTCCCTCTTCCCCTGGGATTTCAGGAACAGCTGGTTAATAAGAATCCCTAGACCCATGACTTAGGTAGACGCTACAACACATGCTTATGGACCTCTGTGTCGATTTGCTCCATTTCAGTACTGCCCCCCTTTGCCCTGCAAACAGGTTATATGTTTCATTTTTGACTAGAATGCACTAATGCCCTTTTAAGCACAATAAAATAATGTGTTTTCAAAAGTAATTCATGTATTTTATTTTGAACTATAAATTTAGCAGCAAGAAGTTATTTTCAATTTGGCAGTTCAAACTAGCTGTTTACATTTTGTATAAATAACTATAGCCTATACAAAGAACTGTTTTAATTAACATCCTCAAAACCCTGTTACAAGCATTTTCCTCCGCGTAAAAGGAAAAAAAATAGACAGGTTAGAAAAGTAAGGCCCTCCACAAAAAAAAAACCCAAAACCCGAACTCTGAAATAGGAATAAAGAAAAAATTTAATACTTATTTGATAAATGAAAAAAAAAAGTGGTCAAATGTCAAATTAAAATCAACAATTCCTGGCTTTACTTCTGTAAAGCATAAAAAAAAAAATTATCTTCACAATTTTATACAGTTCTCTTCTGTACTAGAAAATCTAACTTGTTTTATAAGCACTGTATGAGCTACAGATGTTCTCAAAAAAAGTTGGCAAAATAGGTCACCAGATTTCTAAATTACAATGTTATTTACAATAATTTTTAGCTCTTAGCCATCCTATTTATTTGAGCCACAGCCTTTGCAGCCTTTAATTTTCTCCTCCACAGGGTGGTTACGTTACATGCTCATTAGATGCAGAAAGAAGACTGAAAAAATGTAAGGGGAAGAATAAACATTGGACAGAAAACAAAGTGCTCAAGAGTTCTATCAAAATGTTTTCAACTTGATCCTTCTCCCATTTTAAAGCCTTAAACATGTAATATATATGTTCTGTATTTTTCTAAAAAATGTTTCTTTCATGTGTTTCCAAGTAGTTAATAGAATCTTAGGCTTACTTTGAGATACTCTCCTCTTGATGTTTTGCACTCAGACTGTTCATCTTCACTAAAAACAAGTCTATAGCTTCATTAATACCCTCACTGTAAATAATGCAAAACTGAAAGTGTGTTTCTATGTTAAACATCATATTTTCATATACTGAATTTCAAGAAAATTAAACAGCTCATTCAGCCGTAACTCCATCAACACTTTTAAAGTTTGGTGTTAATGGGACTTACAATGCTACGGTCAACCATATGCGATAGATCATGTATTAATTCACTTGAGTGTTGGGCTAACGTAAATGTGCTTCTGACAAGTTTAGTAACTTTGGTATAGCATTCTTTTCTGCCATACAGCTTGACTTCAAAGAAACATAAAAGCCACCATTCTTCTCTTCTGCTGTTACCCGGAGAAGTCTTTGGGCACGCCAAAGAGCAACTGGAAGCACATTTGCACACTTGCCACCATTGTTCTCCACTCCTGACTTCCAAAGACTTTCAAAGTGTTATTTTCAAAGAGTTTTCTAGTGTTACAGTTGTGAAAAAAGAATTGCCCAAAATGTAATCCACATATAACACCACTGCAATGTTTGCCAAATTTGAAACCAAAGCCAAAAACAATAGCTAGAAGGTGAATTCTCCCTCCTTGGATAAAATTCAGATCCTAGTTATGGCACTTGAAAACATACATGTTAACTATTTCATGCTGTCAAAGAATGGGAGAAAGCATACAAACTATCACTTTGAAAAAGCAGCACAATTTCCTAAAGTATGGGAAGCCTAAAAAAGCCAAAAAGGTGTCTAGCAGAGCACGATGTATAAAGTTAAATGATGTCGGCTTTTAGTATTGTAGGCCTGCTTTTATTTCTTGTACAGTGAGAATTCAGTTCAAAGAAAATCTGGACCATATGTCTCTCTCAAATTCTTCACAGGTATGGCATAAGGAATATGAGTAAATCATGTCCAGTTAAATTCAAATATTTAAGAGATGAAGATTTTAAAATGGAGATCATCCTGATTTATTTTAGAAGGGCAGTGAGAAACCTGTTTGAATATTTAGAAATCCAGTAAAACTTTTCTAAGTGTGGAGACCATGCCAATGGCAATGCAAAACTGACCTCTTTGTATCTTTCAGTAATACATCTTCCCTACAGATACCGAAATGTATTTTATCTGGCCTCATGATTTTGTGCAAAATCATTTCTCCCATGTCAAGTTCTTTTACGTTTCTGAAACTATTTTTGTCCAAGAACTTAGTATTTCAGTTACTTTGGAATTAATTTTTTAAGCCTTTATGACTATGTTCCCACTACCTCTAAAATTCTTCTCTTCCTGAGATGCATTTGTAAAAGTCCTTCTAGCTTCCATCTAAGAGGTTTGTGGTTCATTTTTCTTTTCTTGAGGGTTGTGCTCCCTCAGTCGTTTTAAATCATTCTGTCGGCCTGTGTTCCTGATCATGATCCTACTGTTAATATCAAATCTTTAAAAGACCTCTCATGAGAAAGTTTTAGTTTTTGCTCTCTTTTGTCTAGCAAGACAGCACCGAGTTGCATATTAACTAAAAATATAAAGAGGCTTCAGATTTCTTCCAAGTTTCCTTCTATTAGTTTCTCCCTATTGCTGTTCTGTTTCTTTTCATCATTAATCTGCTTTCCAATATTTATATGTATGCTTAATTTTAGTTTATTGCCTCTGTAGTGGTTACTCTCACATAATCCAGTAAGAAATATTTATATTTATCTTTCAAATTGGAATTACAAAGTAATGTTTATTGTTTCCCAAGAGCTATTCTTTTGTACTATACTGATACCTAAGAAGGCCCATAGAGAGAAGTCAAGCTACCTAAACACTTCAAGTATCTTCAATGTGCAATTTTAGATACAGACCTGCATTTTGGCAAAAAAGACGACAGCTGTGTCACTGACACATTTTTTTTTTCCTGATGATAAATGAAAAGTCAGCTATTCAAGATGAATTTCAACGAGATGTATCAGAAATCACTATTTCTCAAGTGTTTTTATACACGTGTGTACACACACACACAAATGTCTCTATTTTGTACATAATAAATCCAGGAGCAGTGGACAATAGCTATTTGCCAGCTGGTGCTTTCTTTTTCCTGCAGACAAGCAGTCCATACAAAAAATTATACAACTGCTTCCTATCTTAAGGAGATCCATGAAGGCTTCTGCACTTCCAGTGTGCTTACAAAGCCAAGGTCAGATACCAGACTGTTTATTCTGGTGGTACCCATTTCTAGTAACAGCTATACCATGGCTACAGAAGCGACCACAATGAAGAGTTACTGCTACTAGATGTTACAAATCAGAGCTCATCATTGGATCTTCTTCCCTTCTGCACACACAGCATGGAACTTGGGATTTGGCTGACAACTAACTTAGATGGAGGGCTTAATCCAAGTAAACTGGAAATGGTTTCAGTAGACTAGAAAACGCAAATGCGTGCAATTGTATCTGCTCCTCAGCAGCTTTGTTTATTTCTAATGTACACCTAAAATTTAGGTCTCTCACTAGAAAAAACTCAGCTGCTCTCAGCCAGCAAGACAATAGGAAACAACCATTTTGTCTGTTGTGTTTCTTCACATTTTAAGAGATTCTCTTGTAGAAGGATGCTATGCTCAGTCATGTTTTTCTCCTTTTAGGCCTAAACCATGGCAAAAAAAAAACCCCTTAACTTGTGCAAATGCAAATACAGGTGCCAAAAAATGAAAATCGTATTTTGCCAAAAACATTCCAGAAGTGTTTCAAGCTTTAGAATAGATGCCTGCTGGGCTTGGGAAGTTATATAAAGATAATTGTGAAGTAAGTTTGTGGGTTGTTTTTTTTAAATGGACTTTTTGGCTTCCTCTCTCCAACAGCCTGCTTTTTTTCCCCCTATTTCTCATTTCTAACTATTCAGTTTCTCCTCTCCCCTTCTTGACAGCTAGCACGCTGACTACAAGCTCTAATAGCTTAATTGAAGGGGCAGGATTGTCAAGCTTTCAGCGAAGATTTTCTTTACCCTAGGTATTAGTTACTACATTTTAAGAGAGTATTCATGCATAAATGCAATTCCAAAACCTAGATTTACAGCGACTACAAACCTCCCTAGCTTCAACTTCCAATACTTTTGATCCTTACAAAGTTACAAGTTCACCAATTCCACCATTCTGTAACAGATGTTCAAGCCTAAATTAAATTCCTACTGCGAAAAGGTGTCTCACTCAGATGTCATCAATAAATCCTACTAGGGGGAAAAAAAGAACTTATTTTTCTTTGTGCTTTATTTGCAGGTTAACCCACCCATTTTTTAAAGGTCCATTTCAAGGCAAATTATAAAAGGATTCAATGCTTGTGGATCCAGTATGTTAACAAGACTAAGAAGTGCTCAAGCTAGAAGCTCCTTTGGTATGCTTAAGGAAAACAGAGAGTGCTACTACTACAGTATTTTCATGATGAGTAATGTGCTTTGGAATTCATTCCCTCACTTCCTTTAGGACAAACCTATGATATACTCTGAAATGTCCATTCATTCCTTAACCTAGCTATAATGATGCTGCAATATGTTTTATATTTGCTTGAAGTTGCACTTTTCAAAAAAAAAAAAAAAAAAAAATTACCAAGGATGCTCCAAGCCTGGAATACTCCTGCATTTTGGAATATGTGTATGAGAAATGTCACTAAGCTCAATTATCTTTTTACACATCAGTTAATTCATTGTTCACAAGAAAGATCAAAGAGAAGGTGGCTTTCAAATTTCTACTTTCCTTTATTTAAAACATTTATACTGGATCTCCAAATGACAGTGTGTGAACACTAGCTAGAGGTTCTAGAATGTAAAATTAAGTTTAACTCTGCTGTAAAAATGACTAAACATTTTAATTTTAATATTTGGGTTGATGACCTAATTTTGTTATTTCTTATGGTATGTACTCTGAACAGCTTTTGTCATCTAAGTCAACTGCTTCTGTAAACTGCTGTATTAAGTCTATGGCATATTTAACAAAAATAGTTAATTTGATCATTCTAAAACTATGCCACAATAACATCAAATTAATTGTATTTATAAATGGATTATTTGAAAAACAGAATATAAAATAATTTTGGCTTGATTGTCAGGAATGGAGAAGTCTTACAAAGGATTACTTCCAAACCAACTGTTGTTTTATGCTTGAAGAGGAAATGGGTACAGTAAATGTTCAAATAAGTAAAACTTACTTTATCATTTCAAAAAGCTTTGGATCCGAGACCTTGATATTTCGAGCCATATTCCATGAAAGATGAACCATGGGTACTATGGACTTTACGCTCTGCAGTTTATTCCACTCGTACCGTTCCACCGCCAATTTATATTGACAAGCTATACAAAAACAAAATTACAGAAGCAATTAGTCAAGGTAAGAAACAGTTATCAACTGGAGCCAAAATAATTTGATTATAATAAAAACGTATACATTTTAGGGCTAGATTAAACTTCATTTGCAGTGAAGTTCCAACTACATTGGAACTTCATTCCAACTACACTTGAATTCTATAAAATTTCTTTTAAAAAGTGCATTAACGATGCTAAAAGAACACACAATACCACAGCAGCAACAACTGTCTGTGCAAATGAGTTACTGACAAGTGTTTGATTTCTATGGTGAACAGAGAACAATATTTCAAAAAGGTTACTTAAAAAAAATCTTCAAATATTTCTGATAAAAAAATACTAGATTTGAAATGTCTGCATCTCACTCTAGTCACTCTTTGTCATAATTTTACAATGCTATGGTATATAATTTGTCTTGAAAAGGAAAACTGCACCTCAAGAGATTTGTCGCAATGAGTCAGACTTTTTCATTAAGCAGCCTACTCACCCTGTCTTTTTAAAAAAGTGTTTTACAGAATTTACTGTGACTGAACATGTGAGCTCTGTATCAGTCAGTCATAAAATCCTGGAGATATACTATTTATTGCACCATAATGAAATAAAGATACACCTTACACTTGTTTAAGAAAATGGAAGTTTTTTGGAAGTACATTCTCTTCAAATGCTTGACAGAATCTCATTTTAGCTATGAAATTTCCTTCCATTCTCACATTTAAAAATCTTCCAAGGCTATGATCCAAAATTAAAGACTTTTAGAGCAATAGGTCTGAAAAACTAAATATTCCTTTATGACAAAATTTTACACAACTGTTCACATTTCCTGATGCTTTCACTAAAGAGTAATTAGGTATCCGTTGTCCTGAGAAAGTTAGATTGGACAAGTCCTTAACTCATATGCAAGCTACAGAGCAGTCTGTTGGGTAGAACAAATTTTGGGAGAAAAAGTTAAGAAATGGCCTGTCTACAAGACAAAGTGTATGAATGAATCTAAGCAATTTATTCTGCTAGTGTCTGCTACATAATTGTAATTTTTACAAGTCCATTAAATGAACACATGCAAAGGCTGCATTCTTGCTGCTTTCTCTTCCTCTTACCAATGGAATTACTTAAAGCTTCAGCACATAATGTTTTAAAATACAGTAAATCTAGTAGAGCATGGTAAATTAGTAAGAAACGGTAGTTTCTTTGCAAATGTAGTATAACATTACCTAATTACGTAGTTCTGCACAGGCACTATTCAACCATACCTGTAAGAGGGCCAACATTCCATGCAATGTTGTTGCACCAACCGATAGCCTGAACCCAATGAACAGTGCCAGCATTTATCCACACCAAATCCCCTGGTCTTTGAATAAACCGATAAACTGGGACATTGGCTTCATACAAATCTTCCAAGTTTGGCCACCAAGAACCCATTAGGAAATTCATATTATTCCTGAAACAATAGGAAAAAAGGTCTTTAGCATTTATCCGCAGACATACTAATGGCTCATACTTCAATGAAATTGCCTGTAAAAACTGATCACCACGATAAATGCTTTCTGCATCTAATCATTGACCCAGGAGGACTAGTCAAAAGGAAAGTTTCATCTATAAAATTCCTAATCCTAATTCCACAGTTCACATGCAATACATTAAAACACTTAACCATCTGGCTTCCCATGTGAAGTCAGTTTATGGCTCCCAGTTATGTTCTATTTACTTTTAAATTTCCCAGCATTTTATTAACGCTGGGGCAGAGATTAATGCTTGGTTAGATCAAGTGTGACAACGGTGCCAAATGCTGCCTTTTTAACCACTGACTCATTTTATATACAGACTGTACCAGCTCTTAAGAATGCTTTCTTTTGCACAATGCCAACCATGTACTTGTACTGGCAGCTTATGCACGTGAAGCTTGTCCAACAAGCAACCTGTTGGCACCATCTCAACTGTGATCCACAGGTCTATGATATATTCAGCCAAGAAATATCAGCCCTCATGAGAAGCATGAAAAAACACCTCCGTATGGATTTCCTAAGCACAAACTCTTTCACTATGGTTATGCAAAATACATACTTCTCTCCCATCCTTAACCCAATTTTATACTGTTTTTATACTGCACCATGACAGATCATTCACAATTCATTGTTTTAAAGGACAACTCAGTGCCTCCATCAGGCACTCTAGACATTTTGTGAAGTTACCAAGATCTGACACCCTCAGGAGCACAGTGTCATGGGGGTAAAGGCATGTTGTCATCAGAGACACTGCAATTCCATGAGTGGAATTAGAATTTTGAGATGGCTAATCTTTGTAAAGGTGGATGAAATACGAACAGTTGTCAGCAGACAGCCAGAAAATACGGAACCCTGAGAGGAATTTGCAGAGCTCTGGAAAAGTTCTGAAGAAAAGTCAAGAGCTTAGTCCAGTTTTAACTGGGCAAGATAAGAAGAAAAAAATCTCCTGTAAGATCAGCTTCAGAGGTTACCCCTTGAACACTAGCATTATTAGGGGACACAACTGTTCCTCCTCTTTTTTGGGCGTGGGGTGGTAGAGTGGTGGTGGTGTAGTGTGGTGGGGTGGTTGCGTGTGCATGTGTGTGTGTTTTGTTTGTTTTTAAAGCATTCACTCAACACAAGGCTCAACATAGAAACCCCAATCTTAGAGCTGGCTGAGTATGGTCAGTGCGCCTCAACTTTTCCGGCAAGCTGCAAATACACACCATGCCATGACACCTCCTAGGGTCTGAGTAAACTAAGGTCTCCCACTAGATGCAGCAAGAAACCATGCCAAAATACGAATGACTCTGTACTTGCTCGTGTACAACACGTACATTAATCATAATAAAGATTAACAGCATACATCACCAGGAAAATACTTCATCACTCCTAAAAACAAACAAAACAAAACCCCAATCTTTCAGCCCCAACTTTGTTCCATCAGTCCACTGCAATAGCTCTAGAAAGCCATGACACCATTATAAAAGCATCACCATTTGGTAATAGTTGAGGTCAGTTTTAATACGCATGATAGAGCGGCCTAGATAAACAGCAAGGGCTACGATGGATTTTCTGATGTGGAAACATTACTGCTATGAAAACTGGATTGATGCCACATAATACACATTGGTAGCAGACAGTCTATGTTTACACTAAACTTCTGATCCCCTTTAATGTAGTATTTTGTATCTTGAACCTAGATGAGCATTTGCTACTAGCAATCTCTTGCTTGTATTTCCTTCATTCCTGTGTTCGGAAAAAAAACAAACAATGGACCTAATGTTAATTTTTGAGAGAAAGGCTATCGCAGACAATCCAAGTTTCTGTACGCTGTACAAACGTAATATTTTGTATAAATTCTAGATTTTGCATTTTGACTTATTTTAAAAGACTTTTCTAACTACATGGAAAACTGGAAAAATAATGTCCTCTTACAGCACCCTCACTAATTTCCCCCCTTAGGTCTGAGAAAGACAGAGAACTTGATAAAAATAGAGAAAAATAGCATGCCCAGCTTACTTTTCACAGAAGTCATTCATGACACCCCAATAGCTTTCAGGGACAACAAACCATTCACAGTCACCTGGACCAATATTTATATTTACGGAACAAAAGTTGTTATTTTCTTGATGACCTGAAATTTAAGAGAAAAAATAAACACACTTCATGTCAGGCTGACCTATCGAAATAATGCTATGAAAATGCAAAGTAACAATTACTAAAAAACCCTACATCATAGTTTAAGTATTCGTACACGTTTTTATATGACGCTTATACACACTGCTTAGGGGCTTCACAGTGTTAAGAAACGCAATTAAGCTACCAGTGACTAGAGAATTCTGCTTTTTTTAGTTTCTGGAAAATGAAAAGCTGGAACTACCAATCTTGCAAATCTGACCAGTACTTCAGCAGTTCCCTTTTTCGTAGAAATGAATGCTTCAGCGTGCTAAACCTTAGATTTTGTGTTTTATGATAGCTCTTGACAGTCCCAGTCTGGAGCAAAACTTCATGACTTCAGGCACTGAATAGACAAGTAGTAATAAAATCTGTCCCAAAGAGCTTTCAAGATCAATGTAGAACTGCCAGTATTTTATCTTCTTTTGACAGCTGGAAAACTGAGCCATAATCCCTAATGGAATTATCTAAAGTTGTACTTCAGAAAAAAACAGACCCTGAAATTTAGTCCAGATCCCTCAAGTCTCAGTCCAGTGCTTTAACACAGCACTATTCATTACGGAGGGTTGAATCCTATCCTCAAGACAATAAAGAATCTAAAAAGTAAAAATATACTGATTTCTGTGATTGCACAAGACCTACTTTGGAAGCCTGTAAAAACTTTCAAGGCATGCAAAATACAAATACCGTCCAAGTATATAAACCCACCATCTTTTTGACCTTAAAGAATCCGGTATTGCATGCAAGAGGTTAGTATGGTAATAACCTACCACTGCAGAAATCCAGAAATTTCCACCATAAGGTAATTTAGTACTTTGTACATGCAGAGTTCAATTAAACAAGAAAAAAAGTACTGAATATGTACAATTTTATTATGTTTAGGCATGCTGTAAGATATGGAAAACCTGCAGTGCGGTTAAATCAATACCACAGCAGTAGAACCTGAATTTTTTTCATGCAAAGAGATTATACTCACCTGGTGTTCTACTTCCTGGAACCTTCATGTACAACTGCACTGTGTTCATGCCCAGGATGGTATGACCAACATGGCTTAGAAGATTTCCTGCTGATACCACACGTACAAAAGCAGGAAGTTTTGTCAGTTCATGGAGTTGCAACTTCCACCTGCAGCAAAATAGCAAATTGACAAACTGTGAATCCTTAAGACTCTTAGAGGAGTTTGAGAAATATAAACATTTTCAAAAAATTGTTAGCACAGGAGATAAAAGAGCAGACAATCTACTTCTATGTAACTTAGCATTTCTTAAGAGGGAAATTGAGGCAATGCAATACCCCTTACTTGACAGTTACAGAAATTTAAATGACAATTTCATCTAAGAGTGAGCTAAAATCCAGGGTGATCAGAGTCACCCTTGCAGTTAGTCAGTCTGCTGCTATACTGCCAGAAAACTCTGCTTGCAATTTACACCTCAGTGTACATCTTTTCCAAGTGAAAATGGAGCTGTGCTCTCCTCACACTCTTAAGCCAGTGAAGAAACTGTTAACCATGCTTTCAAGAGTGAAACAATATTGTGCTACAACATATGTCAAGAAGAGTGTCTAAACATACCTTAGCCTGTGCACACAAGTGCTGCGGCCAAGAATGAAGTTAACTACACGCATGTGCTATGGAACTGAATACTTGCATTTATAAAAACACATATCTTGAAACACAAAAATCCCAGAATTTAAGTATGGAGCTCTGTAATGTCACCCAGGTATCTGTGTTACTCTTTTAATTTTAAATTATGTCCAAATATAATCACAATTCTGACAGGCTAGTTGAGGGCAAAGATAGTTTTGTAGCAAAAGCTGAAACTGCAGATCAGAAGATCAGGCATCTACCTGGGATCCTACAAGAACTATTTAAAGTATCAAAATCCAATTCCCTATGAGCCTCAGGTTAGTTATGCTTAGGTTAATTTAAAGTTTCTCTCCCCGTGGTTTGCTCTGGGTGCTAGTTTATTAGCAACAATTTTGCATCTACAGATGGAAATTTCTTTAGGAAAAAACCAGCATCTATATTAAAAACTTTATAAACAATCTCTAATCACATACATATGTACACACGTTGATCTTTCAGTGACTATACCACATAAGACCTCAGCATCTTAAGCGGGCCTTATTCCCCCGTTTCAAACACCATAACCTTTTCTTTTGCTCTAGTGACTGAAGCAGATCAGAATTTTTGTACAGCAGCTGGTGGAACTAACATCCTAGACATACTGGATCTTTTATGGAAATACATGCTAACTAGAGATGAAACCAAGTAAAAAATTATTACCAGACACACACAAAAAAAAATGCTTTCAGAGTATTTCTAATACTTTCTGATATTTTTCTGAGCTACCTTCATCTACTCACAGAAAGATATGGAGTACAATACACAATTTATTCCCTTTTTTTTTTTTTTTTTTTTAGGTTTTGGCAGAGGTATCATGTCTTATCCACAGGTAAGCATTGGTCTGGTCCTCGACTACGTATTTTGAAACGTGCTCCTGGATAGAGAAGCAATAGCTATGAAAAAGTGGCAACAGAAAGGATGACACCAGGAACAAAAGGAAACAAATCCCAAGTAACAAAAATCCAGAGAAATAAAAAAGAAAAATCCTTTAATCTTACAGTTTCTGTGCAAAGACTGAAAACTTGGTATTGTCAGAAGTAATTAAAGATGTATGCAAACAATTTAAATCCCCAGAATGAAACAAAGTGAATGTATTAGAAGGAGGACAGTTTGTGATGGCTGTTTAAGTTCATTTCTGGAAAAATAAAGATCCTAGAAAAAAAACCTTGAAAAGAGATTTTAAGGTGAGAAGGACTCTTAACAACAGTTAAAAGACCAAAGGTAACAATTTAGCTGTGGAAATAGGCTATGTAACTGGAATTGGGTTTATCAATAGTGTGACTGATGTCTGAGAAGAATGCATGGGTTTTCCAGCAGGAGTATGATACCGTAGAATACCACTGTGAGCAGGAGAAACTGTAATCAACTTACTTTTTGTCATCTGACAGGTCAATGTTGGTCCCAAACTTGATTGTTTTAAAAGGTCCTCTTCTCCTCCTCCCAGAGCTGCAAATACAAAAAATGTAATAGGTAAATGTGAAAATGGGAATGAAGTAAAAAAAACCACATAAAACCAACTACAGAATTATCACAGTTATACCACACTTACTTATCAGAAGATGTGGATTCATTGTCTGAGTGGTCCTTGTGGTGACTCTTCTTCTCATTTTCCTCCTATAAAATGCAATTGTGGAAATGTTTTTTATATATATATAAAAACACAAAAATAATAACATATAAAAAAATGTATAAAATGGTAACATGTTCACAGGCATAAGTACAATTTTTTTTGAGATGCTGGTACAATCTTTAAAATATCTCTAAGATTTTATGTGAATATTACTGTTATGAAAATTTAAAAAAATAAATAGTTACTAGTCAAAAATTATTGCAAAAAATTCTTCATGACTACAAATTCAGTGAAGTTCAGGCCAGGACAACAGAAAATATCTACACTGTAAATGTTTCTGCTAGCCTACATTACGGTTGCAAATTAGTATGTTGGTCTGCTTTATTATGCAAGTAAACTGGAATCCAGTCTCCAGTCTTAAGGAATACTGTTAACTTTTTTAGACTAGAACACTTACCTTCCTTCAAAGTCAAGCAGGTCTCCTGATATGAAACTAGGATGACTAATATTTATAAAATTAATTTTATAAAATCCATTATATAAAATCTTTTGAATTTTTCATAGCCATATGCTATTTTCACACTGCAGTAGCTAGGACCATGACTAGTGGAAAAAATCTAACCGATATTAAATGATGTAATTTGATCTTTTTAGCAGAGTGGGCTCAAAAGCCTATTCTAAAGACTTCTTTTTCCTTCTATGTCCATATACTTGCCAAAAAAGAACAAGACAAAAATGAGGGAAAACTGCCTGGAGGCTATCCAAAGATCTCTGGCTTTGAATGGGATTGTTGTTACATCTCAAAGTGCCCTATGTACCTGAGAAAGTCTCACTTCATCCTTTGAATGAAGGACAAAGAGAAACAAAAAGGAACGTAGTGATGATGGATTTATCAAATACTGCAAGACATGTTAGAAAAGCAATGTAATAGTTGTTAGAGGCATAAAAAAAAGATCACGTAGACCAAACCAAAAGGATTGTGTGTCTGTATAAGGAAACAACAAAGCTTTCATTTAAACACCGTGAAAAGTCACCTAAGGACAGGTCAAAGCAGTGTTAGGTAAAGGACACATGTACACTTAAAACAATGTCTTTTTGATTTCCAAGGGGAAAATGAAAATCATCATTCTGGATATTATTTTGTATATTACATTTTTACCACCAATTTGTAACAGAGAAAAAGTAATAATCAGAAAATCCCACAGTTCACTTCTTGGTGCAAAACCAAAGCTGAGGCTTTCCTGCTGACAAGCTACTATGGGATCACTTATGTACATTATTGAACATACGCTTCACTGGAACATTATATATGTAATGTTATCCAGCCCCCCTGGAATGACGTACAAGAATACAATGCTGGTGCAACTGTTCAAGGGGCACCAGAAAACTTCAGTTGATATCCTACTTAAATTTATTACCACTGCAGAGGAAGAAAAATCACATTTATGTCCCAAGTTCTTGATGAGTTCAGTGTTCCCCACTTCCCAACAGTATTCCTGTTTCTTTTCCTCAACTTGTATCAGTCTCGCTCAAAACATTTTGACTACCTTCCCTTCTCTATTCTTCATCTACCAATTAATTTCTTTGTTTCTAATCCTTTCATCTAACACAAAGTTTAAATTTAGAATTTCTTTCCTCTCTTACTGAAACCATTGCCATTTCTGTGTACTGCAGTGAAAACTGCAATAGTTGGTTCCTCATGTCGATGTTTTCCCTATTTTCTAATTAACAACTGGTGAAGAATATCTTTTTGTCTTAGTTCCACCTTAGCCTAATCTTTTTATAACAGCAGATAACATAAGCCTCTGAGGAGAGCCCATTGCTAATTCCAAGGATGTGCTCACTACTTCAGCAAAAATATTAAAAAGTAATACCAATGAAATAACATCTCAAACATTTCACTGTCACATGTCTAACAACTTCTAAACTAAATAGAAACTGTTATGTTCAGAACCCAACAATAACAAATACGGAAAGCATCAGCCACTTTTCTGCAAAATAATTTTTTAAACTGTTGTGCTGAAAGACAAGTCCAAGTGTAAACTTCAACAAACCACATCAAATTAACTCAGGATACTACGAAGAACAAGCAAATTTGATTTCAGAGAGTATGTGAAATTAGAAGCAATACAAGTTAAAAAAAAAAGTGCATTTAAAGTTCTAAATATCTTAATACGAATTTTGACATTATTATATGAAAGCTTGAGCTAACAAGCTTTGAAAGCACGTAATGGCCAGTTTTACATTAAGAAAATTAAGTTTTACATTAAGCATTTGTAGGAAACACCCTATATACTATTTGCCCCTCTATTCAAAACATATTCTGTAAATTTACCTGTGCTTTTCATGCCAATGGAAATGTCTCTTTTTCCTTAACAGCTTCCATTTGTTTTCAATAGCTGTTAATAATTGGTTCCTGAGTTAGCATACAGTTTGTAAATTATTTAAAACAATGGACTTACCCTTAAAGACTCCTGGAATGAGGAGGCTTGGTACTGTGCATACTTAGCAATTGTTGTATGAGATCTACTGCTTTCACAACGCCAGATTTTCTTTGTTCCAGTGGGGTCCCAGTTTTCATCTGCTGGCTGCAGTAGTTGTGTCCTCACTTCTACTACATGTTCATTATTTGCTTCTACCAATGTCTTAGTAGAGAAGAGTCCTAGGTCTAATAAATAGGAAAAAAATTCATAAATGACAGTTAAAATATAATAAAAAGTTTCAAGAAAAGAAGACATTAATACTAAAGTTATCTAAAAGTTTAAACTAAAGCATTTTTTCCCCTTAGCCTTCATAACACAGCCCACCTGTAGGTTAAAAATTAACACATGATTAACACTCAAAAAGCTTTTCTGCACCCAACAGTAGAAGCTTAGAAAACACTTGGCAGCTACCATATAGACTACATTCCAAGAAACATTTTACGTGATTTGTGTAAACAAATCTGCAAACAACACTTAAATCTATTACCAGTATTTTTCAGACTACTGTTTTATGAATGCACTTCCATCATACAATGCATTTCCTACCAGCAATTTCTATCTACAGAGTTTAAAATATTGTACAGAGCCAGATTATAGATCATTAAATCTAAGCACAAAGACACATAGCCAGTTCTCATAGGAAAAAAATCTATCCGTAAGCTTCCATGCTACAGCTCAACAGCTCTCTGTGCTCAACAACATCTGCTGGACTTTAGGGGGCTTTTTGAGATGTTAAGATTAGAAACAGTAACAAACTGAGAAATGACACATTACCCTAATTACTTAGAATACAAAAGTAATACAATATTACAGATATAAAATATCCACTTTTAAGAACTGAGATACTTCTTTTTATAAAACATACACAATTTTTTCCAAATTAAAAAAACCATTGAAAGTAAACCCACCTAATTTAAGCGCTCCAGCAAGGCCACGTATTACAGTAACAGGGTTGTTTGGATTTGTACAAAATTGATGTAAAGGTGGAAAGAAAGCATCTCGTTTATTTTCCAACTGTAAAATTATAATGGAATATTAAATGTCAGCTGAACTTAAGACTTGTTATTTGTAAAATAAAAAAAAGAATAATAAAAGAAGAGAAACAAGACAAAGACGACAGGAATGTTCTCCATTTCCTTGCACTGTGGGGAACAAACGGCTACATTATACAGCCCCTTCCATGTTAAAAGCTAGGTTCACTCCTGAAATTAATTTGTTACTGCAATTTATTTCTTGGCATGAATTACTCCCAGGTTGCTTTGGCTTTTGCAACTCAGGTTTCCTGCAGTTTATTTCTTTATCTGACAGTAGCTTTGAACATTCTTCTAAATCTACAGAATTCTCTGAAGAGCAAGATAATATACTAGCTTTCTTTACAGAAGTCAAAAAGCTAATTCTACAGATAATGTACACAAGAAACAGTATAATTAAAAAGACTACTCTGAAAGTATATCTCATGTTAACCAGAAAGGCTGATTGGATTTTCTTATGCTTTTGTGCACCTATGACCTCAATTTTATGCTGTAGTCTTCCCCATCTTTTTTTTCCCTTCTTTTTTTCTCTCTCTCTTTTTTTTTTTTTTTTTTTTAATTGTCGTGAGTCTTTCAAAATGCCAGAAACGTTCTTTCAATAAACAAAACATGATACAGAGTTCCCAAATATTGGGACCCATGCGGGCACATCTATACAGTGTGCTGCAACATGGTGACTTACCAGCTTTGTACAGATTCAACACAGCTGTGACAGACTTTTAAAAAGGTAGATTAATTTAGATGCAACACTTGGATAACGGTTGGAAGCTCTATTGCTCCCAACTTCGTCTAGCTCTTGGGCAGTCTGCTTGTGTAGTATCACACCAAAGTGCCAACTGCTTCTGGTTCCCAAGTTGGGCTGAGTAGAGCTAACTTGAAGTTTTCACACCAGCTGTATGGACATACTAGAATTTATTCTTCTGTTATCAAGGAAGTGGACATCCTATAAATTATTCTTCTATTACTAAGGAAGCTAGCTCAAACTCTTCTTAAGCTATTATGAAACTTTATTTTCAGAACAGAAGTTTTAATGGTTCTATAAGAACTAAAGCCTGCCTTTTCCTAATAACATTTTGTTCTTACCATCACTGTAACTTTTACTCATTTTTTGATTTACTATATTTTGAAGCAGACTGTTAGAAGAGTTTAGTTTTGTTTATAGCTAAACTGTCACTTGCAAATAATGTACATACATATTTGAAATACTGTACGTTATATCTAATGAACTTTCGCCTATATTTTGAGCATAAAAAAAAAAAAATCAACAAAAAAACTCTGAAGCTGTTTTTCCTCATTTACCGAAATTCTTAATTTACAAGTACTTTAAGAGTCAAACAAAGCCTCAAAATTTTCTTTAAGGTTAGCTTTTTCCCCACTTACACACCAGTTGAGAGAGCACTGTAATTAGAATTCAGCTGTAAATAGTGCATCTTTAAAATAATTACATTATGTAATTCAGATATCCAAACAAGTACAAAAAGTGGTCAGCAGCTTACTTCTGCCATTAGATCTACTTACATAAATACTAGGTGTAGGTGGATTCAGCTTGTCCTTTGGCAAGGGAGGGTATGGTGGAGGCGGTGGTCGTGGAGGTGGGCATTTATCCAATAGAATACTACTGTTAGATAAGCCATTTTTACCCAGATTCCTAAAAGGAAAGAAGACCTGCCTCTGTCAGTACTTGGCTAGTAAGATACATATATATTAGTGTCATCTCTTCTGCAAAATAATGATGTATAAGGAGAAACTATAATTCAAGATGCAAATAAAGCCCATATATTTCAATCACGGATTCTCAGTGTGTAATTTGACAATATTCAAAGTAATTCCCACTTTGCCTACCAAATTGCAACATCACCATTAGTTGATAATACAGTCACTTTAAATAAAAGCAAGTATGACTCATTTGACAAAATTTAACAGAGAAAGCAGGTTTCAACTAGAAATAGAGAAGAACCTTATTAGGTCGGCACTGGCTGGTGGATGATCAATTCACAGCAGCTGAGATAACACAGTCCGGTAATGCTGTGCATAACACTGTGGCAGAGCACAAAGTCAGAAAATGGTAATGCCTCAGCAAAAAATCTGCTGAGTCACAAAGAACAACTACAACTATAGTAATGACACTAAATTGAACAACCACCTACCCCTCTCTCTGACTTACACATTTTGAAGCCAGAAGGAGCCACTGCTGCATAATCCATTTGTTTGAGCAACAGAGGAAAGGACCTACCCCGAGCAAGATGCTATGCCAACACCTGTACGTGTACCTGAGTGAGAACCCCATTTATTTTATTTTCAGCCTTTCCCTGGAGATTTCCAGATGTGGATAACCCACCGTATGTGTTAACTTTTCTTTAATGAATGACCTGAAAAAACAGCATTCTGAGCTTAGCCTATATTCAATTTCAAGTCACTATCACCAGGAAAGTATTTGTTAATTTACTTAAGTAATATTAATAACTTAAGATTTATTAATTTTTTTTGTTTGTTAAAAATGACTCAAATACTTCAAAATTCTTTACACTAAACACTATTCAGATCCTTCTTCCAACCTCACTTGATTCTCTAGCTGTTGTTACCGCCTCTCAACACCCCATAAAATGGGATATTTCTAATGCATAACTTAGTCATGTGTCTTCATAAAACTCACCCGTTACAAAAAAGTTCTGGTAACAACAGTCTTCAGCAGAAAACACATCTGACATATTAGATGAAACTCCTAGCAATAGAGTTTGTCTCTAAAACACAGAAACTGTGACACTTGCACTGAGCAACATTGTAGAGCTGGAAGTTGGCATGTGAGAGCACTGCTTCAAATCAAGCTACCACAAACCACGAGTAAGACGGACTTCGGGCTTGAGATCACATCAGACTGACTGTTATGACAAATCCTTTAAAGAAAAAAAGCAAACATCTCACCTACCCCAGGCTGCAGGAAAGACGAGCATCCTGAGAAACTGGTGCTTATCAGAAGTCAGTCATTCAGTTCAGAACCTATACCAGCTTTCTAACTCGTACATTGCTCCCCTCTGACAGAAGATCAGAGCAATACAGACACAGACATATTTAACAACTGTCTCCAAAGCACGCCTGTCAAAATACCAAACACAGCTTATTCCTTGTGCAGGGTGAGTCTAATGCTAGAATAGATTGCAACTTCAAAGAAACTGAAAAAGCAGTGTGGAAGCTTTGATTAGGCATCATCCAACTTGGCAGAAACCTCACTGACCAACACCGCATGTCTGATGTAGTTCTTGCAAAGACCCTACCGTCCCCAAACAAAAAAAGATGGCAATATAAAATCACCATTTCCCACAGAAATTTATCGACCATGGTTGCATGAATCTGAGATTCAGACCACCTATACAAAGAGAAACTATAATCTGAATAGCAGGAATTAGAACTTGCTGTAATTTTTGCATTACCCAACCTAAAAATAAAACCAAGAAAAGCAAATGCATAGTATTAAAAAACAAAGAAAGCCATGACAAAATTCAGTTTGAATTGATAAGCAGTTCTCGGGCAATTTCTGAGGCAAGGAAGATGAGAAAGACTGAAGAAAAAAAAAAGACCCGAAGAAAAAAGGACATTGCTCAGAACTAGCGCGACTTGAGCTACTGTAGTAGTCATACCGGCTGAAAGAGGCATCAGAGTAAATGCTTGAGAATAAACAAGCCTGATTTAGGCTTTAAAAAGAAACTGGATGCCCAAACAGTCACCTACAATGCTGTGATGGGGGAATGAAGAGGAGGACAGGCTTCATTCATTTAAATTGACTTTCCAGAGGGAATTGGCTTTTCATCAGACTGTGCAGTCAGGAGAACACGCTTCATTCCCACAGAGCAGGAAGAGAAGACAGGAGCAGCTGTCAGCCTCAGAAAGGTAAGGACAGAGGTACATGCTGATGTGCAGAGTTGTCCTGACTCAAAGCTGCAGCTCTTGGCCCACTGCAATTTGCTTGATGGGTAAAAGCAACATCACCTCATGCAACTGCTTGACTCTGAGGATCAAACTCAAACTGGCATGCTTATGAGCGACACCAACCACTATGGACAGAATAGGTGCCTGGATTTCAGGTACTTAAGGGATACCTTGAATAATCAATCACCAGATTCATTAGAACACCCCCTTTATTTTCCATTTCACTGCTTTCTAGGATACATTCCCACACCTTCTAAAAACAGTTTACAGCATTCAGTCTTAAGAGAACAACTTCCCCTCCGGCTGTACCAAAACACACAGTTAACCAGAAGCAGAGGTGTGACCCAGTTTGTGTTGCAACAGTCACTCTCCTCTTCGTTATATAGCACTCACTCCCCAGTCTGTGCATTTAGCAAATATTAACAAAATAATTTAGTACTTTCTAGGAATTTCTTGACAAATTGAGACTTACGGTTTAGGCTGAGATGATGCCTTCATCCGTCTACCACACTTCTTCCCTGCAGTTTACTATTTTCACTGCACAGAAAACTTAGATGTTTGTTATGCAGCTGGGATGTCCCTGCCCCATGGGAAGATAGACTCCTGCTGCTCTGGCCTTAGAGACTCCCCTGCCAGAGCCCTGCATCACTATCAAAAACTAAATAAAACAAGACCAAAATCTGATCCCAATGCAAGATCACTGAAACATTTACAATGACATAAAACTTATCAGGTAGTTGCTATACACTTCATAAGCACTGTATTGACATTGTGTCATTCTACTTGACTAAAAAAAGATACTGTACAAGCTTAAAGCCGACTGTGTTACACAGTTGTATTAATTTTAACTCTATTTTGTTATACGAACTCTCAACTACATCAAGAATATTAAAGTTAACATACTAAAACTTATTTTCCAAAACCCAGGAATCATTATCATTAATTACTATCCTTTACATTTATGAAATTTATCACCTCAATAATTTTATTATTTCACTTGAGCCTAATGATAGACTGAGAGGATTACGTTTACTTCTCAGAAAGCAGTTCCAGAGTGGTTTTCAAATCCTCTGGAAGTTTTTCTATTTTCCAAGAACTATAAAAAATATATCCGTATGAATGATAAACAACAATTCTCTGGCCTGAGCTCATGGATGTATGTTATCCAAGGCTCTGACTTTAAAATATCAAATTTAAGTATAACTACTGTTTAGCTTTCTTGATTACTATGAAAACACAGAGTGTGATATCATACATCCCGTGATGTGAACATCGTATCTGCCTTTTTCCCAAGCACAGAACAAAAATATTTACTGAACTCTCTTTGCCTCTATTGACTATTCTAATAACTCTGTGTAGTCATTAAACATGAGTGGTTTTTGTGTTTCTTCTTTTTCATTCTTGGCTGTAGTCTTCCTCTTCCAAACTTCATTTCTGAGTCTTCTAGAACTCTTAGCTTCAGTGCTTTTAGAAATATTTTTCCTTTTTGTTTTTAATTGGGAGAGTGGGACTTTCTGATAACAATGAAAAGTTCCTAAGCAATTTCCAGTTATCTACACATTTGGATTTTAGGTACATTTTACAGGCCAAACCAGAATAAGTCACAATCACTGCACTTAAGCAGTTATTCTTGTTGTGAAGTCAGTCTGTTTAAGTGAATTGTTATTTAAGGATTAGCTGCATGAGAATTAACAAGGTTTTACCGCTCAAGAGATTATAGTTATTCTGAAGAACAAAATTAATACCCTCTCTTCCCCAAATAAAAAATCACATTTAACATGAATATGAGGAACTGTGGATTTATGTGATACTCTACCTCAAATCTATCAGAATTAATTAATCTACAGAGAAGAATGAACAAAACATTTCAAAAACATGCCTGCAGAAGGACTCAGCTGAAGAACAGTTGATGCACAGCACTTACTTGACCCAGTCCCGATTCAAAATAGAAACACCCAGCCTTTTTTAACAATTAATGGATACAATTAGTTGCTTTCGTACTCCAAGTTATTACAAAAACACAGAAAAACGTCTGTCAAGACCCGTCACCCTGGGAAGGAGGTGGTTACTCACAAAACCTAACTTGGGCTCTCTTAAGGCTCAGCTCCCCAAGCTCCTTCTGTAGACAGTAGAGAG
Source organism: Numenius arquata (assembly GCF_964106895.1). Taxonomy (NCBI): domain Eukaryota; kingdom Metazoa; phylum Chordata; class Aves; order Charadriiformes; family Scolopacidae; genus Numenius; species Numenius arquata. Next base: position 45,933,514 of record NC_133576.1, read on the forward strand.
AGATGTGCTCTCAAAGGGGAATACAAAGAAGTCAAGCTTACATTCAGCTTAAATTCAAGTAATGCCAGATAATTATACAACCTGTTTATCATGCAATTCTCTACCCTCAATGCAATTCTCTACCCTCAATTCAGAGAGCTTTCTTTTTAAACCTACAAAAAAATTCCTACAATAAAATTCCTACAATAGAGTTGTGGATATTCTCATTACGCAAATATATTTATAATAATTCTTCAAATTCTGTTCTGGTTTTGACCTCAATAGTATAGGTTGGCAGTGAATTTCATAGGTTAATTATATGTTATGTAAGAAGTAATGTTCCTTTTTTTCTTTTCTAAACGACTTTTACATCTTTCCTTTCTACTTCATTTGCTAATCACCATGTTCTCAGGCTATAACGCAAACAGAATTACATTAATGACTTATGTAAGAAATGCATTGTAAGAAGTGTTACCAAACTTTTTCATACACTTGCCTTCCCCATAAACTATAAATCTTTCCTATGTTCCTTGCCTTTTGAATCAAAACAGATTTAACCAGTGTTTAGCTTGTGAAATCACAGTATTTCAAATTTTATTCTTAAAACGTTTGCTATGGTGAAGTTGACTTACCAGAATTAACGTGCCTTTAGAACAACTGAACAATTTTGCCTTCAAGCCAAAAAAGTCCTTTGCTTACAGACAAAGTAACCTTCCAATAAAACAAGAACTGCTTTTGTTGGTTTTGTTTTTAAGAACAAACCACAAACTTAATCCAGCTCCTTTCTCTGCAAAGTACTTCCCCTCAAATAGATTTAGGCTCTTTGCCTCTTGACTGCAGAGTTCCCAAACCAGTGATTCACTAATTGACTTCACAAAGCAGGCTTAATTGCCAGGGAGCAGCACCTTCAGAAAGATCAGCCCAGGTTTGCTTCTGCCCCAGGCTTCAACATAGAGCCTGATGAGCAACGAGATGTCTGATTACTTAGCCTCTGCATTGCTTTTCCTACTCCTCTTCATGAAGCTTGTTTTCTTATGCTTGTGTACATGTTGGTCATTTATCAGACCCTTTTCCAGACTGTTGAGCCCAGACCATCTTCCTTTTGCCGTCCTATACTTTTATCATTTTACAAGGTCCCTTAAGAGGCAGCTGATCTCTCCTGGTCTCCTGTCACTTTCTTTTCTCAATGGATTGCTCTTTACTCTTCCTCTTTGCACAGCAAGCAAAATAACTATAAAAAGGCACGTTAGTCCCTTTTAATACGCATTACCATCAAAGCCTATACGTCTCATTTGCTTTCCCCAATTAAGCCAGATTAGTAAAGGTTTCAAATTCAGAAATGCCTTAAGAGTTTTCAAATTAGTTTCTCCATATATCACCATAAAAATGACAACAGCAACTTTCAGCTAACACGAAGTTGCCCAGTTAACCAGCTGGGCTCTTTAGAATTGTTTGAGGACCTCTCTAAGTCATTATTAATCAAAAGTTTTGTTTGGAGCTTTGCCTGTTCTTTCAACGCTGTAAACAAGCTTTAATAATAATGATAAAAAAAATAATAACTAAGCTATTTCTTATGAGATAGAAATCCAGTCAACTCAGGAACTTCTCTACACTACTTAAAGGCTTGACCTCATCCACTTAAGAAAGGGCAAGTGATGGACCCTCTTAACTGTGACAGATACTAGATTTTTAACATCACTCCTCCAGGATGTTAATTGGATGCACCAGTTGAAACACAGAACTAGAAATCAGCTGGTTTCACTTAAGCAGAAATAAACAGCTTGAGTGTTAAATCTCAATTCTAGTGATAACGTTTCATTAATTCTCCTTTCAGTAGGATTGCTCACAGGGAAAAGATACTTACATTTCTGTGAGTACAGAAAAGAGCTTTTGGTAACAGTCTTTGTAAGGAGACCTGATCCACAAGTAGACAAAGCAGCAGACTCTTCTTTTTTTTTCCCATGAATTAACAATCGCCTTTTCTAGTAACAAACCTGGCGCAGTTACTCCTAGCATATTTTCTTCCTTTAATCACACTGTTTTCACTTATGCTCAAAATTACTTGCATGTTTTTTTGCTTTTAAAAAAATTTTTTTAAATGACCTCAACGGGATTTTCTCTAGGAACCTAGGGAAGGATAATTAATTTAATAGTACACTCTTTTATCTGTTATTTTGCTCAGAGGCTTAAAGAAATTTAGTTTACTATGTAGACAGTTTACCAAATATAATAATTTAGTTGTTTTATAACCACCTTAAAATTTACTGTTGCAATCAGTTTTATTGGTAGGGAAGACTAACCAAAGTACACTTACACTTCCCAGAATCACCTCCTCAATTCTCTTTCATCTGTAAACTCCAACAGCAGTTTAACAAGATGAGCATATTTGTTACCCTGCTGTTCTCCAGAACAGCATCTTAATGAGATTTGCATATTTAGTCAATAGCTCAGCTACTGCATTTCTAAATTCCTTGTAGCTTTTCAATGAACATTGTCTAGCCCTTCAAGGGAAGCTCCTTGTAGAAGTATCAATTGCTATGCCAGCACCTTCTGTTTGACCTCTTCTCTGCCTCCTTAAACAACCTCATTTCACCGCATGAATAGAATAAGTCTCTGTTAAATATTTCCTCAACATTCTTACCAAGGAAGATGGATATAAAGAAACCTTTCAGCCTCTGCAATGATCTTGCCCTATTTAAGCACTCACTTTAGTCTTTGGCAAACCAAAACATTTACCAACTCTGTTCTACAGACCAGACAACCTATTCACATACAACAGAAAAAGAATCAAATGGAGTTTTCTATTTGGCATGTTTTGCATTTTATGATACAAAGCTTCTCCTTTCACCTAATGGCTTCACTTGAGCAGCTTTTATTAAGACAACACTTGTTTATATAAAGCAAAATTACAATCCCCCAGCATTTATTTTTGCCTACTTCCATTTTTACTTCATTGCCATGAATGATTTCTGAACCCCTTTTGTAATTTTTCTTTTACCTTAAAAAACACCAAACTTCCAGATCTTTGATGTTCCTTTGTTCTTAAGCAACAAGCAAAATCCTAGCAACATTAACAAGTTTGTCAGTTTTTGGTAGCTAGTATTGCCATGTTGCTTCCTGATAAAAATCCCTCCTGTGAGATGAGGAACTTCATTATATTGCAGTTCACTATCCTGTAGTAGGTCAATTATAGTATCATTATAGTATCAATATAGTATCAACTCTTGTGCATTACTTAATCCCAAATTGCTAATAATTTCAGGTCTTTGGTGCTCTAAGCACAAATAAACCCGTAGGGTCTAAAAGATGCAAAACATGGCTTCTCTTAGACAAGACTTTTTTTAAACCTGTAAGCATTCAAAAAAAAAGATTATTTAACAATTAAGAATTCTGAGGAATTTCAGTGTGACCTACAAGCAACATAAACACTCTGGTTTTGAAGCAAGCATATAGTAAACACAGCCAAATGCAGAATAATGAGGAGGAAAATAAAAATGATTAATCTAGAGCTCCTGCTATAAAAAAAGCAAGTTACACGCACCTGTTCATACTTGCCAAAATGTCTTTTTTCTACCTAGGGAATACCATCAGGACAAGAGGGCAAAAGAATGTACCAAGTATTGACAGATGACAATAAGAATATGCCAGAAGATAACAGAGTATTATTGTCTGCATTAGAACTGAAGCCAGAATGTTTTTCTGAACACATCAAATGAAATAAGGGTATGTATGTAACAACTGGCAAAGATTAATACATTTAAGGCCCAAACCAGTGTTGCTCCAATACATAAAAACCGATACTACAGGACAACACCCCTTTCCCTCTGCATGAAGTTTATTCTATCAGAGGTGTTTGGAGTTTTGTTTAATCTTTTTAAGAAAAAAAAAAACAAAACAAAACACCAACAACAAACCACCAAATAATTATTTTCAGTTTACTATTGTGGATAGCTTTTCTGCAATTTTTACAGCAATTCTAAAGTTCAAAATTTTTGGTCATGAATTCACTTTTGTACCTCAAGATATCGCTTACAGAGAAAGCATCCAAATGTAATCTGTATTATGGGAGGTACTTTAAATTCTTTGCTTTTGCATTACCTTGCACTGTGTTAAAATAGAAGTTAACATGCAGTATTGAAGTTCATAGTATCTGATATATTAGTATATGCACATATTCTATTCTACTATGTATTAAAGGTTGACTTATTTCGCGAATAAGCAGTTTGTTTCAGCAGACTATCTTTCAGTATTCTCCCCTCTAAACATTTTTCCCCTACGTCAATCATGCGCACAGTATCTCTAACAAGGATGTTCTCCCCAGAGCTCTGCTACTGAGCTGTCACGTGCATGCATGCACACCTTCAAACTCTACAGATATTAAAACAAAGCAAGGGCTAACCAGCTAGTTAGTACGTGGCTTGGATAGCCATGTCCTCAAATTTATGCATGTAAAATGTAAGACATATAAGGATGGCAGGAAGAAAACACTACTAATATAATATATAGTGGTCATATTATATCGAGTTATTATTTCTATTAGTGTGAAAAAACCATGTAGACAGGATCTTTTCCCTAACAGGTAACCAGCTGCAGCATAGGTCAGGAACAGTAATAATGAGCACAAAAGAATTTTCATATATGGGAAATTATCTGTCTGGCTGCCTTTACACTTTCAGCTTACCTAAAAATGTTAAAGTTGTTACCTTGTTGGCAGTCCCACAAAATTTCTCGGAATCTCTTAGTATTATTAGAAGACATACGCTGACACTTTCCAGCAAGCATAGTTTGAGGAGGTGAGATTCTCTCTCTAAACTTTGTGAAAGTAGTCACAGCCCAGACCGAAGCATTTCTTGACCTCCAAGTTGCTGAAAAATCAAGTCTCTCCTCCACTTTTCCCATTGCTCATCTTTATTATCCAGTTTTGAAGTCCTCTGCCTTGCTGAATTAAGGTGCAGGCAAGGCTGAAGAGGGAGCTCTCAATCTCTACTCAATAAGAAAGCAAGCAAAAGGCACATCTCACACTTTTTGAGCTGTCTGCAAACTGCATGGGGCAAAGTATTAGCTTACCTCCCTTGAAAAATGATGACTATGTGAGCCTGGGAAAAAATAATGACTATATGAACTCAGTGAAACACAGCAGAAAAAGACAAGAGACTTGATCACCTCATTAGGAAGTACTTTTTAAAGGGTCAACATTGCATAATTAGAGTCCCTGAATGCTGTTAGAAACTTTTATGTACAACTTAAAGCAGAACTTGGTATCATCCCGGTGAGTAAGTTACAGAAAGCACAGCGGCGGTACCAGGCCAAGTGAAAAGTAAACTTGACATGTAAGTCATGGCAAAGATCTATAGGTTCAGGCTGTGCTTAAAACTCAGCCCTTCTGCACTAAATTCACAAGTTTGAGTTGGAGTCTGTCAATAGTCCTTGGCAGGCCGATTCGTTCTGCCTCTCCTTATACAAGGTGCAGCTAGGAACTCAGCAGTCAGCCCTCCGCAGCGCTCAGCCATGCCTGCGGCTCGCTGACAGGCCTGCTGTTGGCCCACGAGCCTGGGCGAGAGCTACAGCCCGGCACCTCTGCATCAGTTCTCCAGCATCGAGCACAGGAAGAGCAGCCTTGCACCTGCCTGCCCCAGAGTTTACATGTACTTATAAAAGCCCCTGCAGACACTTTTGCATCACTCACAGCAAAGCTTTTAAAATTTGTCCTGCTATAACGAAGCCACAGTTTTCAAAGTAGAAAAAAAGACAGAAAAATACCTTTGTACCTCCTTCTACTTTATAAATTAAGTATCATTGGAAATACTACATCTACCAGTGAGCACAAAAGACAAGACTTATATTAAAAGCTGGTTTAGGATTTTTGTAATAAAAATGCTCAGTGTTTTGCTCCTGAACACAAACTGCAGATCTCAACAGTGTAGTAAACCAATCAAAATGCAACACAGCAGAATACACTTCCCATTACTCTCCCACGAAAGCGGCATGCAAATTTCTGCTAAGCAAGTTTGGAAGAGACAGTTCAGCTAAACTTCAAGAAAGAACTGCAAGTCTATCACAATTTCTTTTATGTGGATTTGCAATGCACTCATCCCCTAGCACCAGACATCAAAGCTATTTTTATACTTCTACTAGCAAGAATACATACGTGGTCCCAATTAAAAAAATGCTCTTAAAAGCCTTCATTTTTATGAATGTAATAGGTGTCGAAATTTCACTTGAAAATGAACAATATAAAGCTTAATATTTGAAAGATGACAAAATAAGCTCATTATAGGTTTTTTCCTCTCTTTTAGGAAATTTACCTAACAAATACCTATAGACCGCTATGCCATGATCAGTATTAGTCATCAAATCCCAGTACATTAGAAACCAGTAACTCTCAATCACAGTAACAGATGCAGCTTTTTTGCATTTAACTGATTTATGTGATGCAGTGAAAGAATTATATAAACATACTTTTATCACTTTTTTAACATCAAAACGAGTAATGCTCAAAAGCACCGCATTTGCTACATAATCCCAAATAAAATATTCTGGAGTAAAATATATTGAGATGGTAAAAATTCCAACAAACATTCTGACACCAGAAAAGTACAGATAACATTTCAACTAAAACAACTGTAAACAAAGTTAAGTAGTGAAGAGAGCAATTAAGAGTACAAACCAAAACATTCAGTAACCATGTGCTTTTGATTAAAGGGACTTCAGTGAACTTTAAAGGCATCTTATATAATTTTTTCACGTGGCAACAACTATTAAGAAATGGCTACAGAAATCATAGTGCTCTAAATGGTAATTTCAATTTCTCAGCAAGTTTGGATTTCAAATAAAATTCTTTTGAGAAAGAAGGTAAATTTATCCAAAAACTACCTAGAAAATGTAAGGACTTTGAGATAGCCTATGTACCGAAGGCTGTGAGCAGTAAGCACATTTGCGAAGTGTGAATTTGCAGAGCTAACTACCATCTGACAGGCTCCCTGGTAGCACATGTAAGCATTAGCTCATCCTACTTTAGAAAGAAGTAAATTACTTTGAAAAGCTTTGTCTAAACTGTGTCTATCTAATGGAGTTTGCTTCACATTCAGTGGAATAAACTATCTTTGTTTAATGTATATTAAGACATAACATGGTTCATTAATGCTGGACAGTTACATACAGTAAACATTAAGACGTTACAGTTAGCTAGCTTTCCCATGTAGGTAAAGTTTCAGCATATAACATAAGGGTATTTCTGAGAGGTGACTGACGTCTCAAACTTGTCTATGTAACTAACACATCATACTTATGCCTGCCAGCACATTCATACTCCATAGCCACTCCAAAGTACCTATATACTCCAAAGCTTCATAAAAGAACCTTTACCCTTCTAAGTAAAGACAAAATTACAAGTATTGCTGCCAGCTTTAATGAAAAATTAAGCCAGCCACTGAAATACTTTTCCATTGTCATCATATATATTTTAAGTGTCGGTACTCGTAACATCATCCGTGAAAAACTCCTACAATACTTTAAGATGCCTAAGGATTTCACTCTGATGATAAAATTTGTTCAGTGCTCACACAGCACAGTGCAATAAGAGCAACACTATATGCAGAGCTCTGCTATTGTGCTGCATGTCTAAATATAGGGCTTTTACGTGGTGTGGGGGGAGGAAAGTCTCAAAAAGGTTGCAGAATAATCACTAAGTCTTTGAAAAAAATATTACTACTGTGGCAAATACATTTTTCCTTGATGCTGGGGAGTCTATGAAATTATTCTTTTTATTGTTAGAGCCTGAATCTAGTGGAAGAGTTGGATTTGAGAGACTGTGAATATGTGCTTGCTGGATATAAGCATCTCTCTCTTGGCTGGAGGTTCCTACCCCCTGACAGCTACACCAGTGTCACACCATTTCTTTTTCTTTGTAAAGAGGGAGGAGTTTACCTGCCATTTTTGGTGATTTAACAACGCTGAGATAAGAAATAAATAGCTAAGAAGCACACAGAAATTGCAAGGCTTGGAGCCTGGTGTTTCTGCTACACTGCTTTTTAGTAACACAGACCTAAGACAAACATCTTTGCCAGAAGTCACTGCTAAGAAGTATTATCTGAAACTTCTAAAACCTAGCCTTCCACATGATGTGGCATCCTGTATTGCTAGCAATAAAGACACCAGGGAAAACACCACGCAATTTGCACAATCACACCATAATCATTTCCACGTTTCCTACTGTCTGGCCTCACTTTTTGCCTTAATCCATTATGCATCTGATCTAAAATGAGTCAAGCTTACTGACTAAAGACAAAAATCAACAGTAACATACCTGCTAATCAACTGGAATATAAGATGAACCAAGACTTATACCTCTGAAGAGTCAAAACTGACAGACTTAAAACTAGCTGAAAGACTGCATTTTTAAAACACAATCCGCCACATGAACAGGTCCTATACTTGAGCTATAGGTACTGAAACCATCACTATCAAAAGAGCCATCTCTGGTACAGAACTGTAAGGACAAGCTGATACACCAGATGGCTGTGTGACCACTCAGAGCAACACCAACAGGCAGGAGAAATGGGCCAACAGGAATCTCATGAATTTGAGCAAACGGAACCCCATGCACCAGTACATAAGATTACTTTAGGGCTGACCAAACACTGAAACACCTTGTCGAGGGAGGTTGTGGAGTCTCCATCCTTAGAAGTATCCAAAACCTGGCTGGACATGGTCCTGAGCAACCTGGTCTAGTTGACCCTGCTGTGAGCTGGGAGGTTGAATTAGATGATCTCCAGAGGTCACTTCCCGGACCTGCCACCTCAACCATTCTGTGATTATTTATCAGTTTTGCAATGAGAACACTGATTTGTAATGACCGAGCAAATCTGCATGACTTATTTGTATCAAGGGAAAAAAAAAAAGATTTTTAAGGGCTTAATATCAGTATGGAACATGACTGATTTTTTCCAACATTTGTAATTTCCAACATCTACACTGCTGCTGCTGTGTCTTCTCTAAGGAGAAGTGCTTGTATTGTACCATTAACTATGTCTATAAAAGACAACTGGTTAATGAGTAAAAGAAGAAAAATCCAAACAACTGATTTTCCTTTTGTAGGAGCTGTATCAAAGCTCCTTATCAAAATTAACACTTAAACCCCATGAAAAGGATGTATGTTTTGAAGCCAAAAATTTATCTGTCATTTATTGGTATCCGGGTCCCTATTGCAGAAGTCTTTCTTCTATAAGAAAATAATCATATAAATGCTAGAAATAAAAACATACTGATGTCACCATTAGATGCAGTGGTCAAAAAATTTTTTACAGTTTTAAAATAGACTTTTCAACTATATTCTCTACAGTAGCTAGAGTTTCATGAAACAAATCTCAAGGTTTTGAAAAGGAAATGAGTGTACAAACTGATGCTATAAAATATTTCAATATTCCAAGTATTTTAAGTCTCTCACTTTACTTATGGCTTTAAAAGTCTGATTTGTTA